>NC_063210.1:3734671-3835741 GCF_017589495.1 Alosa alosa
TATTATAAGCGTACTATAAGTACTTACTAATGCTAATAACTTACAGGTATTTGGATGTGTATAAGAAGTACAACAGTTTGCTGGATAATACTGCCAAACAGGACATCTTGGCTTTCCTGAAGGAGAAACATTCACTGGAGGGGTTCACAAAGGTAGGCACTGATGCAAACTAATGCTCAACATAAACACGTTCTTCACTTAGATGAAGAAGAAAGCAGCAATGTGCTTGCTGTGCTTAGTGTGGGCTGAATACTAATGCATGTCCTCTTCTGTGAGAGCAGAAGATCAGCTCCATCCAGCACGTGTGGGAGGAAATCGCCTCGCTGCGCGTCACCGTCACCCTGTCTCTGTTCTGCCTGGACGTGGTCAACCTGAACGAAGATCTGTGTGATCGTGCCCAGCGCCTCAAGGACCGGCTCATCACACACACACTGGACGAGAACCGCGCTCTCAACAAGAGGTGAGACAACTCCTCTCAATGAGAACACACCATCGTTCAGGAACTAGACAGGATCACATTCACTAATATATCTTAGGGACTCCTGAAATAAGGATAGCCAGAGAAGTATAGAGAAGGATAGCCAGACTGCTAATACTCAAACACTACACTTACCAAGTGCCATTGCACTAAAGATCTGGGTCATGATAGCTCTGCCATTGCTAGAGAGTGGAGACTTGACCCCAAGTTGTGCGCTCTGTTTGTGTGCAGCATCTGCCACCGGTTCGATGAGATCGTGGAGACCATCACCAGCGTCCCCAACACCACGAAGGAGCTGGTGGAGCTCAACCAGTTCTTCAAGCGCGCCAGTGAGGTCACTGTGCACACGCTACAGGCCGAGATCGACGAGGCCTCCAACCGTCTCGCTTTCCTTCTGGACTTTGCCACACTGCCCGGTATTACAGTCTGTTTGTGTGTGTCTGTAAAACAAGACTGGTACTTTACTACAAAGTTAAGCAAAGCCGCATCACAGAATAGAATAGAATAGATCTTTATTGTCATTGTCACAGGTACAACACAATGTAAAATGCTCTCCAGTCAGTGCATCATTCATAGAGTCTAAAAAGTAATATAAATCAATTTAAAAAATAATAAATAATTTAAGTGCTAGTGTTACCTAAACAATAAATAGAAACATATAACATCATTAGCAGCATACATAAACACACAGTCATACACACCCAGTCATAGTCATACACACCCAGTCATAGCATAAAAAAATATGAACACAGTCACTGCATAAAAACAGTATGAACATTAATCTGCAGGCATGCATATCATACATGTCATTGCATTGATCCATTTAACATCTGAATCCATATTGCACATTATGTTTTTGCAGCATTGAGGGTGGTTAAATATATTGTATTTCTGTCTCCTTTCCCATCTTTCTGATCTGTATTTCTCTCTTCCTGTCTTTGTTCTTTTTCTGTATTTCTCAGCGGAGGATTTGAAGTTGAACAGCAGTGTGTTCCACTGGCCCGAGCAGATCCAGTGTGTGTTTGAGCTCAGCAAGGGCCGCATGGCCTCCAGGAGGGAGCAAGCAGAGGAGCACCTGCAGAAGAGGTACACACACACACATACACACACACACGCACGCACACACACACACACACACACACACACGCACCCACGCACGCACGCACGCACGCACGCGCACGCACACACACACACACACATGCACACACGCACACACATTGAAATTATGTATGTATTATTGTACTAAATAGTGCATCATTTTACAAAATTGTGAGCCATTATTTACTAAAATGTGCACATAATATACTACATTCTATGCACAATCTAGTAAAATGAGATCATAATTGAGTAAAATGAGTGCACAATTTTCAAATGAACACAAATGATACACCTACCTTCATTCTCAAATAACATATATTTAAAAAAAATCTTGCCTACCTTATAGCCTATTAGCCTACTCATTTTCTATCTGGTGCAAAACAAGAATCATTTCGATGCAAAAACACTTGATAAAGAAATAACTGTTTGTAGCCTATTATTATCAAACCAAATAACTCTGAAAACTGAACTGGCGGATATGCTGTCATAAAAAAAAATATATTGAACATCACAAGCAGCTCCAGAAGCTCTGAATTTGGTAAAGCTTTATTTTATTTCTGGATTTTTTCTGTCTCTGCAGCAAGTAGGCTAGCCTATTTGTTTATCTTGCACAGATGCAGTATAAAACTCATGACAAGACATGTGATCTCACGGTACGCTATCAGCGTAATATACGTGACTCACAGTGGCTCAAACGAAAAGTGCATTCTCTGTTGGGATAGTGATGACAGACAAACTGAGAGCGATAAATGACAGCAGCAAAGTTTCCCTTTATTTCATACAAATCGTGTATTTTTCGTTCATAGTCTAACTTATAATACTGATCTGTCATAGATTTGCACGAGTTGATTCTCAACAATACGGAATAGAATGCGTTCCGTATCAGTTCAATACGTAACACATCTTTTTCCTTGCAAATACGGGACAATTCCGTATTTTACGGAACAGTTGGCAACCCTACGCACACACCATGACACATGTTCACACACACACACACACACGCACACACATTCAGGTATGCACGCACACACCATGACACATATTCACGCACACACACACACACGCACACACACACACACACACACACAAACACACACACACACCATGACACTCAGACACAGTCACACTCACACACACTTATACAGACACCTTTGGGTTGTGTTGTGTATGCCAGGGTGCAGGACTTTGACCAGATGCTGCAGAGCATGTGTAAGGAGGTGGACAACTTCAAGAAGAAGGACATGATGGGCTACGAGGAGATGAAGAGCAACGTGGAGAAACTCAACGAGCTCCAGTCAGCACTCAACTCAGCCATCACTGAGCTTGAGGTACACACACACACACATACACACACACACACATACATATGTTATACAGTGAGATATACACTATATAATGATATGTAATATGGGTGCATGTGTGTAGGACATTAATACAGAAGAGGAACTGCTGGAAAAAGAGCAGAGTCAGTTCCCTCAGCTGCAAGCGGTCATGAGCGCCAAGCAGCCATTTGACCAGCTCTGGACCACCGCACTCAACTTCCAGAACAACTCAGATGTGTGGATGAAGGGTAAGGCACACTTACATACTCACATACACACACACACACACAAACACACAGAGCCACACAAGTGTAATGGTCAAGGTTATTCATATCATATGGGCTCTATGCTTATATATCATAATAATTTGGGCTAGGGGTAGTTGCAGTGTCGCTGCTGGCCATTTCGGTGCCCTAAGCGGAATTGCTTTGTGGTGCCACACACATTCTACAAAGACAAAGTAGTAGACTAGTCTTTATATTCTTGTCTGTGTTCCAAATCACATTGATTGCAGCCTATGTTAAAGTGCCCTCTCACCAATCTGAGTTTAAAATTGGTCAGTAGCGGGAACCGGATAACCTCGCCAACTCCCTTTAAACGTTTCTCATATTAAAAAGAAGATACACAATGGCTAGCCAGCTGGAATCTGCCACTCTCTCTCCTGCGTGCGTAAGATACGTTCCTGATTAAGTGGAGTCAGATCTGCTAGATCTGCTACGCAGTGGAGATAGAGAGGACCCAAAAAGTAGCATCCCTGCATGTAACATGGCGTTGCATTTTGACATTGTAAACGTTCTGGAGGAAGAGTGAAACACAGTCGGTGGCCCCCTCTGTCCTTTGGTGTGTGATGCGCATGATGGAAGCGGTGGCACTGGGTAGTTGTATGTAATGTATTTGTATGTGTAAGGCTTGTCTTTGTATTGTTGTATTTTTTCAATATTGTTCTTATTTTGAGATTGGTGTATGTTGTGTATGTACTGACCCACATTTTGATATGTCTGTGTTGATGTGTGTGTCCACTAGGCTCGTTCCAGCACCTGAACGCTGAGCAGATCACTGAGGAGCTGGGCAGCATGTGGCGCCTCATGTACAAACTGACCAAGAGCTTCTCGGAGCTGCCGGCGCCACGCCGCGTGGCGGACAGCTTCAGGATCAAGATGGACAAGTTCAAGATGCACCTGCCCCTCCTCACCACCATCTGCAACCCGGGCATGAAGGACCGGCACTGGGTCAAGGCGAGTGACCCCCACAAACGAGTTCAAGAATAGATTTAGTTGAAGGATAACAATACTGAACTGCTGAAAATGAGATAACTCTAAGACAAACGCAGAAAATACATCAATCGATACACTCTCTTTCTCTCACTCCTTTTTTCTCTCTCTTTCCCTCCCTCTTACTTCATTTTTCTCACTGTGAAAAAGCATCTTAAATGGATTCTAGTGCATTCATTGTGTACACTAGCGCTAAGCTAAACAACCTCTGCCCAGACCACCTTTGTTCCAGCTGTCATAATGACACACACTGGACGGAGGCCAGCCGGCCGCCGTCGTAACTTTTGGCGTCTCGCATTCCAGCACCGGTGTTCTTAGGGGAGCTAATCTGAGGGCCTGTGTGTGTGTGTGTGTGTGTGTGTGTGTTTGCAGATCAGTGACATTGTGGGCTTTGATGTGAAACCAGAGGCAGACACATCGCTGCTCAACATGGTGGAGCTCGGACTGTCTAAGTTCTCTGACAAGTAAGAGTGACCATTAAATGAATGAACATACGTACATATATACATACATACATATTCATATACATGGAGAAGTAACTTGATGAGCATGCACCTGCATCTTCCAATAACTGTCTTTGATTTTGCACTGTGTGTGTGTGTGTGTGTGTGTGTGTGTGTGTGTGTGTGTGTGTTAGGCTGGAAGAGATTGGATCAGCTGCCAGTAAAGAGTACTCATTAGAGAAAGCCATGGAAAAGATGAAGAAGGAATGGGCCGACTTACGATTCTCATTCACCGAATACAGAGACACGGTAATGCACAGCACAGCACACACACACACACACACACACACACACACACACACACACACACACACACACACACATCAGAGTAAAATACTGTAAAGGACCCAGTCAAACTTAAACGAGCACACATACACAAACACTTAAATAAGATGCAACACAGGCAACACACACACACACACACACACACACACACACACACACACACACACACACACATACACAAAGGCACACATACACTAAAGCAAACATATACAAACACAGAGACATACTGTACAGGCGCATGGAAACATGCTTTGTTCCAAAATCTGGCAGGCGTGAGTTGTGCATTATTGAGTGCACTGTAACGGGAGCTGCAGCGTAATATCGCACACTATCATGTTCCTGCACAGATCAGCTTCCATCATAAACGCCACCATCAATCTGACACGCTTACACTGCCAGTTGATGAGGCTGATTGCTGATAGTTGATGGTTACCATTAACACACATACACACACACACACACACACACACACACACACACACACACACACACACAGGAAAGGAAGCCACTGAGACTGCAAATTCATATCATCTTTAACTATTACTTGTATAAACACTCGCCTGAGATTTGTTATTATATGTGTTTGTGTGTGTGTGTGTGTGTGTGCGTGTGTGTGTGTGTGTGTGTGTGTGTGTGTGTGTGTTTGTTTCTGTGCGTGCACACATAGGGCACGAGTATTGTGTGTGCGGTCGATGATATCCAGGTGCTGCTTGATGATCACATCATAAAGACTCAGACCATGCGTGGATCTCCTTTCATCAAGCCTATTGAGGCAGACTGCAAGGTAACACCAGCACAGGCTGCAGTCCAACACTGACTGATGCACCAGTGTAGCAATCTCCTGCACTACGCACTGCTGTCCCTGTGCACCTGAAACAGAAGAAATGGACACAGCAGCTCTTAAACAATATTCATGATGTCCATGAAACATTACTTCACATATTGTAGCACTCTAACACAAGTAGAAGTGGCAATATATTGCCTAAATCTTTAAACGCAGTACAGCAAATGACATGTAAGAAATTGATAACTCGCATGACTTTCATGTAAGAAGACGGCACTGTTATTGCAGTATGACCAAATGAGTTTTTTTGTCCATCTGTGTCCATCTGTGTCCATCTGTTTAATCTCATGCTCTGTGTCTGTGTCTCAGCAATGGGAGGAGAAGCTGTTGTCCATGCAGGACATCATGGACGCCATGCTGAGCTGCCAGGCCACCTGGCTCTACCTGGAGCCCATCTTCAGCTCCGAGGACATCATTGCCCAGATGCCCGAGGAGGGACGCAAGTTTGGCATCGTGGACAGTTACTGGAAGGACATCATTGCTGAAGCGGTGTGTGTTTGTGAGAGATACAGAGAGAAAGAGAGAGAGGAGAGAGAGAGAGAGAGTGTGTGTGTGTGCGTGTGCATGTGTGTGTGTGTGTGTGTGTGCGTGTGTGTGTGTGTGTGTGTTTGTGACTTTTTTTTACAGTGGTTCTTCTGGTGAGTTGTTTTCAGTAATTCTGTGCATATATGGTTAAAATTGTGTGTGTCTGTAACCTCACTCTAGGTCAAGGATACACGCGTGTTAGTGGCCACTGGTCAGCCCAACATGCTGGCTCGCCTGCAGGAGTCTAATCTCTTTCTGGAGGACATCCAGAAAGGCCTGAACACCTACCTAGAGCAGAAGAGACTCTTCTTCCCCAGGTAACACAGAACTGACATTGGACATTCACAAAGATGGCAAAAACTACATAAACATGGAAAACTAACAGCTACCAGTAGATAATTAAGATATGAATGATTAAACATTTGACTAGATACTATCCATTTTATTGCTGTCTCCAATTATCCCTTGTCTCCCCTTTTCTCTTGCAACAGATTCTTCTTCTTATCTAATGACGAGCTGCTGGAGATTCTCTCTGAGACTAAAGACCCACTGAGAGTGCAGCCTCACCTTAAGAAGTGCTTTGAGGGCATTGCCAAACTTGACTTCACCCCTGATATGGAGATAGTTGGCATGATCAGCTCAGAGAAGGAGACTGTGCCTTTCAGTGAGAAAATCTACCCAGCCCAAGCCAAGGTAGTCCATCCCTCTCTCTTGCTGCCCCCCATCACTAGTACACCACATTTGGTGAAATGGATATTCGATGGGGTCTACAGATAAACAGTAAACTACACCTTTGACTTAATAAACATTACATTTAGAATATCTTGATTTTTTTACTAAAAATCTCCATTTCTCGAGGTACTGACTCGGTATAAAAAACAAAACAAAAACAATTGGTTTTACCTAGCTCGAATTGCTGCAGCCAACAGTAGAGCTTCCAGGCAGCTACAGCGCTACACTCTGGGGGCATGTTCAGGAGCCCTCATGTTCAGGCCCCCAGAGTATAGAGCTGTAGCTATCTGTCTGCAGCAACTTGAGCTAGGTAAAAACAATTGTTTTGGGGGGGTTTTCCGTACAGACTCTGTGACCTCAAGAAACGGAGTTCTCTTTTAATAGCACTGCTCCCAGTTGGTTAATCTTAGTGTTTCGTGGTAATGGGGGATGCTGTTTGAAAGGTAATTTTCTGCAGTTTTCCATGTTAATAGATATTGTAATTGTGTAATTAATTGTAATTGAGGTGTATCCATATGTATTGGTTGTAGGGGATGGTGGAAAAGTGGCTGCACCAGGTTGAGAACATGATGTTGAGGAGTGTTAGAGATGTCATAAGCAAAGGAGTGGAACAGTACCCTCAGGTAAGTACACACACAGTCACCACTTACACTCACACACTCACACACACACACACACACACACACACACACACACACACACACACACACACACAGTATTGTGCAAAATTGTGTTTGAGTTTACCTCTCTCTCTGCCATAATCCATCCTGCCCTTGGCTTGTGTATGTGCGCAGGTCCCAAGGAAACGTTGGGTGTTGCAGTGGCCAGGCCAGGTGGTCATTTGTGCATCCTCCATTTACTGGACCAGCGAAGTATCTGAAGCTATCCAGAACAACACACTATCAGTGAGAACCTGTACACACAAACACATACAACTGACGAATGAAATGCACCTGGCTTACCAAAGTGGTAGAGCTTTACTTCTACTATCTGACTGGACATCACAATATATCTGTACTCTGTATGGGATGAAGTGTGTTGGTGTGACCCTCCCAGGCCTATGTGGACAAGAGTAATGCCCAGATCGGTGAGATTGTGGAGCTGGTGAGAGGAAAGCTGTCAGGTGGAGCCAGGCTGACTCTGGGTGCTCTGACTGTCATTGATGTCCATGGTAACTACTCACCTACTATAGTTAACATTGTTTTTAAAAAGAGGCATTGAAGTTATGTATGCTCTTTATGGTGTAGCACTGTACAGTGGATTTAACATGTTGCCATCAACCTTAGAATTGGGGAAGTAGTAGAAGTGTCCAGGTGTGATATACGAATGTGTGACCTGTGGTGTGTGGTTGTGTGTGTGTGGTTGTGTGTGTGGTTGTGTGTGGTTGTGTGTGTGATATATGAATGTGTGACGTGTGGTGTGTGGTTGTGTGGTGTGTGGTTGTGTGTGTGATGTGTGGTTGTGTGATGTGTGGTTGTGTGTGGTTGTGTGTGTGGTGTGTGGTTGTGTGTGTGTGGTTGTGTGTGTGACGTGTGGTGTGTGGTTGTGTGTGGTTGTGTGTGTGATGTGTGGTTGTGTGACGTGTGGTGTGTGGTTGTGTGTGGTTGTGTGTGTGGTGTGTGGTTGTGTGTAGCTCGTGACGTGGTGTCTAAGCTGGCGGAGGACCGCGTCTCCTGCCTCAACGACTTCCAGTGGATCTCCCAGCTGCGCTATTACTGGGAGGAGGGAGACGTGCGTCTGAGGATGATCACCACCTGCGTCATCTACGGCTACGAGTACCTGGGCAACTCAGCACGCCTGGTCATCACGCCGCTCACTGACCGATGCTACAGGTAGGACACACACACACACACACACACACACACACACACACACACAGACACACACACACACACACACACACACACACACACACACACACACACACACACACACACAGACACAGACACACACAGACATAATTAATTCAAGCACTGAACAACAGTTTTGCAGTTTGACTGCAAACCTCGGTAGCATAGAACATGGTGAGTGCTGTCTGGTCTGTTGCAGAACTCTGATGGGAGCTCTAAAGCTGAATCTGGGAGGAGCCCCGGAGGGTCCAGCTGGAACAGGCAAAACAGAGACCACCAAAGATCTGGCCAAAGCCCTCGCCAAACAGGTGCATCCATCACACCTTTTGGGCATCCATCAAAAGCATGATATCAGTAGCATTACAACATGATTGCATAATTCCCGATTCCACCAATTTGAGCTGTGATCTATGAGTTACTCCAAATAAGTCCAAATAAGGTCATATTGTCCTCCCCTTCTCTCTGTCTGCCTCTCTCTGCAGTGTGTGGTGTTTAACTGCTCAGATGGCCTGGACTACAAGGCCATGAGTAAGTTCTTTAAGGGGCTGGCGCAGTCTGGAGCCTGGGCCTGCTTTGATGAGTTTAACCGTATCGAGGTGAGGAGGGCAGCCAGCCACACTGTTAAAACAAACGTGTTGTCCCTATCTGGACACAGAGATGTGTTAAAAAACAATGCAGGTTGTGTTGTTTTCAACGCAAGTTGTGTTATTTCAACACATATTGTGTAACACAAAAAAAGGAAACAACACAAACTGTGTTGTCCCTATCTGGACACAAAGAAGTGTTAAAAGCAACGAAACACATTTATTTTAAGAGTGCATAGTTGATAGTTTCTAAATTGTGATTGGTCGTCTTTGTGACTGTCTGAGTGTTTTTTTTGTCTGTATGTGCACATGTCCTGTGTGGTGGTGACTCAGGTGGAGGTGCTTTCAGTGGTGGCTCAGCAGGTGCTGTGCATCCAGCAGGCCATAGCTCGGAACCTGAAGCGCTTCCTGTTTGAGGGCACGGAGCTGTCGCTCAACCCGACCTGCTGCGTCTTCATCACCATGAACCCCGGCTATGCCGGCCGCGCAGAGCTCCCTGACAACCTCAAGGTGACCTCACCAGCACCCCCAACTAGTTCACCACACCACTGTGAGAAGTATGTATGCTGATCTGTTCTGTTCTGTGTGTGTGTGTGTGTGTGTGTGTGTGTGTGTGTGTGTGTGTGTGTGTGTGTGTGTGTGTGTGTGTATGTGTTTCAGGTTCTGTTCCGGACAGTAGCTATGATGGTCCCTGACTACGGACTGATTGGAGAGATCTCCCTGTACTCCGTGGGTTTCATTCAGTCCAGAAGGTACTAAGCTCTTCTTCATTGATTGAACTACTGGACATAAAAAACATTTCCCAGTGTTAACACAGCATCACTTGGTAAGAGGAAAATGTCCATCAATGACTCATTAACTTGGTTTCCATGGTAGCCTGGCTCAGAAGATTGTGGCGACCTACCGGCTGTGTTCAGAGCAGCTCTCCTCTCAGAGTCACTATGACTACGGGATGCGCGCGGTGAAATCGGTCCTGACTGCCGCGGGGAACCTCAAACTTAAGTACCCGGAGGTGGATGAGAGCGTGCTGCTGCTCAGAGCACTCATGGATGTCAACATGGCCAAGTTCCTCGCCCAGGATGTACCCCTCTTCCAGGTGTGTGTGTGTGTGTGTGTGTGTGTGTGTGTGTGTGTGTGTGTGTGTGTGAGAGAGAGCTTTTGTGTAAGTGAGAGGCAGACATGTTTGGATGCATTTGGTATATGATTGTCTGTGTGAGAGGGTGTTGTATGCATCTTGTACCATCGGGCGGTGGTAGTGTAGTGGTTAAGGAGCTGGGCTAGCGTGCAGTAGCCTAAAAGTTGTCGGTTCAATTCCCTGATTCCACCGTTGTGCCCTTGAGCAAGGCACTTAACCCCAAGTTGCTCCGGGGACAATGTGATTCCTTGTAATATAGCTGACATATGTAAGTCACTTTGGTCAATAAGTGTCTGCTAAATGTAATGTAATGTAATGCATCTGTGCTGCTGGGCCTCTCCTCAGGGTATCATCTCAGATCTGTTTCCTGGAGTGGTTCTGCCCAAGCCTGACTACGAGTTGCTACTGAAGGCTCTGGAGAACAACATAGCCAAACTCAGTCTGCAACCTGTGCCCTGGTTCATTGGCAAAATTATACAGGTACCACAATGTGCAGCCAAAGCTCCCAACACAACTATGAGCAGATGAATGCCTCTGCACAGTCAAAACCATCTCCGGATTGTGTACATTCTGAACGTGCATGATGCTGTGTGTATTTACATTTCGATGTGCTTGTGCCTCGGTAGGTGTATGAGATGATGTTGGTGAGGCATGGCTTCATGATTGTGGGGGAGCCATTGGGAGGGAAGACATCAGCGTATAAAGTCCTGGCAGGAGCTCTGGGGGACTTAGCTGAAGGTAGGCAATCACCCACAACCATATTCATGATATGTTGGCTTGTGTACAGTGGACAATGTGGGAATGAGTCATTGATATGCCATCTGTTTATTTACATGTAGAGGGTCAACATAAAAAAGGATTTAATGCTTTAATGATCTCTGTTAATGTTGAAGTTTCTTTTATATGCACTCAAAGTTACTTTTGAAATTAATTTAAAAAATGTGTGTGCGTGTGATTCTTATCTTTAGCAAATCAGATGGAGGAGTGTGCCGTGGACTACCGCATCATCAATCCCAAAGCCATCACCATGGGCCAGCTGTACGGCTGCTTCGACCCGGTGAGCCACGAGTGGTCCGATGGTGTGCTGGCCACCTCCTTCCGTGAGCAGGCCCAGTCTATCTCTGATGACCGGCAGTGGATCCTGTTTGACGGGCCCATCGATGCTGTCTGGATTGAGAACATGAACACTGTGCTGGATGACAATAAGAAAGTGAGTCAACACTGAAGCCTCAATTGAAAGTGCCACCCACCTAATTGACAAAGCCAAGTCTGTGTGTAGGTCTCCTTAAGAACTACTTTACAAGTGAATTAGTCTGTATTAATTATTTTAATTTTTTCTAGCTGTGTCTGATGAGTGGTGAGATCATTCAAATGAGCTCAAAGATGAGTTTGATCTTTGAAACAGCTGATTTGGAGCAGGCTTCTCCAGCTACTGTGAGCAGGTATCATACCATCCTGATTCCCACACACTAATAACAAACATACTAACATATTCACTTATATGCACACTTACAAAGAAGCTACAAAGGGAAAGGGAATTAAGAACCAGTTTAAAGCAAGAATGTCTTGCTATAGTATCTGTGCAGGACCATTTAAAATGTGTGTGTGTGTGTGTGTGTGTGTGTGTGTGTGTGTGTGTGTGTGTGTGTGTGTGTGTGTGTGTGTGTGTGTGTGTGTGTGTCGCGTCGCGTCGTGCGTCGCGTCGCGTGCGTCGTCGCGTCGCGTCGCGTCGCGTCGCGTCTTGCGCGCTTGGCAGCGCCAGCAGCGTGTGTGTAGGTGTGGTATGATTTACATGGAGCCCCATCAGCTTGGCTGGACTCCCCTGAGAGACTCCTACATGGACACACTCCCCAAGAGTCTCAGTGAGGAGCACATGGAACTGGTGAGAGTTACACTCCGACACACACACACACACACACACACACACACACACACGCTTATATGGAACACTCCAGTACACACAACTATGAGAAGACCTTGGTAAAACATGTCACTAACAGGACTCTGTTGTTTTAAAAGGTGAAAGACCTGTTTGATTGGCTTCTTCAGCCAAGTCTGGACTTCATTACCCATGACTGCCGTTTCCTGGTGCAGACGTCCCCCATTCACCTTGCCTACAGTCTTATGCGGCTGTACACCTGCCTAATGGGTGAGTGATACAGGGTCATTCAAGCTAACAGAAACAAACACTCTATCACACACACTCTATCACACACACACTATCCACAATACTATATATTCTAATGCTCATACGTGTGTATGTGTGTGTGTGTGTGTGCTTTTTTTCTTATGAAAGATGAGATTGCGGTTTCTGGTGAGGATGGGAAGGAGCCTATGTCCAGCCAACAGATGACCATGTGGCTGCAGGGCCTCTTCTTATTCGCTCTCGTTTGGACTGTGGGCGGAACCATCAATGGTGACAGCAGGAAGAAGTTTGATGGATTTTTCCGGAACCTGATCTCTGGCACTGACCCCGATCACCCACGGCCCAAGAGCGTCAAACTCACAAAGGCCAACATCTTCCCTGAGAGAGGTCTGCCATAAAGACATGTAACATATCGCACAACAACAGCACACAACTACCCCTGTGTGACATGACATGTACAATATGTCTGTCTCTGAAACTGAAATCTCTGCTGTGTGTTTGTATTCTTTGTTGGCGTAGGCACAGTGTATGACTACTACTTCCACAAACAAGGGCCAGGACAGTGGAACACATGGACAGACTCAATTACGAAGGAAGAGAGCACCATCGCTCCCAACGCTAATGTATGACACACATGCAAGTCTGCCCAATGTCAAACCACTAAACAACAGAGCACCTGTGAGTAAACACACACAATATTTCCTCTCACACTGTGTTGCAACATTTGGTTGAAATCCTCTGCAGGTGTCAGACCTGATCATCCCCACTATGGAAACGGCACGTCAGCTCTTTTTTCTGCGCACCTACGTGGCACATGAGGTGGCCACCCTGTTTGTGGGGCCCACGGGCACGGGCAAGTCCATCATCACCGCCAACTTCCTGATGAGCCTGCCCAAGGAGAACTACACGCCCAACTGCATCAACTTCTCTGCTCGGACCTCAGCCAATCAGACACAAGATATCGTCATGTCCAAGCTGGACCGTAGGCGCAAGGGCGTGTTTGGTCCACCTATGGGAAAGAAGTGTGTCATTTACGTAGGTAAGGAGAGGAACGAGTGGAACTGTGTGTATAGGTGCAGGTGTGTGTCTCTCTGTGTGTTTGTATACGTGTATGTGTTTTAAAAACCAATTAGTACTGGAGAGACCCATCTCCAGTGACCTTTGACCTCTTGGCTCCCAGATGACCTGAACATGCCAGCAAAGGAGATCTATGGGGCACAGCCTCCTATTGAGATTCTGAGGCAGCTCATTGATCACGCCCACTGGTACGACAGGAAGGACACATCCCGGCAGGACATCGTTGACGTGCTGCTTATCACGGCCATGGGGCCCCCTGGTGGTGGAAGAAATGACATCACAGGTGCAGTAAAGACCTTAGCACAGGCTTCTTGCTGACTTCCTGTGCATCTTTTTGACATGCCCTCCTCTTGTGCTTTTGGTGTCTATTTCAGGTCGTTTCACGCGCCACCTCAATGTGGTCTCCATTGACTCATTTGACGATGAGACACTCAGCAAGATCTTCACATCGATCACTGACTGGCACTTTGCCAAAGGGTTCGATGCTGCCTTCTCCAGGTCAGTTCAGAATGCTTTCTGCCCAACACCACCACCAGTGAGTTTCCTCAGGCAACAAAGGCCCTGCAACTTAATGATGAGGGACTGAGTATGTCTGTGAATGTTAACTGTTGCAGACTGGGTAAGATCATGGTCCAGGCCACAATGGCAGTGTATAAAGATGCTATAGATGCCTTCCTGCCAACTCCCTCGAAGTCCCATTACATCTTCAACCTGCGAGACTTCAGCCGAGTCATCAAAGGAGTGCTGCTCGCTCCAGCCACACACTTGAAGGCAAGCACACACATCCCACACACACAACTCATGTCTGTGTGTTGATAAACACTGTATATGTTGTGTAGTAAGGTAGATTTATCACCATCAGATGTTTACACACAGGAGGGTGATAAGATGATCCGTCTCTGGATCCATGAAATATACCGGGTATTCTATGACCGTCTCATTGACAATGAAGACAGAAAAACCTTCTTCAACATTGTGAAGGAGAGAACCTCAGACTACTTCAAACAAAGCATGGACAAGGTGAGACACTGGCTTCATAGAACACTTCAGTGACTTCCTGTCTCCTTCCTTCCGCAATTCCTTTCATCCCTCTTTCTACATTCATCCCTCCTCTCTGCTCATCAACTCTCTCTCTCTCTCTCTCTTATCTCCACAGCTCATGGGTCATCTGACACTGTCTGGCAAAGTGGAGGACGACGACGTCCGCAGCCTGTTCTTCGGCGACTACACCAAGCCCGACTCGGACACGCGCTCCTACGACGAGATCACCGACCTGAAGGCACTGACGGCCATCATGGAACACTACCTGGACGAGTTCAACAACGTGAGCAAGGCGCCCATGTCGCTGGTCATGTTCAAGTTCGCCATCGAGCACATCTCGCGCATCTGCCGCGTCCTCAAGCAGGACAGCGGGCACCTACTGCTGGTGGGCATCGGTGGCTCGGGCCGGCAGAGCGCCACCAAGCTGGGCACCTTCATCAACGACTACGAGCTCTTCCAGATCGAGCTGACGCGCACCTACAGTATGGCGGACTGGCGCGACGACGTCAAGCGTGTGATGCTGAAGGCGGGCATGGAGGGCAAGAGGACGGTGTTCCTGTTCAGTGACGGGCAGGTGAAGGACGAGGCGATGGTGGAGGACATGAACATGCTGCTGAACACGGGTGACGTGCCCAACATCTTCGCTGCAGACGAACGCGCCGACATCATTGATAAGATGCAGGGCGTGGCGCGTCTGGAGGGCAAGAAGATCGATGCCACGCCCCTCTCAATGTACAACTACTTTATCGACCGCGTCAAAGCCCACTTGCACATCGTCCTGGGTACAGGCTGCATCTGAACACCTGATGACCTTCTGTATCTCCAGGAAGAACATTCATTCTAATCCAAATGCTAATCTTCACCATGTTGTTTATATTTACCTGTGTTGCAGCGATGAGTCCCATTGGTGATGCCTTCCGTAACCGGTTGCGGATGTTCCCGTCACTGATCAACTGCTGCACGATAGACTGGTTCCAGGCCTGGCCTGCAGATGCTCTGGAGATGGTCGCCCACACATTCCTAAAAGATGTGGAACTGGAGGACAACATCAGAACAGCGTGAGTCTCCATTGTAAACTACTTCAACAACAGTCAATCAACAGTGCAAACACACATACAGACATCCCTATAAATTCCTATGTTTTGTGAAGACTTTTTTTGTTCACATTAATAGGATACTGCATGTGCTACAACATTTTATTTTTTATTTTGCTACATCCTTTCTCAAGCACAACCTTAAATATGTTTCCATTTCTTCTCTCTCTCATGTTCTCTGTCAGTGTGGTTGACATGTGTAAGACGTTCCAGGAGAGCGTGCGTCAGCTGGGTCAGAGGTTCTTCTCTCAGCTGCGCCGGCACAACTATGTGACGCCCACCTCCTACCTGGAGCTCATCCTCACATTCAAGACCCTGCTGGGCTCACGCAGGGACCAGGTGAACACCTTCAGGAACCGATACCTGGTCGGCCTGGAGAAGTTGGACTTCGCCTCCTCTCAGGTGAGACACACACACACACACACACACACATGCTTTACAGGAAAATCGATATAGTAAAGATCCTAGTGATCATATTGGCTTGACTAAAACCTGTACCTGTAGTTAATCAAAAGTCCACTTTGTTTTCCAGGTGGCAGTGATGCAAGAAGAGCTGACTGCATTGCAGCCCGAGCTGATAAAGACATCGGCAGAGACAGACGCCATGATGAAGAAGATCGAGAAGGAGACAGTGGAGGTGGATGCCAAGAAAGAACTGGTGGCCGCCGACGAAAAAGTAGCTAATGAGGCAGCAGCGGCAGCCAAGGCCATTAAAGTATGTGTATCACTCCGAACAGGAACTTACCCTCATGCAAACAGCAAAACAGTTACTGATGGATGGTTTCTCTATCTAAATGTATGTGTGTGTGTGTGTGTGTGTGTGTGTGTGTGTGTGTGTGTGTGTGTTAGGATGAGTGTGAGGGGGATCTGGCTGAAGCCATGCCTGCTCTGGAGGCTGCCCTCTCAGCTCTGGACACTCTGAAGCCTGCAGACATCACTGTGGTCAAGTCCATGACCAATCCACCCGCTGCCGTCAAACTGGTCATGGAGTCAATCTGTGTCATGAAGGGCATCAAGCCTGAGAGGAAGCCTGATCCCGGTGGCTCAGGTCAGGGTTCAGAGCTTATTATTAGAGTATTAATTTGGCCAGTTGAGATATTTATATGATGAAAAGGTAATTATATAATCAATCACATGTTGGTATTATATGCAGCATCCTGTGTGTGTCGTGGTCTACAGGTAAAATGATTGAGGACTACTGGGGCAACTCCAAGAAGCTCTTGAGTGACCTCCATTTCCTGGACAGCCTCAAGGCCTTTGACAAAGACAATATTCCCCCAGCCAACATCAAACGGATTCGCGAGAAGTTCATCGACCACCCAGACTTCCAGCCGGCTCTCATCAAGAATGTGTCATCCGCATGCGAAGGGCTCTGCAAATGGGTGCGTGCCATGGAGGTGTACGAGCGTGTGGCCAAGGTGGTGGCGCCCAAGAAAGAGCGTCTCCAGGCGGCCGAGTCAGAGCTAGCCGTCCAGATGGCCACACTAGAGGTGAAGCGGGGCGAGCTGAAGGAAGTGGAGGACCGTCTGCAGGCTCTCAACGACACCTTCGAGGAGATGAACCAGAAGAAGAAGGACCTGGAGGACAACATTGAACTGTGTTCCCAGAAGCTCATCAGAGCGGAGAAGCTGATTGGTGGACTAGGCGGGGAGAAGGACCGCTGGACGGAGGCTGCCCACAACCTGGGCTTCAAGTACACCAACCTCACTGGGGACGTCCTCCTGTCCTCGGGCACAGTGTCCTACTTGGGCGCGTTCACGGTGGACTACCGCGTTGAGTGCCAACATGCCTGGCATCGGCTGTGCCAACAGAAGAAAGTGCCCTGCTCTGACGACTTCACCCTCAGCAACACTCTCGGAAACCAAGTGTTGATTCGACAGTGGCAGATTGCAGGGCTACCTGTGGACGCATTCTCAACTGACAATGGTATCATTGTGACTAACTCAAGGCGATGGCCACTGATGATTGACCCACAAGGCCAGGCCAACAAGTGGGTAAAGAACATGGAGAAGGCCAATAAGTTAGCTGTCATCAAAATCTCAGACCCAACTTATGTCAGAACCTTGGAAAATTCCATCCAGTTTGGCACACCGGTTCTGATGGAGAACATTGGGGAGGAGCTGGATGCTGTTCTGGAGCCAGTCCTCCTGAAACAGACGTTCCGGCAACAGGGTGTTGAGTACATGAAGATTGGCGAGAACATTGTGGAGTATTCCAGAGACTTCCGCTTCTACATGACCACGGGGCTCAGGAACCCTCACTACCTTCCCGAGGTAGCCGTGAAGGTGTGCCTGATCAACTTCATGATCACGCCCCTGGGGCTGGAGGACCAGCTGCTGGGCATCGTGGCGGCCATGGAGAAGCCTGAGCTGGAGGAGAAGAAGAACCAGCTGATCCTGGAGGGCGCCGCCAACAACAAGCAGCTCAAGGAGATTGAGGACAAGATCCTGGAGGTGCTCTCCTCGTCGCAGGGGAACATCCTGGAGGATGAGACCGCCATCAAGGTGCTGTCCTCCTCCAAGATCTTGTCTGAGGAGATCTCAGAGAAGCAGAAGGTAGCGAACATCACCGAGCAGGAGATCGACGACACCCGCATGGGCTATCGGCCAGTGGCCGAGCACTCGTCCATCCTGTTCTTCTGCGTGTCAGACTTGGCCAACATTGAGCCCATGTACCAGAACTCGCTCACCTGGTTCATCAACTTGTACCTGAACTCCATCGGCCAGAGTGTCCGCAGCGACGACCTGAACATACGCATCGACAACATCATCGCTCACTTCACCATCAGCATCTACAACAACGTGTGCCGCTCGCTCTTCGAGAAGGACAAGCTGCTCTTCTCGCTGCTGCTGACCGTGGGCATCATGAACGGCCAGGGGCAGATTGACGACCAAGTCTGGCGCTTTTTGCTCACAGGGGGCATCGCCCTGGAGAACCCGCACCCCAACCCGGGCCCCGAGTGGCTCTCCGACAAGTCCTGGTCGGAGATTGTGCGCGCCACCGAGCTCTGCAACCTGAAGGGCTTGTATGAGCATGTGCAGGATAACGTGGAGAAGTGGAGGCAACTCTACGACTCCAGCCGACCCCACGGGGAGCAGCTGCCGGACAACTGGCGCGTGCTGGAGGGCATGGACCGCCTGGTGGTGCTACGCTGCTTCAGGCCTGATAAGCTGGTGCCTGCTATCCAGGAGTTCATTGTGGTGAACATGGGCCGGCCATATATTGAGCCCCCCACTTTTGACCTCAGTGGCAGCTATGATGACTCAAACTGCTGCTCCCCCCTCATTTTCATTCTATCACCAGGGTCTGATCCTACTGCTGGTAAGACCCATGTATGCTCATATACATACAAACATGCTGACAACAATGTATGGGCTGTCACATATTGTTATAATTTAATCTCATTCAAGAAAGTCTCTTGTATTATGCTGATATCGTACTGTTCAAGGCCTCAGGGGTTTCAGGAGTTTGTGTCTGGGACTGTGGTCATGCAAAGCAACTACAACACACCTGTTTGTTTCTTTTCCAGGTTTACTGAAATTTGCAGAGGACCTGGGGATGGGAGGCAGTAGGACCCAGACGATCTCCCTGGGGCAGGGCCAGGGCCCCATAGCGCAGCTTATGATCGAGAAGGCCCTGAAGGACGGGGGCTGGGTGGTGCTGCAGAACTGCCATCTGGCCACTAGCTGGATGCCCACCCTGGAGAAGATTTGTGAGGAGGTCATCGTCCCTGACAACACACACCCCAGTTTCAGGTGAATACACAGGAATATACGACATACACTAAATAAAAGATGTAAAAAAAAACACCACCAGACAGACTCAAAACAGTCTTGATGATTAAGAAAAACCTGACATGCATCACATATATAAATAAGTATATTATAGAAAGGATATAGTATAAGTATATTATTATATTAAGTATAAGTATATTATACAATGAGTATTCATTGTGCACACACTGTGTGTTCAGAAATCCATCCAATTCCGATGGTTTTGAAATACATCTCTCACACAATCTGTTGAGACACTGAATCTGAATATTTCCTGAATCCCTCAGGTTATGGCTGACCAGCTACCCCTCTGACAAGTTCCCTGTGAGCATCCTGCAGAACGGGGTGAAGATGACCAATGAGCCGCCCAAAGGCCTGCGCGCCAACGTCCTGCGCGCTTACCTCAGCGACCCCATCTCTGACCCCAACTTCTTCCTCAGCTCCAGCAAGCAGGAGATCTGGCAGAAGCTGCTCTTCGGAATCTGCTTCTTCCACGCGCTGGTGCAGGAGAGACGAACCTACGGGCCACTGGGTCAGAATAGGCATACTTCTCCATGACTGTGTGATGCTTGATTTACATATTACATATGTATTACATATTTGCTTATGGGCAACAGACCTCAAGGACAGGGCTATGCAGTATCAGTGTTGTTAGATTTAATTTTCCAAAATCTTGTAAATAAACTATTAACAGGTTTAATAGAACTACCAATGTTTTATCAGGAAATTCCCCCATAATCTCACATGTACACACACTTGACGTTACATCTGATAGTGTGAAGACAGTGAAGATTGGACTATGATGTTGTTTAGTTGAAAAATGAACCCATCCTTCTGTTGTGTGTATGTATTAGGCTGGAATATACCATATGAGTTTAATGAGTCAGACCTGAGGATCACTATGCGACAGATCCACATGTTCCTGGAGGAGTATGAGGAGGTTCCACTAGAGGCTCTCACCTACTTAACTGGTTAGACACGCACGCACACACACACACACACACACACACACACACACACACACACACACACACACACACACACACACACACACACACACACACACACTTAAAAGTTGAATGAGGGCTGGGCTTTCCTCTTCATCTCTTCATGAATGAAAATATAACAAATTAAAACATCAAGACAATATGGCTTCCCAAAATGCCATTAAATTCACTGTAATTATTAGTTTTATATATGAAACTTAAAATTTAGAATCATAACTGTATGTGGTGCACATATTTAAGATTGGACGTATGGTTTTCTCACCAGGGGAGTGTAACTATGGAGGCAGGGTGACTGATGACAAGGACAGGAGACTGCTGCTCTCCCTGCTGTCCATCTTCTTCAACACAGAGATACTGGAGCACGACTGCTATAAGTTGTGTGAGGGAGACCTCTACTATGTCCCCGTTCACGGTCCCTATGAGGTACTGTACGCACACTGTCATTCCCGCAATCACTTGCACAGTTATTGTGCAAACACACTTCACTATTCTACACTATTTCCTTACTGATCTAGGAGTTGCATCACAAAGTAGTTTGGATCTTAAAAAGGTAAATGTTACCTGTGAATTTCAGTCATTAAATCTCAATCTTTCCTCAGAGCTACGTCGAGTACATCCGAAATCTGCCAATCAATGCTGAACCTGGTGTGTTTGGCCTGCATAGCAATGCCGATATCACCAAGGACAACCAGGAGACTAATCAGCTCCTAGATGGAGTTCTGTTGACCCTACCCAGGCAGACAGGAGGAGGGGCCAAGTCACCACAGGTGAGGATGTGGGTTTGACCTCAGTCTGACTGATGTGGGTTTGACACCACCAGCTAAATTCTTGAATGATTTGAATGTTTTTGTGTTTATACTGTATGTTTACGTGTTTGCTGATGCATTGTTGACAGAAATGTAACTGGTTGCAAATTTTAAAGGAGAATTCTGGAGATTTTTCACATAGATCTCTGTTTCTTGGGGTCACCGAGTACTGTCGGTACGAAAAAACCTATCTAGCTTGAGTTGCTGCAGCTACAGTGCTACACTCTGGGGGCATGAACTGGGGGCTGCTTACCTTTAACTGAGTGTATTATCCAATCATAAAACACTGATTCATAGACATTCTACTGTTTGTGTGTTTGAATGTAGGACATTGTGGATGAGTTGGCAGAGGATATTCTCTGCAGGTTACCAGCAGATTTTGACTTGGAGATGGTGATAAAAAAATACCCAGTGCTCTACGAGGAATCGATGAACACGGTGCTAAGACAGGAACTCATTCGCTTCAACAGGTATGATACACACAAGCACACTCACAAACACAAAGGGCCACTCTCTCAGACATTGATCAAGCCTATTCCTAAAAGAAAATGTATATCTCCATTGAAAAAAGCTTTTAGTCTAGGACTATGTTTAATCCATGTATAGGAAATCTGTCCAAAATGTCTCAAACCATGCATCTCTTAAAAGATTATTATCTCATAAAATCATATATTTATTAATCACTTTATAATTCAGAAGCGGCATGTTAAGATTGATAATCGGAGAACTGCTGAGAAGCAATGATGTACTGCGGTGCTTCTTGTGCTTACTGATTGCTGATTGGACTGATGGTGTGCCTCTGTTTGTGATGTTTGCTGATCAGGCTGACCAATGTGGTGCGCAGCACTCTGGTCAACATCCGGCGGGCTCTCAAGGGCCAGGTGGTGATGTCGTCGGAGCTGGAGGGCGTGTTCAACAGCATGCTGGTGGGACGCGTTCCCGCCGTGTGGGCTGCACGCTCCTACCCCTCTCTCAAACCGCTGGGCAGCTACATCACTGACCTGTTCCAGAGACTCCACTTCCTCCAGGTGGCAACTCACTCGGAACTCTGAACTATCCAAAAAACACACAACAGACAAATAAGAATTAAAAAGACACATAGGGCTTTTCTAAGTGCTCAATGCGCTTTACTGTAAAGAAGGGAACCTCATTACAACCATCACCACTCACCTGCTTAGATGTCTGATGTAGATTAATTAAGTGCATCTTAAGTGCATTAAGTGCTTACTGTCTTTGACCTCTGGTGTCCTTTTTGGTGTCGTGTATCATAAAGGACTGGATTGATAATGGCCCCCCAAGCGTTTTCTGGGTATCCGGGTTCTACTTCACACAGTCCTTCCTCACAGGAGTCTCCCAGAACTATGCGCGCAGATATACCATCCCCATTGACTACATCGGTTTTGAGTTTGAGGTGAGAAGTGTGCTAGTAGCATGTGAAGTAGACAGTGGAGATGAGGGAGCGAGATTTTCTTTGCTCACTCTGTGTGTGTCTGCATGTCTCAGGTGACCAAATATGAGACCGGTGTTAAGAAGAAGCCGGCAGACGGCGCCTACGTTCGTGGCCTCTTCCTGGAGGGAGCACGCTGGGACCGCGAAAACATGGTCATCGGTGAGTCCCTTCCCAAGATCCTCTTCGACACTCTGCCCATCATCTGGCTCAAGCCGGGCGAGAGCTCCAAGTTCAAGCACGAGAATGTGTACGTGTGTCCGGTGTACAAGACCAGTGCCCGGCGCGGGACTCTGTCCACCACTGGCCACTCCACCAACTACGTGCTGCCAATCGAGCTTCCCTCTGACCAACCTCAGAAGCACTGGATCAACCGGGGGGTGGCCTGCTTGTGCCAGCTGGACGACTGAGGAGGATCAGATGTTCACAGACATACATACATAGAATGGACTGAGTCTAAAAACACAATGTCTATTAAAAACGCATCAGGTATGCGCAATCTAGTATGTTAACGGTGCCAATCACTTTTGCTTAGAATACCTCAGGATATGTATGAGTGTGAGGGCTGACTTGAGTTTACAGGGACACAGACATAAGGAATTGGTTTTAAGTGGAGCAGTGATTCATAAACATGTAGAATCCATGTAAACATAGAAATGTAACAAACATTGAGCAGCTACAGGCAGGTCTGTGCATAAGGCTACCCTAAGAGACACTTTCACAGTATATTGCTGCTGGATAGAGCTGTTAACCAAATTAAGGATATAAGGAATGTTGTGACCTTCTTAAAAAGGTGTTCAGTTTCATTTCTTTTATTCTACCCACACAGTAATCATTCAAAAATTAAATTATCCAATGTAATACAAAGAGAAAATCAGTCATGCAAAAACTCATTATCAAACCTAAAATGGCCTACAGCAAGCATTGTGAAAACGGTTGTAGTTGATCTCAATTCAAATTTAATTTACAGTAACAGGTATAAGGATATTGTTCATTTTGGCAGTTATTTCTTTGTTTACTTGGCCCAAACAGTTTCAGCATAGCGGGTTGCACACAACATAGTCTGATTCAAAACATAGAAGCAGGTTTTGTAAGAAATGTTTAATATAATAAAACAAAATAAATATTTTACATTGGATGGCAGTATGAACACCTACAGTGACAGACTGACTGTGTCTATAACTGTGTCTGATGTGTCCATACATTTTGTTCTTATTTGACAAATAATTACATCTTTAATTTAATGTTTAGGTGAAGTTGCACATGTACTGTTTTGAATACGTAAGACATGTTATTGTGCGTATACAATTTTTGTGCGTATACAATTATGTGCGCTTTCATGAGTGTGTGTGTCACGTGTCATCATCATGAGACTGTAAATACACAGGTTTGGCTTGTTTCCTCAGTTTCTGTTGTCCTCGAAACTTCCTTCCTTTCTGTGTGGCCAGTCCCATTGGAGGCAGATAGGTCTATGAAATAAGCAGACAGGAAAAAATACCTCAGAGAAGAGCTATGTTGAGACACAACACAACTAACACAATGGCCTAATGAGGCTAATACTGAACATAAACACAAAATAAACATTTTAGTTTTTGCTCTCATTCTTCCTGAGTTCTATGTACACAAAAGATTTATTTGTTCACAGATCTGGTAAAAATGTCTATTAGTGAGCATTTCACCTGTGCATTCAGTTCAAAATCAACTGGTCTGGTGGATAGCCCTCCAGTCAACATGCTAGTTGCACGCTCCTTCAAAGCTTGTAATGTCGATGGTATTGTGTTGTGACAAAAGTGAACCTTTTAGTGTAGCCTTTACTATGACCAGACTAAGAGAAGGCAATTTCTCAAAATTTGAGAGAAATAAGCCTTTTGTGTGCATAGAAGACATTTCATATTAATGGAAAATGGGAGAAAAACAAAAAGTACTGGGTGTAATTTTTTGTTCAGTATAGTTGGAAGCACTTGGTTTGGTTTCAACAATGATCTTTGGACTCACTGGTCTGGGATATGGGTTCCTGTAATGCAGCCCTGAAACAGAATTAATAAATTAATTTGACAGCTGTTTTTTTTTTATCTAGAGTGCATTAGAAAATAGTTAGAATCTTAAAATTTGACCAAACTTACCTATTTCTATTCTTGCATTGCATTCATCTAAGCACTTTTTTATAGACTCTTGTTCTGTTAACTAAACAAAAAGAGATGAGTTGAGGCAGAGTAATTAATTGAACATCCTTTAGAACCAAAAAATGTGTTAATGGATAATTCAATCATTTCACACCTGCTGGTTTTGTCGAAACAGTGTTTGGGCTTCTTGTACAATGTAGCGTTTCTCAGTGTCAGTGTCATGCTGCAGGGCGCTTTGAGCCTGCCAGCTCCGTGCAATCCTGAAAATCCTCCGGTACAGTGAAAGCACCTCTGCACGGGTCACTGAACTCATTGGTGTTGATTATAATGCAAATACCTATTCAAGACACAACATTGTCAAATATAACCTCCTCTTTAGGTTGGCTAAATTGGGGTTGTATTTTCAATCATTTGTCTAAGTAGCTAAGAAGGCAATAATAATGTATGTGTTTACTTTGATTTTGGCAAATTAAGCTACATGAATTTTGCTTTTATGAAATCTTTAAATTCAATACAATGTCTGACAGAAGGGAAAGTGCTGAATTTGATTCGAAGTGGCTCTTTCATTCTTTATTTGTGAACTTTGGCTAATATTCATTATTGAAATGGTTTAGTATTCAGTTTGTTCTTGGCACACAGTGAAGTTAAACTTCATTTAATTGTATTTCCCTTTTGTGGATTATACTTAGTCGTCGTCTACTTAGTAGATTTTTTTTTTACGACAAGAGGCTAATTTCACTCATCTGCACATCAAACATCATAGAAATGCATTTATTTGCAATATTTTTATCATGACAGATTAAGGAAAATAATGTAAACGTTTATTGTTTGTGCCAAACCCAGTGTCTTTTGTTCATAAAATATTACAACCCAACATACAATTCCAACTGCCTACTTTTGAATGTTGAGGTTATTTTAACTAATGAAACACAAAATCTAAAACCATTTCAGTGTTGGCCAACATGATTCAAGTATGATTGACTACAAGAACAGTACCAAAAATAACCACATGGGAGCACTATTTATCTACTTTAAAGGTGTTTGGTGGCTTAAGGCATGTATGTAAAAGTCCAGGGGTCGGCATCCTTAGATGTAATAAAATGATATCTGCTGGAAATGTTGATGTGGTGTCATAACTAAACTTAAGATTGAAAATATTATTGATGTGGCATAGGCTACTAATTAGCAATATCCTTAGCATAGATCAACTAAGTTCAAAGAAGAGATAAGTCAGAACATGTGACATTAGTCGACCAAAGCGGTTTAATGAGAAAGGGTGGCTCTCATGCAGTCTACTCTCTCTAAGAAAGGCACGTAGATTGAGTATTGGTCGAATAGACAAATCCGTCAGAACCTCCAGCTATATTATTAGCCAGTATTTCTGAGCAGACATAGGCTACTGTTCAGCTAGCTGCGTTAATAAACCACTCACTAAAATCCAGAACTATTGCCATGAAACGAACGATATATCATATCTTTAGCGAGAAGCGAGAAACGACATTCCCTCAGTCTCTAGACGTATAAAATTGAGTAATGACAATTTGACCTACCAAATACTGCGCCTTCATTCATGCGCTGTCAACATCAACAAGTCGCACAATTGATGACATCAGCAATATGTCATCACATTCAAAGCTACGCATATTTTGCGCAGTCTTACTGTCTATGGTTTTAATCAGGGTTTACAGTGTCTACATTTTTAGATATTTTGAACTCACCAAATCCAGTTTAATGAGATATAATTAGTTGACTGTATATTTATATACGTGTTAAGTTCAACAATAACAGATAAGTAGAAATATTTAATTGCAAATATGTATAGGTCTTTCAACCTTCTGCGTTGAAGAGGAGCCGGTTTAAACCCTTTAAACCTGAGAGGCAGAGCCTATCAGGCCGTGTTCAGCCGTGGAGATCGCTGTTTCTCCGCAGGAAATGATGCGGGGAAAATTCCCATAATGTCCAGTCAATGACTAAGAGGATAGGAGCAACACAAAGAAACTGTAAATTCTCAAACAAGCTGTTTAAGCTTGTTCCGGGGATAATTTTAGCTGTCGAAAAGGGCAGACACTTTGATTTCTATGATTGTTACATTTTTTGCATCACTGAGCCTATGCTAAAAAACGAAGGATTTGTAGTATATAGCTAATATGTTAGCTAGCTAGTGTTAGCTTGCTGGCTAGCTAAATACGACAGGGCTGTTTTGTCGTTGTCTATGTGGAACTCACCACGATTGAAGTGATGATCGTGAATTACGTGGAAATACAGTTTACGATTTAGCAGGTAAGATCATGGTACAAATGAAAGTTTGCGTAGTTGTCAATTAAGTGGGACAAGTTGTCATCATAACTTTTGATATCACTTTCACGTCTTGAACTTTTAACAACTGTATAGCAATCTAGGTGTAGCCAGCGAGCTAGCTACATTCATCCAGCTAGCTCGCTAAGTAGACAGTGGGTAGTCTGTGTCGTTAGCGTTATTGTATCCAGCTTAGTGGATGCTAGCTTTTGGATAAGAGTCTCCTCCAGTTTTTTTTTTTATCTTGTAAATTTAATGTTTGACTGGTTCCAATGTGCTTTGAGTGCACTGGTCGCCAAGTCAAAAAGTTCTATTACGCTCTAATGACATTCTGGGCACCTCTCTAGCTAGTTAGTGTCCATTGAACAGTAGCAGTGTAAATAAGCTAAGTTAGCCATGTTAACCAGTTAGCAAAGTACAGCTTCTATCATTGACCGACGGGGTAGGAAAAGTATATTAGTTTTCGTCAAACTAGCATCAAGTGGGCATTGTATAAAGTTAACCAAGAGCATGGCGACACAGAGCTAAATTGCTCTACCAGAGTAAACATACCATCACCTAATTCGTGTTTAGTTACTGTTATCCAAAACTTAAATAGTTGATCATTGGAACATAGCTTCTAGTGGCCCGAGGCTGACACGCAATACCAAAACACCGAACACCAATGCAGCGCCATTAAAGTCATGGATTATTTAACTAGATACAGTAACGTTACCTAACCTTACTCTGGCAGCGTATCCACCGCCTAGTGAGATCAAATGTTGCTTTGGGAAGGTACCCTTTTTGAATGAGCTCACTGTTCATACTTGGGGCCAGGTTTCACCGCTAACATACATGCTTTAGAATCTGAAAGGGAGTGTTGTAGCCCCGGCCTCCTAGGAGGTGTACACAGTACATGTGTAGGTCCTTGCCCGAACATGTTCCGGTTAGACGCCTACACCTACAGAGGGGATAGTGTTTGGGATATCTAAGCATTTCTGTTCCTGTAACATTAAGTGGTGAGAAGTTCGACACTAGCATCTGCTCCCACTAGTTTAGACTCATTCTCTGGAAGTCATACAATACAGTTCCTCTTTACACTGGTCTGCTGATCTTCTTCCCCGCTGATTCACAGCCAGCAGCTCATCAGATGAGAGACCTTTCTTATCTCGTGAATCATCCTCTCCATCTTATCCCATTGCCTGCCCTGATCTCATCAATGGACTGAGAAGCTGACTCTCTTGCTAAAGAATCTCTCAACAGTCATACCATTTCCTGTTTGTTCTCGAACGAGGGAGGTTTGGACAAGAATAGGGATGAGCGATACAGTTTGGGATTACATTTT
The DNA here is from genome assembly GCF_017589495.1 of Alosa alosa. Lineage (NCBI taxonomy): Eukaryota > Metazoa > Chordata > Actinopteri > Clupeiformes > Clupeidae > Alosa > Alosa alosa. The sequence goes on from NC_063210.1 coordinate 3,763,432, forward strand.
GAAATACTCCGATTTTATGACAACCTATAACTTGACTATACGTAGTATCTTACAATAAAGCTATTCTAGCAGTTTCATCAATGAGTGACGTGTTTAGTTCCAGCAGTATAATGTAGCTACCTGGTCACCCATCTCATATTTCCAGCTCACAGCAGAATGCGTCACATACAAAGAGACACATTATGCAGACACATTTTAACATTCATGTGTGCATTTGCAGTTATGTGTGCATCAGGTCATGTTTTTCTCTTTGAAACGTTTGGTGTATATTTGTTTGTGAAAGCTCAGCGGATGTCAAGGTCACCCCAATGCCCCTCTCTCAGATGACACCCCTGCTCATCATTCAGTTGCCGTGGTGAGTATTCTCTTCCCATCATCCTTGTGATGACGGTCATCAGATCCCTTTCTGAATAAACTAAGCAATTGGGCAATAAGCAGATTGGTGTTTTTTTTCAGCTGCTGGGTTAAACCAGTATACTTTGCTCTGTGCCCATAATACCCTGTAAAGTCCCCCAAACCCATTGAGGATTCTGCTGCCTATAAGATCAGAATTGCGGTAATTAATGAAGTGCAAGTTTAACACAAAAAGGCAAGCATGATGCCCCTTAAAAGAGAAACTCAGCAGAATCCCCTCACAGCACTGCGCCTGTCAGCTCTTCTCAGCGAGTCTTCCCCCACAGCCCACGGCCGTCTCCACGAGCGCCAGGAGCTGCAGTCTTGCTTCCATCCTTGTTGATGCGTGCAGAACGGAAGTGTCTCCCCTGTGTGCTAGGTGTGCTGATGTGTTGAATTGCACTAAATGAGGGAGGTTTTTTAAGCCTCCGCTGCGGGTAGTAACTTTGAAATGTTCTCGGACTCTGCTGAGGTGTCTATCTTCTGTGTGTATTATCGGAAGTCTTTAACAACTAAATGAAAATAGAGATGCCTTTATATGGTATGTTATGTTTGGAACTATAGTGGCCACTTCGGATATCTACCTGTATGTTTGTAAATGTATCGGTGTGTGTGTGTGTGTGTGTTTGTTTGTTTTTCACAGGGCCTGAGGGCATGTTGAGGAGTGTCGGCCAGCCAGATCACCGGGGTGCAGACGGAGCTGAGCAGACCTGAAGAGGAGCGGAGAGGAGGAGAGTCAGTGAGAGTGTGAGAGAGAGACATGGGCCAGTGCGTCACAAAGTGCAAAAACCCCACCTCCTCTCTGGGCAGCAAGAGTGGAGACAAGGAGAAGTCCCACGGCAAGAAGGGCGGCGGAGGAGGAGGAGGAGGAGGGGGGCACAAGGAAGACCCCTGTCCCAAGAGCTCTGCCGAGCCCGTCTACAATGGCACCAAGGCCCCCGATGTGACCGTGGAGACCAGCGTCGCCCCGCCACCGGTGCACGGGGAGGGTGTGAAGGAGGAAGGCTGGGCGGAGGGCGACGGCGTATCGCTGCGGCGGATTGAGGAGATGTTCCTGCGCTACAAGGACGAGCAGGAGGACGCCATCCTGGAGGAGGGCATGGAGTGCTTCTGTGAGGACCTGCATGTGGACCCCGCCGAGTTCCGCGTCCTCGTGCTGGCCTGGAAGTTCCAGGCGGCCACCATGTGCAAGTTTACAAGGTGAGCAGGCTGCCTGATAAACACCTCCTGCAGTGGGGCTGTGTCAGTGATTGATTTTTCATGTGTTGAGGTCAGATAAGGTGTGTGTTTACAAAGGGATGGGTGAGGCACATGGGCACACCGTGTGTGCAGACCACAGCTGGACAGCAGAATGTAGCTGTGAAAAAGCAGGGCCTAGACTAGTGATAATGAATTAAACATTAGCCCCGTTATATTTCCAGCATTCCATAATGTAATAAGAGTAAGACAAGTTTTCTTTTTTCCGGCATATGGATATTGAAAATATGCTAAGTAAAGTGTGTGAGCTATCATAGATATTGTACAATTACCAAATATTCCCCCAAGTGAAGTGTGTTTGCCAGATGGTGATTGTGTAAGATGCACATTTCTGTATCTGTCAGTGATGAAGATTAAAAACCTGCCAACACATAATTTATTACATCTTTCCTAAGCATGAACACTGACAGACATCACTTGAGGACAGTTCAGCATCTGCTTGCCTCTTTGGGTTATTTATGTTGCAGAGGAAACTCCCTTGTTAATCATCATGGAATTCGACACACGAGAGTGTTGGTCTAAAGTGTTTCAGTGGATTCTGATCTATAGGTATTTGTTTTATACTATTTTACCATTGTGGAACATAGCCATCTCATAGTTAACTTCCTGAACATCTGGTTTAGATACTGGCCAGTAATAGCCGTCATTCATGTAATTCTGCACCAAGAGGCATCCAGGTGTTGCTGTTAAATATTTGTAGGGAATCCAGCTCAAGGTGAAAGGTTCATTTTCTCTGATGAATCACATACAAATGCCAGTTGACAGTTGGTCACAGCACCACACCAGTTGTCAGATACTTGGTGTGCCCTTCAGCCTGATCATTACCTGCGTCCTCAGTAGTGCACCTCCAACTTAATCATGCTCATGGATGAATCATCTTCTGTGCAACCATCATCCATGGATATTTTTAGCCTTATTCAAGGGTGTGTTGTCATTTGAAACTCCATTCACCACAACTGGAGTGAAGCATATCTGTCCAGTTTTTCCTGTTTGTTGATCATGGTCAAGTATCTCTATCTAATGAAGTAGAGAGAAACCATGTCCTCTGCCGGAGAGGACTGTGACAGATCATCATATAGTTGACTTGAGATTAAGGCTAGGAGACCCTGCTGGAGTGGACTGCCAGTCATTCAGTCTGTCACCAGAGGAGTTAGCAAGGGTGTGTCTGTCAAGCAGGGAAATGCCACATCACATCTCAGTCTGCAATTTATCTTTCAGTACTGTTACTAATTCACTGACTTATACGGATGTGACACACACACACACACAAACCTGTTTGTTATTCATAATATGATAAATGTAAATCAAATAATGTTGATAAAAGGTAGGTAGGTTTGGTCTAGAGTGAATATTATAGTGAATATCCAAAATATGATTTGTAGTTGTGTGTCTCACGTTTACTTGCGCACACCATGTGATCTTTACCTTCCTACTAGTGAGTGCATGTTGTGATTTTTGTCAGTGTTCAAACCTGGTCAGCAGATTTTTGTCACAGGTGTTGCCCCTTTATGCTATCTTGAGCTGTAGTTGACCACTGAGCTTAACTTGGGCCACTCAGTGGTCAGAGGTGATGTAAGGAGTGTTCCGTGTCAAGGGCATGAATTGAAATTGTAGAAAGCCTATAACCGAGGGATCTCACTTTCCTTAGCTTTTGACAGAACCTCTATTGGGTGGATATGTTTACAAGACATTTGCATTAGATGGACTGCAGTGTTTCCCAGAGCATTGAATTCCATTTGTGGTGGTTGGTTTGCAGAATTAACTTGAATGCAACAGTTTTTAACAAATTAGCACAGCGTGGGTTATGATGCTAACCAGATTTAAGCACAATTTAGTACAACCTGGAAAATCATTGTGTGGTGGCCAGTGTTGATATTGTGGTGGGCCGCCACAAATAAGTCACTGTATGGGAAACACTGGACTGTCACAGGTCTCCTCCTCAGCTATCTAATCGTCATAGATACATGAGCATGTTACCCTGCTTTGTTACACTTTCTTTCAGCTTTTCCTGCTCTTTTTACTTCAATCCATCATTTTACACATGCTGATGTTCAGTGTGCAGGATAAACACGCATTGTGAAATTGCATAAAATAATATGATAGCACTTGTCTTGGTGCCTTAAGTCCTCTAAAAGAAAACCGAACACAGTTTCATTGCTCTGCTGTGTAAAGTGTGATGTATTTCCACAGACCAGGAAGGTGTGGTGGTAGGGTTTGGGTCACCCTGCTCTAACCTATTGACATTCAGCTGGAGTGAGGGCTGTTTTTTAGGATACATGGAGTCATGACCTGTCAGGTGAAGAGCTGACCCCTGACCCCTTCCGTCCCTTTGATGTCCTATCCAGCCTGTGTCACTGTGTTTGTCCGGCTCTCACTAGCAGGTGGGCTGTGACAGCTGACCTTGCTGGACTTGTCTTCCTGCTTGGCTCTCTTGCGAGCTCAGGCCCAGGGCCTTGGCTACGGGTTCTGACCAAGGTGGCTCAGCTCTGTGTGTTTCATCACAGTTTTGTTTTTCTTTCCACGTTTACTGCGCAGAAAAGTCAACCAATGCTTTTGAGCGTTAGCCTTCATGCCGGACAGATTGACCCCTACTTGGGGTACGTGAGCAGGCCAGCAGCCTGTTTGTACGTGGGAATAGCAGACCTGTAGGCGGCAGTTGTGCTGACAGACAGGCAGCACAATCTCATTGTCTGCTCAGAGTCCGCCACAACATGTGGTCAAGCTCTGCTTCTCTATAATGTCTGCTTGTTGGTATTGTTGTGGGAGGAGTATTTTGTTTTGTTTTTCAGTCTGTTGAAACTGTACAGGTAGTGGTAGTGAACTCCATCCTAGTATTGAGTCATTCTTTTGTTTTGTTTTGTTTATTTTATTTAACTCCACTTTATTTAACACCCTCAGTGTTTAGCATTCTACAGTGCTGTTGTCCAATGTTGAGTTATGTTATTCTTACAGCAGTCAAGGCTTGTACTGTCCTGTACTATACAACCAGGCTGAGATGGGGACGGGATTGTCTACAGGAGCAATTTGTAGCATGGTGTTGTTAAGGCTTTGTCTAGCTCTGAAATTTACTTTCAGGTCAATGGATTTCAGCAGCTTTCTGCTGAAATTGTGTCAGGCTATATCATCATTTGGTGCTTTCAGACCCTGATGGATAAAATCTTAACCCTGCCTTAAGTTATTTCCCAACTGACTGTGTTATTTTGTTCAGAAATATTGAGTTACAGCAAAAAGCTGTTAGGTATAACTTTTAAAGTATTTTCATTTACCAGTCCATTTCTGAAAATGTTCTCATACCATTCTCATAAGATAGTCAGTTCAGCGATCAATGGATATTAGCTTTGATGGGTTTACTCTGGGTGGATATCTACTTGTGTTTACTGACTCACCAAGGAAACCTGTTGAGTGTGTGAAAGTCAGACGGGTTGCAGTCTCACGCCCTCATCGTCTCAGGCCTGCTCTCTTGTCGCTAACGCCACATTCATATTGTCTTGTTCACACCACCAGCTCAGCTTTAAGGGTTAAAAAGGGCCTCTCACGATCCTGTGTCTTTCTGTTCTTAAAAATATATCACCATGTTAGGTGTTTAGATAAAATACTCTCACCTACATTTATCTGATTGGAGTATATGGCATTTACAGTATGGAATGGGCATGCACATTTTTGATAGAAGGTACAATCTTACAAATGACACCTATTAGAGTTCTGTTGGTAAAGCCAGTATAAGTCAAGGGGCTCAGGTAATATGCATCAAATTGCTGTGCCACACAGTTTGTGGAAGAGATGAGATTTGAATCCTCTGCTTTGAATCAGTCATCCATTCCGTATTCAAATCCAAGTTAAGTCTAGCGTGTGGGTCCAAGACGAGTCACAAATAACATAACTCAGTCCTGAAATTGAGTACCACATAGCTGCCAGGATCCAATGGAAAAAGCTGTGCAGGCTCTTCACAGGGGTGTTAAAGCGGTGTATAGAATATAGCTAACTATTTTGGACTTGGTGTGTCTGGGCATATGCAGTCAAGTGTGCGTGTGCGTGTGTGAGAGAATGTTTCCATCTGATTAGAGGGTTGACAGGGTGTTGTGCCGTTCTGCTGCTGGTTATGTAAGTATAATGCCGTTTTAGTGCACTTGTTCTGATCTTTGTTGTTGCTGTTCCTCTTTTCATCTCATCTCTAACGGTCTTTTCCTGTTTATCTCTCTCTGTCTCCTTCCCATTTCTGCACCTTCTTTCTGTTTCTCTTTCACTCCTTCCTCCCTCGGCCTCTGTCCTTCCCCCCCTCTGCAGGAAGGAGTTTGTGGAGGGCTGCCGGGCCATCCAGGCGGACAGTGTGGAGGGCATCTGCTCGCGCTTCTCCGTGCTGATGGAGGAGGCGCGCGGCGAGGAGAGCTTCAAGGACCTGTATCGCTTCACCTTCCAGTTCGGCCTGGACGTGGACGAGGGCCAGCGCTCGCTGCAGCGCGGCATCGCCGTGGCGCTCTGGCGGCTGGTCTTCACGCAGGACACGCCGCCGGTGCTGGAGCACTGGCTGGACTTCCTGTCAGAGAATCCGTGCGGCGTGCGCGGCATCTCGCGCGACACCTGGAACATGTTCCTCAACTTCACGCAGAGCATCGGGCCCGACCTGAGCAACTACAGCGAGGACGAGGCCTGGCCCAGCCTCTTCGACTCCTTCGTGGAGTGGGAGACGGAGCGCCGGAGGAGAGAACAGGAGGCGGAGGACGAGAGGTGGAGGGGGATGGGGGGAGGAGGAGGAGGAGAGGAGGAGGGGGGGGAGTGCCCACCCCCCTCTGTCACAGACTGCTCAGATGGGGCAGCAGCACAGGGCTGGACTTCTCACTGACTGGCTGTGAGGCATGCTGGGATATGAACCCTTGAGATGGCCTTGATGGATATGAGTATTACTGTTTCATTACCCATCTATATTTCACCGTTATTAATATGATTATTTTGGCTGCTTGGGGAGGACGGCCCCCTCCTCCCTCCCCTTCCCCCCCTCCCGGCCCCACCCATTCTCGTGTTTTTATAAAAGGGCTCTGTAATGAAATGGTGTTTTTAAGCACTTCTATTTAACTTATTGTTTTATTTTGTAAATGATTGTTTTGGTATTCAACATTTGGGTTTTGGAGAGTTCACAACCCCCCCACCCCTATTCCCAACCCAACCCCTGCTCAGGACCCCTGTGTTTTGAGCAAACCCCCCACTCCAGAAGCCCTGGTGACTGGAAAGAGAGTGGCTGCCCATGGGCAGCTGCATCTCAGTCCACCGATTGCTGCCCCCTAGGTTCACTACTTTAGTTCACTTCGCCTGCGAGGTCTGTGTGTGAGAGAGGGGAGGGGAGGAGAGGAGAGGAGTGCATGTTGAGGGGATGCACCTTTTATGAGGTGTGCTGTTCACACATTACCAAGCAAAGGCAGTGAACGCCTGAGCCAATCACAACCAAACCAGCACACCACATGTGAACCTTGAGGATTCCTCCTCAGAGGTGAACGAGGGAGAGAGGAGAGAGCACCCTGTGGGGTGACCGAACAAGAGCTAAAGGAGGGATGCAGGGTATGACATGAATTGGGCTAATGTCTTAGATAGTCAGCCTTAAAGCATTGCACAAGAGGGTATCATAAACCATTTCGATACCAAAAAATCAGGCACAGTGTGTCCATGAAAGAAATCACAACCATACCTTCCACCAAGTTATAGAATTTGTGTTCGGCATCATTCAAGACTCCAGCAGAATGAGTGCCCTGACCTTAATGCCTGGCCCAGAGTGTGGATCTGTGTGGCCGTCATGACTGCAAGGTGATTCAGCAGAAACGAGCTGATGAGATGTGGGAGAGCCCTCCGCTGCTGCACTGAGATTGTCCCAGGATGTCCCAGTCACCTCTCTTAAAAGCCCTCTTTAAGAGGCATTTGTACTGAACCAAAGCACCATGTTGCCCAACTACGTATCTGTTCAAACCATTGTAGAAAACAAGTATTATTCTGGAATCCACAGAATCATTTAAGAACACTGATTTCTGATGTATCCAAGTCAGTATGTATTATTTTTTATTTGAAATGATTTTGCCCCTCTCGTAAGTTGGACAATGTCCTTTGGATGACTGACATGCCATTCTTGTGGCTCTCTTAATGTGGTGGTGACATCAAAAAGATTGTGAGATAATGTTTGCTGAAGAGTGAAGGGAGTATATTTTTGGACCAGGTATCCCTTTCTCTTCCTGTCTCCTCATTACAGTCTCTTGCACGCTTCAACCTCTTAAGCCGGGAAGTACTCTACATAACATTTAATGAAGAAGGGAAATTGCTGCCTAAGTAATAAAATAGTAATGGGAACATTACACACAACTATATAAGGGCCCTGTGTTGCAGTAAAAAAGTGTTGCTGATGCTGAATGTTTGGAGAGGACACGGAGGTGTTGGCACCAGAGGCTGTGTGTGAGTGGATGGGAGTGTGTGTGTGTGTGTGTGTGCGAGCGTTTGTTATTGTGTGTGTACAAAGATGGCACTCTTTGGCCTCTGTTGCCAAACACTTAAATCTCACAGGGATCCTCATTCTTTATCCTTTGGCCTCGGTTCTGTTTTCTTTCCTCCTCCGGCTGGACCCCTCTGCCCCCCTCCCTTCAGCTCGCAGTGTGTGATTCCTGAGGATGCCTGTGACCAGACACGTGTGATTGTTTGGAAGGTGCTTGCTGTGATCAGGTTTATTTTTGCTGTTTACATTTTACATTTACAGTGGTTTCATTTCACTTTCCTTTGTCTGGTTTTTATATAAAAATGCAATGATTTATAACAAATAAAATGGAGTGGACAGTGAACCACAAAATGTTATCTCTCTCCTCTCCGTGGTTTCTTGGTTATCAGCGCCATCCAGTGGCTAGAATTGGTACTGTAGTATTACAATGAAAGTTACCCATGCGACGCGAACCTCTTGTACCTTCACATTTCAGGATATGATCCTATTCTGCCAACGAGCATACTGGCTTTCGATGGCAATACTTACAACTTCAACCTTTTTCATGTTGTCGATGTCAACGATGTTGCTGTGCTGCGCGGTCTGTTAGGGGAGTGCCTTTTGGTGGAGGCACACTTCTTATTGGACAATCACTCCCCTAGTTACCACCACAAACTCCACAACAGAAGACACATGAGAGGCTGAAGGGTTTGGTTCACTGGGCCAGTGGACCATAAGGAATCATCATAGTCGTCATTCAAAGATATGCCATGGATTGTAAGTTGTCAGCTCATGATTGCTAGACAAGCGGGAGCATCCCTTGAAGTATTCACATTTCTCAGTTTCTCCGAGAAGCAGTGATGTAGAAGCTACTGTTAGTGCATGCTAAAATGCTAGCTAACTAGCGAGCTAGTCAAGCATCAACTATTTTGTTGATTCACAAGTGAATTTGCTTGTTTAAAGTATTGTAACCATGGATAATCTCTACTGCAGGCACTTTACTCGCAGCCATAAAAGTCTTTCCTCGTTTTGATAGTATATCGGTTCTCTTACTGCAAAATAGATAGATAGCGTTAGCTAACGCAGTTATTATTTCTGTTTGAAAACAAACGTTAGCTAGCAAAGGGGTTTGTTGTTGTCTAGCCAACGTCAAGGCAGTTATTTGGCTTACAAGCAGTCATAAGATAACTTTGACTAAATCACTTATTGTCTGTCAAGAAATGTAGACCACAGTTTCTATGTGAACAGTGTTTTCGAGGCACTCAAGAATTCGGGAATGTGCGTTCCATTTGTGTTAGGGCGAGACGCACCCCGCGGTTCACATCTGTATTTGTCAACCGCAGTCGTAAATGACCTTACCGTTAGCTAACGGATCGTGTCAGTGTGCGTTAAGCCGATTATATCTTTGATCGCGCAACTAAATGTCATGATATTGAAGTCAATCTGTGAATCTTGAAACACAATACCGGTGGTTGACTTGGCAAAGAATTCTGACGCTAATGGTGCACGTCTTTCTCCCTCTGAATCGGGGTAACAGGGACACCCAAAAGCCAATCTCGCCGATCACCAATGGATGGAGAGGTACGTGCGTGAACTACTGTGAAATCTCTTCCTATCGCGTTGACCTGTTACTGGTGATGAATTTAATTGTATGCATTTCTAGGCTGTCTACATCACTCATGGATCTTGTTTATTCACAGGCTAACGTTACATTTAATAATAATGACATGCTGGAAGTGATTTATTGATTTATGTAATAGCCTACATACTGAGCGATAACGAAGGTTGACTGGTTTTGAATCGTTGAAGAGGTCAGCCTCTGGAATTTCAAAATGTTATAGCTGACCATGTCGTGTACATTTTCTGGGTTACAACTGCAGAAACCGGTTAAACCCACAGTCGCATTTTAAACAAGCGGATGACTCATCTTGTGCCCCCTCGTTAGTGTCAATCACCTTTCCCCGTGCTTTCCTTTCCTTTTCTTGCTCTTGCTTTCTCTCACTATCTCTTTTTCCAGCAGCCATTCCTTTTCGGTGTTTCTCTCTGATGCTGTAGCTGGTTGGCAGGCTTCCTGTAAGATCTTTTTTCTACTCCTGTGCATGTTTCTTCTTTCCTCTCTCCCCTCTTGTTGCTCCTGCATCAATAAGATGTGTTTCACTCAGTAGAAATCTTTGTGTCCTAGAGGAGACCAGTTTTGTCCGCTATGTAGGGTATATTGTAACTAAGCTTTTGAAAGTCGTATTCAGACTCGAAGTCTTCTGACCAAACTGTGTTTAGATTATTGTATTCATTCTTCTACATTCTATCAGTCACATTTTATCAGCATATGATTTATGATGCCAGTGGTACCCAGTTTGTGGGTATAGACAGCTTTATATAATTTTTCTAAAGCCTTTAATTAAGCTGTGTGCTTTTTAGGTAGTCAAAAAGATGATGGAGGTACTTGACCTTCCTGTTGTTTGTATTCTAATAGGAGGATCAGAAACATTCCTTTGCAGCGGAGCAGATTCTGGATGAATATTTAATCACGCTCCAGCACAAAAACAGGTGCATGCACACACACACACACACACACACAAGCGTGACAAAAAAGGAGTTAACTGTGGGGTGGTATTGGCATCTTCGATTACAGGAACGGAAACGCTAGCATACAGCAGCTCGGTCACACACACAAGCTTCTCCTCACACACACACACACAATTTTCAGGCCTGAAGAGGTAGTGTTACTCCCTCCACTGAGGCGGTCTGATTGGCCAATTTCTGAGAAAGCCAGCTTGACCTACTAAGTGGAGGCTGCGGTGTGGTCAGTGACACTGCGAGCTCAAATGGCCCACTGATTACGGCCCATTTCAACACAACATCTCAGAGAGCACACACACACACACATCAGCATAGATACACTCTCAGGCATCAGACTTTAGTCTCTCTTTATCACTCATTACTCACGTGACCCTTAACTCCTGGATCTTGGAAGACTGAGTAAATCATTATTGTAGTCAGTGTGGCAGTGTAGAAGAGTTAGCGACAGAGACAACAGGGAACCCCAAGCAGCTATATCTCTCCCCAAACCATTGAGTAGATATTAACAAAACAATGCACTCAGAACTAAATAACCCCCATCCCCCATATCCTGAAATATGTACAATACATGAATGTCCAACAAAGATGTTAGATATCTCAACTGTAACACTACAACACAACACTACACTAACACTTTAAGCAGAGAGGGTTAATCAAGGATCTTTGCTTTGAGCTTGAGATTACTCATTGTGTTGATCATTGTGTAGCTCAACGTTGTATATTTCTGTGTGAATGCGTGCGTGTGTTGTTGCCGCAGGGTGTTGAAGAGACTGAGGGCCAAGGACCCCAAACAGATTGAACTGGAGAGGCTGGAGCAGGGCTTCTCCATCTACATCAACGGCGCCAACGCAGAGAAGCCGGACAATAAAGGCGCTGGAGCCAGCAGGAGTTCCCCTCACACATCCACAGCCTCCCCTCCAGCCAGCCCCAGAACTGCACACACTGCAGGTATGCAGGGACAGACATGCACTCAGGTGGCATAACATGTCTGCACAAAGCTTTTACAAATTCACATGTTTATTATTACCCATTATACAAATATACAAAATTATGAAACTCAAATTTGCATGCAGCCACATTATGGAACTTTGCTTATAAATTTCTAACACCTACTGTATGATCTCAGAGAAATGTACATGTCATAAAGGGCTACAGAACACGCACGCACACATGGTTGAGTTACATCAGCCTCTTGACTGCTGGACTCACAGTTTGTTTGTTGGCTTGGAGATGCTAAATATGTGAGGATCTTGGGCAATGATCCCACTTATGGCTGAGTGTGAGTGTGAGTGTGCGTTTGTGCGCGTGTGTGTGTGTTTGTGCGTGCGTGCGTGCGCCGCCCGTGTGTGGGAGATCGGATGTGTGTGCTGCTGGACTCCTTTCTGTCTCTCACTCAAGGGAGTGTTTATTTTCTGCCTGCACAGAAGCTTCTAGATGCAGTGATACAGACAAAGAGTTGAAGCGAAGCCATACCGCACCAGGCAAAGTGCAAAGAAGAGAATGGGTGCAGGTAACGTCACCCTTCACATATATCCATATAGATATATCATAAATGTTGGATATTATATAGATGTTGGAGACGGGGAAAGTAGATAGTTTCATGTGAGCTTTGTGAAACGGTAGATCAAAGTGTGGAATTGTTTTTGTTCCCACTCAAGTTCATTGGGAACAAAACTTGGTTCTACTGTTGGCTGTGGAAGGGATACATACTGTTTATAAACCATGGATATAAACTACAAAGCTGAGCAAAGTGTATGCTTCCTGTAATTGACTGTATGCTTCATTTAGATGGCATTTGAAAGCCGCTAATGGGAGGGAGGTTATCTTGTTATGCTGTCCCATTAACTCTATTTTGAAAGTGCATTGAAGGTAAATAAGAGTTGACTGCAAGCAGCAGTCCATTACAGTGTATATAATTTATGTGATGTATTGTGTTGGCTGTTTTCCAAGCGTTGCAAAGGAACTCACACAGAATAATTACATTAACAGATTCCATACATATAATGCACAGCACATACCTAATGGTGAAAAAAGGCCCTTCAGTCTATAAAAGGTGTGCTGGACATCTCACTCATAGTACTTCATCTAAAAGAACTTCTATCCCATTTGTGACCTGACCAATCCAATAATGATTGTTTGCCTCTTGTTATGTTCCCCACAGAACTCAGTTCACATACGCACAGAGGAAGGTACCAGTCTGAAGCTCCTACCAGAGCCACGCTACTCTGCTGACTTTGAGCCCTACGAGAGCATCAATATGGAGGTAGAAGACAGTGTTGTGCTGTTTGTGACAGAGTGAAAGAGAGAGAGAATGTTGTCTTGTCCAGTGGTATGTCTAAGCCAGTGTGTTGGTGGTGAGTGTTTGTCACCTATCTGTTGTTCCGTGTGTGCAAGGGTGCAGGTGATGACTGTAAAGTGTCTCGAGCACTGGGAAGCAGATCGGAGTCTTGTCTGACCCAAGCTGAGCCTGACCACAGTGAGCGCGTTCTTCTCAACATGGACCAGGTCAAGGTGAGTGGCATTCAAAGTCATTACCGATGTGCCACAAGGATGATGGCCCTTAGTTGTTAATCATCAAGTATTCCTCATTGTCAGATTACTATGTGGGAAAGGTCAGCATACCCACAACGTTCCCACCACTCATCCTCAGTGCAGAAGTGTCACATTAGGTTTCTTTCCATATGAAATCAACAGGAGTTAGACAGAAGAGTCAGTGCCTGTTAGTCTAGAGACTAGATTGTTGTCAGTGCTATGGAGGTGGTGTGGCCAGTTCTTTCTGGTCATATTTTGTTGGATTAGTTATTCATGCTACACTGAAAACATGTTTAGACTGGCAGAAGAGGGAGGAGAAAAATGGCCTCCAGGTTGTACTTGGGTAAGAGCCCCTGGGACCAGTTTTTGCAGAACTACTTGCTTGCATTTCTTCTGCATCGTCATGCATCTTATTGAACATGCAGAGACATCCGAGCAGCCTGCTGCTGTAGTCGGGCCTGTCAGATTATTCTGGAAGCTTTCCCCTCCATTGTGGCCACTTCCCATACCAGGCGCACAGCCATTTGTGCTGTTAGTGGTTTAAAGAAGTATGGGCTGGATTCAGATAAATGTGAAGCAGCTTGTTGTCCTTCACATCTGCTCGGTGTGTGGTGTGTGTGTGTGTTGTGCGTGTGTTGTGCGTGTGTTGTGCGTGTGTTGTGCGTGTGTGTGTGTGTGTGTGTGTGTGTGTGTGTGTGTGTTGGTCAGGTCCTGCGGCGTAGCCTGGAGAAGAGTGTGCGGCGCAGCAGCCGTGGGTCGGCCGGCGAGGACTCGGAGGACGAGTGGGTGGAGGAGCAGATCGAGCGCGAGGAGAGCAGCGAGAGCCTGGAGGAGCTGGGCCTCGCCGCCAGCCAGCCAATCAGCAGCCAGTTGCGGCCAAAAGACCTCATCGTGCTGGACTTTGGCCCCTCCAGTGGTCAGTGGTCAAGAGTTTAGGTTGATGTGTCTCTGCATGGTGCTGTTTTTAATTACAGATGTGCCGATATTTTTTTCATCTTTCATTGCTGTAACTTAGTGCCTCCTGTCTGAAGTACAGATTAGGTGGTCAAATATTTTGTGTGGTTGGTACTCTAGTTCAGGTACCTTTTTAGGGTTGCACGATTTGGGGAAAATATCATATTGCGATTGTTCTGAGAGCTATTGCGATTTGCAATATGATTTTCAAATGTCAATGAATTGATTCAGTTTGATATTCCAAATGTCTCTTTAATTTGTGCCAGCCCTGATTTGTGAGCAAGCCCAGTGCACAAAAAGCTCACCAATCAGAATTTCTGTCCCCTCACGTGCTACCCACACCCACCAACCAGAAGTCGCACAATCAAGGAGGATTAAATTAATATGAAAGTCAGAAATGTGGCAAAAGCTTGTGCGATTAGGTAATTGAGTTGGTTCATATTGCCATTGCAATAATTGTGCAACTCTAATACCTTCAGAAATGTTATGTGCCTTATCTGACAGGGCATTTGTCCACCGATGTTTGAATCAAAGCATTTGTGGCAGAAGTTAATTGCATGGCTGTTCTGTCCAGGTGCTCAGCTTATCACTATGCTGTAAAGGTATCGCATGCTGCATCTTTTCTTGCTGTGTCAGGGATCTCTTTTTTTTCAGCCGTCGTGTTTTTGTGTTTGACCTTCACAGGTCGTAAAGTGGAGCGCTCTTTGTCAGCGAAGAGAAAAGAGAACGTGGAGGCCTACATCCCCACCAAGCCAATGCTAGTGAAGAAAGCTCCAGACAGACCTGCCTCAAGAACCAGCACTGCCTCATCCCGTCAGTCATCCACACAGCAACCCCACATACACACACACTTTCACAGATACTTGTATGAAGCATATTTGAAGAGTTTGGTTCCAAAACGCCATATCTCCATTTTTAATAACATTAAGAAGTCATGCCATTTAATTGTGTATTTCAGGTAACATCTGTCAAACTGCTGGGGGTCCTTGGCCCTCAACTGTTTTGATTAAGTAAAGATAAATCAAATAACAATCAAATACCCAATTACAGTTCTACTGAAACTTCATTTAAATGGTGGATATAGCGTTTTGGAGCCATACATCTTCATATGTATTCTCATATATTTTCTATACTCTCTATTTCTCATTACTATCATGAAATTCAGTGGCATCATTGAGCATCTCTCCTCCTCCAGGTCCTGGCAGTCGTGTAGAGCGCCCCCTGTCTGCAGCCCGCAAGCCACTGCAGGAGAACAGAGATCCTGAGGAGACTGTCAGCCGTGTGTTCCAGGCTCTTCAGAGGGAAAACACTCCTTTGTCCACTCACACTCCACTCCCCGAGTCCAGGTCACACACACTCTCACCTGACCGCAGACAGCACACACCTGAGTCGGGGTCTTCTGCGCACACACCAGAGCCCTGTTCACTTGCTCACACAGCCACACCCAAATCGCCCTCACTCTCCCCCAACACACGATCGCCTGCACACACGCCTGTGGCCAGATCTCACACACAGCTGCTAAAGACCAGGAGTCTCAGCCCCCAGCAGTCTGAACACAAACTCTTCAGCTGGAGCCCTGTGAGTCCTAATACACCATCACCTACTATCAATTCCAATAATATGATTGATTTCTTACTAGTAATATTTGATTTGTCTAAGATTTGGATTGGAATAGTGCAAATGTTCAGCCTGTTAAATGTGTAGGTTGAACTTTGTTTAGTGTTTTCTCCCAATAAAATCTCAGTATGCCCATTATGAACAGAATATATTGCAGTAGTAATATTGTTATACCCCATTATGAACAGAATATATTGCAGTAGTAATATTGTTATACCCCATTTGAGCAGAATATATTGCAGTAGTAATATTGTTATACCCCATTATGAACAGAATATATTGCAGTAGTAATATTTTTCATTTCCTATCTTGACCATTTCTAAGGTTAAGGGTCATCTATTGAATGGATTGAGTTGCCCTGGTGATGAAGATGACTATGATGAAGACTATGATGCCAGTCGGGTGACGAGAGCCATGCAGAGGATCACACTGATGGGCCCCAGGTGACCGTCCACCCCTCCCCACTGACCTGAAGCAGCATAAGCCACCAGTCCGCTCACAGCACACTAGGCTAAAGTGACCCCCTCTGTTTGGACATCCCGTACGAGTAGGTCAGTCCTCTCATTTATTGGGTTCTCTTTCTTCTCTCAGTCAACAGAAAAAGCTGTTGAAAGCTCTAGAGCGCATCGAGTCCGAATCCGAAGTGGAACCTCCACCTAAACTCAAGAGTCACAGCAGCGTGAGCCACAGTCTGGTCAGTGTCCACTACATCACAGTTCTGTTCCATATCATGAGTTCAGAGCCACAGTCTGGTCAGTGTCCACTACATCACAGTTCTGTTAGATATTATGGGTTCAGAGCCACAGTCTGGTCAGTGTCCACTACATCACAGTTCTGTTAGATGTTATGGGTTCAGAGCCTCTAGTGCCTCGTCTCTACTGCACACATGCACACCACATCAGTGATCATTTCCAGACAGCTTGTTATTGCACATTTTAACGATTCTTAACTATAAGAAGTCCTGACTAGCCTGGCGAGCCAGACCCACATTAAAATGTAGGGTCTGGGCACTCACCGTTCGCAGTGCTCAGTCCAAGGGGCGGGATAATCAGTTGTCTTTCAAATTCCCTCTGCACGCAATAGGACAAAATAGGATATTTGTTTTCAAGTAGCAGGGAATTCAAGCCAAACCGTTGCAACTCTGCCATCAATCATTATGTTAAGCCCACCAAACGACTCTATACACGATTTCAATGTCCTGATTAAGTTTCGATTTCTGGAGCTCACAAGCCAACGGAGAGTTGCTAGACTAGCCCTGGCAGCAAATGTAATTTGCCGCTAGGGGCGCATCTAGATTTCTAGGCTAAGTCCTGACTGGAATCACTTGAAATGTGCATTCAGTCTTATAAATCGTAAGAAATTAGGGTTTGCTAGAGGGAGGTGGATTAACTCTTGATTGCATAAAATTAAAATGAATGGAAACGGGCAATTAAAATGGATGGAAACAGTTAATTAAAATGGATGGAAACGAGTGTTCAGTGTCTCCTATTCCTCCAACTCCAAATGCCTGACTGCATCTCCACTTCTGTTGTCGTAGCAGCAGGCCTGTTTTATTGTTTTTCATTCCTATCCAATTTCATCTCCCTAATCAGCCATCTGTTTTCTAGTTGAAAACACTCTGCCTCTTATTGCAGATCAAAAGAAACTCACTAACATCTTGATGAGGTGCCACACACACACACACACACACACACACACACACACACACACACACACACACAGTCACACACACAAATATGAACTTGCTACTCACACACTGCTCATCAGGCAGGGTGATAGGTGATCCAGTGAAACACGGGTCGTAAAGTGTTTTTGTTTTTTTTCTGATGGTTCTAGAGGAGCCAAGCGTCTGCAGATGTAACACCAACTCTGTACGTAACCATGGAGATCCTGTCCAATTGGGGGAATGCGTGGCACGTAGGGCTCACAGAGATGCAGTTCTTTTGTGGAAAGAACCGGAAGATTTATGTGTCGCCCCACGACCTGGACATCCGTAACGCACAAGAGCCAGGGGACCTGGGCGCACTGGTCAATGGGAAAACAAAGGCATGTGGCTGTGCTTGTATGTTTGATGTGCATGGGTACTATATATATATATATATAGTGTATATGTGTGTGTGTGTGGTGTGGATGCATGTATTGGGACGGAGGATGAATGGAAGTTAACTAAAGCATGTAATTGATGCCATTATTATTATTCCCTCTTATCTTGTGTGAGATTTAATTTTCTGTGTGTGTGTGTGTCTGTGTGTAGACCACTAAGGAGCGGAACATGTGGGTGTGTGTATTTCCTCCACCGGTTCAGCTCTACTTCATCCTGAGGAACACTGAGCGCGCTCCAGACTTCACCCTCTCACACATCAAGATCTGGAACTACAACAGAAGCCTCAATGTAAGTGTGTGTGTGTGTGTGTGTGTGTGTGTGTGTGTGTGTGTGTGTGTGTGTGTGTGTCTATCCGAATGTGGAACAGCAGGAGATTAGCTCAAGGGATTACAGAGGGTTCATATGCACTCCCTGCTCCTCCCACCCGCTCTCCCTCTCACACACACACACACACACACACACACACACACAATTAGAGCACCAGGCTGTCTGAGAGCAGAGCAGAGGAGGGCTTAAGTCGCGGGTGTATTAGCCAGTCATGGCTGAACTCTACGCTGGTCTGAGGTGTGGATGTGCATTTTATTGTACCTCTGAGAGAGTTTGTGTCTGTGTATGCTGTGAGTGTGTGTATGCTGTGGCTGACTGGATTAGTTTGTGTCTGTGCAGTATTGGGTAAGGTCATCTGATAACTAGTGAGTGTGTAGTGATGAGTCTAGCTGCCAGGTCTGTGGCATTAGAGGTGCCTTGCTGTGTGAAGGAGCCATGGTGTGTTTCAGCTGACTGGGTGAGAGTGTTGTCTTATCACTCCTCTGGTGCCATGTCATTGCAGTGTGGGGTGTTATTTAAGAGTCATGCAGAAAGTGTCTCTTAGGTGTGTGTGTGTGTGTGTAGAGCTTGTTATGTATGAGCTTCCATGTGAGCAACCTTACTTAGCAATTATGTGGATGTGTTGTTTGATGGCCAGCTCTGAGTGCTCTGAATAACTTACTGTATCTTGGGCTGGAGTGCCGCTGGGTGCAGGTGAACTGTAGCCTGTAGCTAGACTGACATGTGAAGGCCACAGGTCAGTAGCACTAAGAGCCAGTCATGGGCTATGGTCAGCTCCGAGGAAATCATCTGCTATGTTTTTGGATGTCTTTGAAGCTCTGTGGTGCCGACTCTGTGTTGAAGCTTTTTGTGGTGTGCGTGCGTGCGTTTGTGTGTGTGTGTGTGTGTCTGTCTGTCTGTCTGTCTGTCTGTGTTTATGCATTGTAGGATCTGGACATAGGCGCTCGTCATGTGAGGCTTTATGTAAACAGCACGCTGGTCTTTGAGGGGGAGCTGCAGAAGGGCTGTGGAAACTCTGTGTTTGACTACAGCACGGCCATCGACCTGCAGGAACTACAGCTCCCAGACTGCAACACTCCCAGCCCCGTCACATCCTCACACAGCCTGAGGGGCTGCAGCCCACAAAGCCATGACACCCAGACCAACCAGGAAGTCAGCACCCGCAACAACCAACCAAAAGCCCAGATAGAAACAAGCAAGGTAGGGACTCCCCGGGCATTTTTGAAGGCAGAGTCACTGTTAGAGATTTAACATTTAGTCACTTAATAACCACAGTCTCATAGCATTCGTCTCATTTGCTTAGCAGTGTGAGGAGCAGGTCTCATTTGGATGAATTGCAGAGTTGTGATGCATGAAATATTGAGGCTGCTTCTGTGTCCCTGTGCAGCAGGCCCTGCCAGAGCCCCGAGCAGCAGCCATGCAGAAGGACTCGCTGGAGCTGGACACGCACCCTCTGGACGCCGAGTCGCCCACGCCGGCGCTGCCCGAGGAGGGGCCACGCACGGTGACCACGCAGCCCTCCGGCCGCACTCCCGATTGGCTCAACCCCTCGGGGAGGGCGGGACTGGAGGCCTCTGGGGCGGGGCTTGAGAGGGAGCGGGAGAGGGAGCGCGATCGCGAGCGGCCCTTGTGGCTGGCGCGGTCGGAGCCCAAGAGCTCGTCGGTGCTGCCGGAGCTGGCGTGCCACCCGGGCCGCGTGTGCCAGGGCTCGGCTCAGAGGCCCAAACCCGGCCGGCCGCAGAGGGGCACCAGCTCCGAGTTCAGCGCCGACTCCCTGGACCTGGACTCAGAGCTGGGCCTGGACATACGGCCCGAACGGGACCGGGAGAAGGAGAGGAGAGGGCTCGGCCAGATCGGGATCTGGGGTCGGACCTGCTGGAGGACTTTTGTGAGCGGCTAGACCGGCCGGTCAGTGGGAGGAGGGGCTCGTCACGGGGAGTAGCCAAAGGCATCGGTCAGAACTCAGAGCTGACCAGCAGCACCAGCAGCACAGGTTAGAGCCACTGAAGCCTGCCATTAGTCTCTCGCTCACTGGATGTCTCACTGTTTCATCCCCTCTCTCTCTCTCTCTCTCTCTCCTTCCTCTCGTCCTCTTTAAAGCGTTGCTGCAAGGTTCCACATGTGGGTTGAATACAAAACTGCCTTGTTGTTGGATGCAGAGTGCAAAACGGCTGCTCTGTGTTTTGTGTGTGAGGAGAGATTTTAGTCCAGTGTGAAATGAAATTAGGATGGCGGCTGACCTTCAGTCTGGCCTGCCTTCCACAGTCTGAGTAATCCAGCGCAGTTAGACATGGCACCCACAAGTCCAGTCCAGCAGGCCGCTTTCATAACTAGTGATGTAAGAGACTCCATCCCTCAGAGGCATAACTGAAGCAAGTTGGCATACTTAAAGCAACACTATGCAGCTTTAGGTATTTTTGGCAACTGTAGAGCTCCTTGTAGAGTCGCGATGTATTTATATGTTACTCTGCTATTGTAAATAGCAAACTTAAGAGGGATTAACAACAGGCAAAAACTATCTCCAAAGAGCTATATCTACTGACAAGGTAATGTTTCACGATTCTCACGAGATTTGGCGGGCCGTCGTTTTTAGAAGTTGCATGGCTGGTTTTCTCAGTAGGGACTCGCTACGTCTATGCTGTATAGCTATGCTAGGTGAACGATTCGCCTATTACAAGTTTGTTTACCATCAAATTGGCTTCACAAAGGTGAAAATCTTGCATAGTGTACCTTTAACTCCAGAAGGACTGAGAGCAGGGCAGCCCTGATGCTCTTGCCCATAGCTGTGTTTCCTTCCAACTCAATTATTTGACCACAACCATTTACACAATTTTATGACAATTGACAACAGTCTCTTTTTCATCCCTCTCTCTCTCTCTTTCTCTCTCTCTCTCTCTCTCTCCTCTCGCCCTCTTCAAAGCATTGCTGCAGGGTTCCAAATGTTGGTTGAATACAATACTGCCTGGTTGTTGGATGCAGAGTGCGAAACTGGGATAATGAACACATGTCCAGCCGCTGTGTATGTGATGCAAATTAAAAGTGGACACTCTCCTAATCAAGGGAGAAGTTGCATTTTA
Organism: Alosa alosa; assembly: GCF_017589495.1. Taxonomy (NCBI): domain Eukaryota; kingdom Metazoa; phylum Chordata; class Actinopteri; order Clupeiformes; family Clupeidae; genus Alosa; species Alosa alosa. The sequence goes on from NC_063210.1 coordinate 3,784,718, forward strand.
CCCATCAAATGAACGAGTTAAACCATCCATAGCAAATTGATTTCTGATTTGACTTAAAATGTTTTGTGCAAAATATAAAGCATTTTCATTCAGGATTTCCTATTTGAGGGGTCATTGTATTCAAAAGTTACAGGGTTACCCAGATAATGGCATTTCGTTCCCCATACACGGTAAATGAGTTCCAACGTATCCAACATGGAGTTGAGCAGGCAGGTGTGACTGACAGCAGCAGCTGCTCCCACTAATCTGTATGAAGTGCCATATGCCTCAGGTGGAGAACAGGCGCCCATGCTAAGTGCAAACCTGGCTGGGATAAGTTGTGCCGATAATGGATCACTGAATACCTGAAAATATCTTTTCTGACTCATTCTGTGTCTCCATAGTAATAGCCACCTCCAGATGAGTGCTCTCTTTCTTGATGATATGATATGATAAACTGTTGTCTATGCAGTACTTCACCAGTCTGTGTTAGCTCACCAGACTCGTGCGTGTGTGTGTGTGTGTCAGGTTTGGGTCCAGTGCTGGGGGCGGTGCGTAGGCAGCGCTCCCACTGGCCGAGTGAGCAGGAGGACTCGCTCATGGAGTCCTGGGACTCGCTCACCAAGTTCAACCAGAGGCAGCGCGGGCGCATCTCCAACATGGCGTACGAGGGCGACGTCTTCGCCGAGTTCCTGCAGCGGCAGAGCTCCCACGCGTACGCCTTGACGCGCCCCTCGCCGCTCGGACCCCTGCCGGCAGCCCCAGTGCCCGATGAGCCGGAGGATGACCCCCCAGACTTTCGGGATGAGGAGGACTTTGAGATCCCCGTGCTGCCACAGGGCCAGACGCTGGTGGTCAGCATCCTGTCCACGTGGGGCGACCGGCACTACGTCGGCCTCAACGGCATGGAGGTGTTCAGCGCCACGGGCGAGCCGGTCAAGCCTGCGCGCATCAGCGCCAACCCGCCGGACATCAACATCCTGCCAGCGTACGGCAAGGACCCGCGCGTGGTGGCCAACCTGATCGACGGCGTCAACCGCACGCAGGACGACATGCACCTGTGGCTGGCGCCCTTCACGCCGGGCCGGCAGCACGTCGTCGAGCTGGACCTGGGCAGCGTGCACCGCCTGGCCATGGTGCGCGTCTGGAACTACAACAAGTCCCGCATCCACTCGTTCCGGGGCGCCCGCGAAGTGGAGATGAGCCTGGACGGGAGGTGCATCTTCAGGGGGGAGATCGCCAAGGCCTCGGGCACCCTGTCTGGAGGTAGGCACCCACACACACCCAGTGCCCCACAGGTCCCAGGTTTGAGTCCATCCGAAGGTCATTTATTAGACTAGAAGCCAGCCCAAAAAATTAAAGATAGGAAATTCAGTTTGGAGTTGCTCCATTGAGAAGTCTCTATACCTAAATAGGATGTGTTCGGGCCAATCAAATCATTTGGGCGGGCTTCATAGGATGAGAGACAGATGAGCAACAGTGTAGCAGTCATCTACGTCACCTGAGCGTGCTTGAGTTGATTCTGTTCACAACAAAATCACCTCCGCCGGAGAAGCAAGATAGTTAGATTCTGCTATCGCGTCTGTTATCTAAGACATTGACGCAATAAAAAGACAAACAGAAAACGGTGATTAAGGCATTTGACATCCTCACTTTGTGGGAGGGGTAAATTAAGGGCTGGCTTTCAGGCTAGGTTGAAACACGCGCCCCATAATCAAATCCAAATGACGTGTTAACAGACTCTAATTCTGAAGAATTTGTGTCTGGCTACGTCAAGCTAGTCATTACTCTTTTCCTGTCCACTAATCACTCTCCTATCAAATAAAGGCCAAAAAGCCCCAGAAATGTAACTTTGAACAAAAAAAGTTGATTTTGTGCATTGTGTTGGATTCACTTTTCAAGACATGCACCTCTATTCACTCCAAGAGTCTCATACTCATTGTTTAGTGGCCAGACAGATGTTTGTCATGACTAAATCTATGTGAACCCAAGCAGAACATGAGCACATTTCCCATCTCTCTTCTCTGTCTTGTCTGCCGCTCTTAATGTGTTCCTCTCCCAGGACTGGACCAGTTTGGAGATACCATCTTGTTTACCACGGATGATGCCATCCTGGAGGCCATGTCTCGCTTTGACGAGACGTTTGTGGACAGCAGGGGGGAGGAGGCGGCGCCCGGCGTGGTGGAGGAGGAGCTGCAGCGGCCGCGCACAGCCGACGGGGAGGGAGAGGAGAGACCCTTCACCCAGGCCGGCTTCAGAGAGGACGAGCAGCCGGTGAGACACAGATGGGTCTGTGTGTGTGTGTGTATGTCTGTCTGTGTATGTGTCTGTGTTTGTGTGTGTGTGTCTGTATCTGTATCTGTGTGTGTGTGTATGAATAAGTTAGGCTAGAGTCTCCCCACAGGAGTAACTGTCATTTTGCATGACTCTTTCTGGCTTTGTGCTCACAGCTGGATCTGCGGGTGAGCCCGCGTTCTGAAGGCACCCCCGACATCCAGCCCACACCAGGGGTGTACACGGGGACAAGTGAGTGCCACTCTGTTTCAGCATCTTCCACACCTCTTCCAAAAGCTTGTGTAGCTTCTCCTAAAACTACAGGCATCGTCCCTTGAAACAGCGCTAGAAAGCAAACAAAAAGCTCAAAGCACTGGTAGACTGCAAATGGTTAGAATGATTGAGAAAGTTTACTTTAATCACAAGGTATAGTACAGTGTAAACTATATGAAATGACTGAGTTAAGACAGAAGAGGACAAGCGTGGACTGATGGTGTGTGTGATGTGTGCAGCGCTGGAGCTGACCCTGAGCGAGACCTGGGGAGATGTGCACTACCTGGGCCTGACGGGGCTAGAGGTGGTCAGCCAGGAGGGCCAGAGCATCCCCCTGGACATCGCCATGCTGGACGCATTGCCACGCGACCTCAACGACCTGCCCGACCACAGCAACGACCTCCGCACCCTGGACAAGTCAGTGTCTCTCCTCTCCCCTCTGCCTGCTTTGCTTCTCTCCTCTGTGAGAGGGAGGGAACTCAATCATGCATGCCCCTCCCCTGCAGGTTGATTGATGGCCAGAATATCACCACGGACGACGAGCATATGTGGCTGATCCCGTTCAGCCCTGGCGCCGAGCACCGGCTCACCGTGCAACTGCCCACGGCACACACACTCACCGGGCTCCGGGTGTGGAACTACAACAAGTCACCGGAGGACACCTACAGAGGGGTCAGCACAGCACAGCACAGCCCACAGCAGCGGTCCCCAACCGGGCCGTAGCCTACGACATGAGTTTAAAAAAAAATGCATGCAAACTAAACTAAATTTAATTCGCAATAATGTCACGTTTTTACATGGCATAGGACTATATGCAGTTGTTTGATTGTACGCATGTTTGCATTTTGCAAGGTCTATTTTCTTACGCCTGTCTGTCCCGCCTTCAACACTTTTACATATTGCCTTCAGCGCCATGGCAAGCAGCCTCAGGTCCGCTTAACTTCACTTGATCAGTTCTTGGCTTAACGGTAGTGTCACACGGTTAGCTAAACTGCTAGAATGAGCAACAAAAACAAGCATCTTTAGCAGGTCACTGGCCAGAGTGTTTGAGTTGCGCAGAGCAAAAAAGTCACCGTTAGCTGCACATTTTAGTGATGAGGACTGGGTGTCAAAACTCGCTTACCTGTGTGACATATTCGGGTTGCTTAATGACCTCAACCTGTCACTCCAGGGGAGAATGACGACTGTCTTTAAACTGGCAGATAAAGTCGCTGCATTTAAAGCCAAGCTTGATTTGTAGGGACGACGAGTGGACCGGGTGTATTTGATATGTTCCAAAAAAGTAGTGGGGTTTTGGGAGAGACTGAGGCAGGGCCCTTTCTCTGCTGGTCTTGCTGATCACCTTGTTGCGCTCTCAAATGAGTTTGAGCGTTACTTCCCATCCTTCAAAGATTCACGGCAAACCAATGAGTGGGTCCGCAACCCATTTGTCAATATCCCGAATAGTCCTAGGGTTTTCAGCAATGACTGCAACTAGACAAATTGCGCAATCGACTGGACATTTCAAACACACTGAGGGTGTCACTGTCTTCCATCACCCCCAGATGGAAACTTCTTGTTGCAGGGAAACAAGCAGGGCTCCCACTGATTTATATTCGTAATGCACATTTAGTTCCCATGTTTTGTTCCCATATTTTGTTAAGCATGTTCACACTTACAGATGTAGCTTCAAGTTGTTCAATATTCATAGTTCATATTGTTCAATTTTCACTTCTTCAAGTTCACGTTTTTCACAAGAGATCGTTACCTTCACTGTTCATACATAACTGGAGCTATGGTACATAAAAGGTTGGGGACCCCTAGCCTACAGCACAGCCTGCAGCACAATACAGCACAGCACAGCACAGCCTGCAGCACAGCCTGCAGCACAATACAGCCCACAGCACAATACAGCCTGCAGCACAGCACAGCACAATACAGCACAGCACAGCATAATAAAGCACAGCACAGCCTACAGCACAATGCAGCCTACAGCACAATACAGCACAGCCTACAGCACAGCACAATACAGCACACAGCACAGCACAGCACAATACAGCACAGCTCAGCCCACAGCACAGCACACCCTACAGCACATCTCTGAAACAGGCCTCCTTCTGTACTACTATATGAAAGGAGTGTCCATGAGTGATAGAGCAGCCTATGCATCCTGTGGATTACTGCACAGTAGCAGTGTAAAGAATAGCAGTATTGGAGCAGTCCTGTGGATTTAATAGCAGTTTGCATGTGTGACATGCTGCTACGTGACAGGTTTTTATGCAGGGCAACAGGAAACCGAGAGATAACACATAATGACCAAAGGGTGTGGGGGGAGGGGGGCCATAGAACATTTGGAATAGTTATGGAGCAAGACGAGGAAAACTGACATTTTGGCTGGGGCTGAAAGATTAATCAAAATCTCAATTTGAACTAATTAGCAATTCGCAAAGGCCACAATTAATCATGCAGCTCACGACTCGATGATTTGTGAGTACAATGAGCATTTTAAAAATCACCATGGCCAGAAGTACGATGAGTGTAAACAGTAAAGGCCAGAAGAAGTAGTGAGTCATTTGTCATTTGTGAAATGTATTATATAGTGAATATTGAGCTGAAGCTTGATTTTCAAAAATGATATCGCAAATCAAAACGCAATTGCAAAATCTGTCAGATAAATCGCGATTAGATATTTTCCCCAAATTGTTCAGCTCTGATTCTGGTGCACGCAGGTAAAGGTGATGCACGTAACCGTGGACGACGTGACGATCTCTCCCCCGGAGGGCTTCTTGGTGCGGAAGGGTTTGGGCCACTGCCACTTTGACTTCGCCCAGGAGATCCTCTTCATCGACTACCTGCAGGCCACGGACTCTAGCACACACATGAACAGGTAGTGCCCTCATATGAGAGGATTCCTATGGCACACCGATTAATGTCTCACACACACAAATAGATTATGCACAACTGTACACGCCACACAACAGAACCACACCATATGCATTGATATCTACATGAGATTGAAGAGACGTATGGGTGGGATTAACATGCTGTGTGTTGTGTAATCTGTAGCGGGAGCTCGTGCCAAAGGGAAGAAGCCAGTATGGATTATGAAGCTCCACTCATGCCCTGCGGATGTATCCTTAGCTCATGCCCCGCGCATCATACACATTTACATTGCAATACATCACACAACACAGTGGAGAGCCAGCAGCTGACGGTAGAGTAAAAACAACGTTTATTTGTGTATATATATAATGTAGACATCTACAAATTTAGTTGCATGATTTAAATTGAATACATACATTATACTGAAAAACTGAGAACAATATGCAGCTTACTATTGCCTGTAGCACATAAATGTGGTTCTGAAGAATACCGTACATCACAGACTAAATGGAACTGAACATGAGTTCTGTATCTGTACATTTAGGTGAAGAGTGCCATGTGTGTGCCACAATATTGAAAGCTACTTTAGATTACATGACCATGTCACAAAACCTATTTCAAATGGAAACAGAAAATGGCTTGAAAAATGGCTAGATAAAAGTTAGAGGTTTGTGTTTAAAGTTGAATTTAACAAAGTAGAATATACAGTGTTGAAATAGACTAGGCCAACAACAACAGCAGCTGTAATGTAGAAGTATTGTATGAGTTGAGTGTGAGCAATGCTAGGGAATGTGGCTCAGCTGCTGTGGCGGAGCTGTGGGTTTGTTCTCCTTCACCTCTCCTCCAGTCATCTTTCAGCTGCAGCTGCTGACCACGTGGGGTGACCCCTACTACATCGGCCTGAACGGCATTGAGCTGTACGACCACAACGACCAGAAGATCCCCCTCAGCGACAACAGTATCCTTAAAGGTTGTGACCGGCTCCTACGTCTGTGTCCCGTGCAGGCGCGGCGTGTGATGAGAATTGTGTTATCAACGCGCATGTGGGGGGGTTTTATGGGCCTCCCAACAATTGGGACCCCGCCTCAATGATGCACGTCTTCGATACGCGGAAATGTACACGGAGGAGCATACCACTTGCTCAAGACACACACTCTGTCTCCATATCCCTAAACATAAGACACACACTCTGTCTCCATGTCCCTAAACATAAGAACAACCAAGTTCACACATGCTTATACACTTCCCATTGCAGTGCCAGTATGGATTGTCTGTTATAGGAAGTGCATACAGAGAGAAACTGTCCTGCGGTTTATACAGAATGTGGCTAATACACAGGAAATGACTGTAGTACGAAACAGGGCCCTCTGGTGGTAGAAAAGGATGTGTGTGTGTCTATGGTTGGGCTTGTTTGTGTGCTTTGGTCTTTAACGGTTGCTGTCAGACATTGCAGCGTTCCCAGACAGTGTGAATGTGCTGGACAGTGTGAGTGGAGACGTGCGCACGCCTGATAAACTGGTGGACGGAATCAATAACACACATGACGGCCGGCACATGTGGCTCGCTCCTGTACTTCCTGGGCTGGTGAGCAGTGTGTGTGTGTGTTTAAAGAATATGTTTTTGCTCGTGGGTCCCGAAGTAACCTGTGCTTTTGGGTTTATGTGTATCTCCTGCAGGTGAATCGGGTGTATGTGATTTTTGACCAGCCCATGACTGTGTCCATGATCAAGCTGTGGAATTATTCCAAGACGCCACAAAGAGGGGTCAAGGAGTTTGGGGTACATATAGGCAGTCTTGGCTTTATTCAGCTTTTCAGCATTGTCTCAAGGCTTTGGATAAACAACAAAGTCTAAATCTAAAGTTTTACTGACCAGGTTTACTTACAAGTCCTCTGACGTTAACAGTTTTGCTTTGGGAGTCAAAATAACAGTCTCATCTTAAATAATTGGTTGCAGCTGTAGAAAAAAGCATCCTTAAGTAGCCACAGCCTTGAATTAGCCCTTCCTGCGGGAGTTGTTTGTTATTTTGATGTTTTTAATACTAAAATCAGATACAGCTGGTGGGCTGAGCTCCCAGGCATTGGCAGTGCCTGGTATTTTTCCATAGTCCGTGACCTTGGGCTTTACACCCTTGGGAGAGGGAGACCGTATGAGAAGGATGGCAAGGAAGAGAGTAATGGGGGGGGGGGGGGGGGTCACAGGAGATGCAGTCCCACAAATCACAAACCACATTCCCAATAAAGCTCTTGTTTTACCCTGCAGCTAGTATCACAGATAAGGTTTAGCTGACTGTCTCCATCTGAAACAAGTGGAAAATGGAACTGGTCCTAGTGAATATGTGCATCATGATTAGAGTGATTAATTAAACATAGTATTACTGAGATATTGATACACAAAGAACTCTGTATTTAATAAATGTAAAGATCAAGTTATGACACAGAACATGTTGACATCAGTGAATTAATGAAAGAATAATGTTTATTTCTGTGTGTGTGTAGCTGCTTGTAGATGACCTGCTGGTGTATAACGGCATCCTTGACTGCGTGAGCATAGTGAGGGGGATCCTGCCTACATGTGACCCAGTAGTGCCATACCACACCATCCTCTTCACCAACAACACACACATCGCTCAACGCGAGAAGAACACCATCATCAGGTTGGTCAACATAAATGATCAATTATATTTGTTGTTTTACTGTTTTTTACAGCACTTTTTGCAGATATCAGTTTAGTAGAAAAGTAGAAGCAACTTAAAAACACAGAAGGAAGCTGAAAAAAATAAGAATACTAATTATATTAAGTTAACCAAAGATAACATTCTGTAATGTTATATGCCTATTCGTTTATTTGTATCAATGATAAAACCTACAACTGTCGTATTAAAAATTACTACGAGGCACTAAGTCAGACGGAGTCGTTTGGTGATGCTTGAAATTCAGCAGAGAGCTTTATTACAGTACGTGAGACCATCAGGTAGTCATACCCTCAAGATCTAAACACACTGAAAACTCAGATCCATTTTATACCATCTAAACAGAATCTTTCAGAATCTGCAGCCAAGCAAGTGTGACTCAGACAATACATATCTCATCCATTTCAAAACCAGTTGAAACCAGAGTCTATGTTAACTTGTCATAAGAGAACTGTGTGCATGGCGACCATCACTGTCTGGCATTTGGCCTACGTTGCAGGCATTTCTATAGTGGTAACACTGTAAGTTAACTCTGACAGCCATTCCCTACCTGGCTCCTAGAGGCCTCAGATAAATGGGACCTCTATATCCCATCCTATAGCATTGGGCACCTTTCCCATTTCACAAGCACAATGAGCAGAGATGAACACATATAGAAAAGGCCTCTAACATAAAATAATCCCACATCTTTTCCAAGTGATCATCGACATGTAAATATTATCTGATAGAGTGTAAATTTCTACGTGAATATTATCTGCTAGAGTACTAAATACACAAATACACTGTGTGTGTGTGAGTGAGTGAGAGAGAGAGACTATGGTGGCTCTGACCTGGCTTTAGAGGTCACGGCTTTTGCTTAGTGATGACTCAACAGATGTGTGTTTCTAAGAAAAGTACATTATGAGCATGTGTGAAGCCTACATAAGTGACAGGTGTGTTGTTCCTCTCGTAGCTCTCAAAAGAGCAAGCATCGTAAGCAGTAAGTAACAGAGACATTGCTATCCATAGTAATCCCCTTTGTACAGTGTGGCTCTATCCATGATGGACATCTGACCTTGTGACCTCTCTGTCCAGTGACGTGACAACCCAGTGTCCCTGCCTCCAATCTCCCCCTACCCCAGTTTAACCTCTCCAGTGGCTCTAGGTGTTGTCCCTAAATGTTTTTTTCATGATCCTCTCGGACACATTAGTTCTCGTGGTTGTCGGCGACCATGATGGTGCATGCCAAAAGTTCCAGTGCCAATAACAGTTGGCCATAGGAACTGTAATCCGACACAACATTGCTGTTTAGCTCGCATTCCTTACCAGAATGTCATTTTGTTGGCACAGCAACCATGTGGAGGACCAGGATGTGAAGATGACCAATGAAAATCAGATAGTCCATCAACACAGGCGAAAAACGAATGCTGATCCAGGTGTGAGATAGAGATACGTTTTGTGTCTTACAGTTTCTTTTTATTTGACAGAGGATTTGCCTACTGTTACTGATGACATACACTGCTTTCTCCATCCTCAGCCCTTCGTCCCAAAACATGTATGACAGACACAGGAAAGCTGGGGAAGAGAAGATACTAAAGGTGGAGAGATGGAGTGTGGGCAAGTGACAGGTCTTATAGTTGTTAGACACTAGGCTCACTTGACTTAAATCACATGCCCATTACCTGTGCTCACTGGATGAGTCCTCACAAACTCCTGTGCCTTTCAGGAAACAGCCAATCACATGGTAATAATAGCTACTGAAGAACTTCTGAAGCTAATGAAGGCTGATGTTATTCTGCTCGGGTGGCCTACTATGGCACAAAAATCCTTGCACAAGGGTGTGTTTTTGAGTGAAAAATGCACAATCAGGGACATTTATTAATGTTCATCTCCATATTCAGACACTCACTGGCAAGCATTTGAGATGGGACTGATTTCTACAGTGTGTCTCTCTCTCTCTCAAATGCTGCTGTATCGATATGTAAGATACATGTGTGTATTCTTGTGTACATATGCTCAATAATTTGTTGTCTAGATCATTTTAATAAGATTGTGTTGTTTCTATGTACTCCCAAGAGCAGGTAAGGTTCCGTATCTAAGTGCCCTTCTCCGCACTGTACATCTACGTGCTTTCAGTCAGTTCATTCAACCAATTGTCTGGTTTTTATAAATATATGAGCCAGCTTCACCCCAATTAATGTGAAATGTGTTCATGCATATATAATTGTGCTGTTATTGCCAATACATATATTGATAAGGGCACACAGAAGGACAGTGTGTAGAATGTGTTGCTGAGCGTTGCATATGTGACTCAGCATTACTTCTTTGCTAGGTAGTAGTGCTAGAATTTTGTATATACACTATACAATATATGCAAGCACTGGATATATATACCTCAAAATGTGTTCAACGTTTAAAGCTATAGTTTATTCATTAAGTTAAACTGTATTTCAGTGTCATTCAGTTCTCAGAATGGACCACCTTAGTGATTGTGTGTGTGTGTGTTTGTGTGTGTGTTTGTGTGTGTGTGTGCGCACACACAAGCGGTTTAGTTATATGCGTGTGTATATATTGTGTTCCATTCCAAGTTCCCCTACTCTCAATACTACTGACATTCAGAATATTCTATATGAGAAACTTTTTGGGGGGTGCTGGTTTTTGAAAAAGCGGTTTTGTTAAGAATTTAAGTGTCAGCTGGAGCTTATAATAAAGGCATCCTTTAAATGTTCTGTGTTCATATAAACAATATCTTTCAGTCTTTTTTAAAAAAAATCCCAAAATAATGGTCAATGTAATGCAGTCATTACTCAATAAAGATTCATTTAAAACATGGCCCTGAAGTATTCTGTGTATGTATGTCTCCTCTGCAACCTAACGTTGCAGTTTTAAATTATAATCCCAATACACTTTTTGTCAAATTCAGCGAATTTCACTCAGATGGTCATGGAGTAATACAGAGTGATGGATGGAGTGTTAATACAGAGTCCTAGGCTGGATCTCAAACATCTATTTGCATACAGCCTCTCTCCATGGTCCTCCAGCGCGTGCCCCGTCTCATTTGTCTAATTGCAACCAGAGGAGGTGAGAACGAGGAGAGAGGATCGACACGCGAGGAAACGTAAGAGCGTCCTATCATTGGTCCAAGTTGTCCAGGTGGAAAGTTCCCTCCCACGTCTGTCAACATTCGGTTTCAAACAAGTTTGTAGCGATTTATTAGTGACAATAAATGAGGTCTAGATAGACCAAGAAAAGATCTTTACATACTGGAATTATTATGAACTACCATGCAACCATGCTCGTGTTGTATTCAAATAAGTATTCATTCATGTGTCGAGAACTATCAAACATTACCTCATTATCAGGGTCAATAAGTGTGAATACTCCATGTTCATATGATCTCTTTAGGCTTTGATATTAGTTCATATTTTCTGCAATTTGTGTGTAACAATGGTCTGTTTATAGCCGAGGTGATGCTTCGCCGCATTATCAGTAATTGATGTCTCTTAAAAGTTATGTGCGAGTGTTCAGGGCATCTCATTTCTCATATCTGTCTCTCCTTGATTCCTCCATCATCCTTACATTCCTTCACAAAATTAACCCTCCTTATATTCCTTCACAAAATGAATTAGAAAGAGGGGTTAGGACAGGAGGGAGGAAGGAAGGGAGGATGGACAAATAGAGAATTGAGATGCACCCCTGGCTTTGAAGGCCCTAGCCATTTTGTTTCCCCATTTACAATTTAAATATAACCACAGTCCCACTCATAGATGATTCCAACACCATGTCAGAATTCAATGCCTGAGGCTTTTAATGCAGATACTGCTGCAAAACATTCATTACACAAGGAATGACTTAGTCCCACTATACCACACAGGCGCATTATGGGAGATATGAAGGGCCCAGTCCGGCTGCAAGGACCAGTCCGCACATCACTCTTCTGTTGCCGACAACCACCCAGGGGATGCTCAGATCTTTCCAGCGAAGGTTCCATCATCTCTCTGGCCATCCCATCTCTCAATCTAAAGTACACAATGACAAATATTACAAAAGGTATTAGATGCTAGACCAGAGGGGTATACTAGAAAATTAGATAAGTGGTATGTAGAGCCTAAAGCCTGAGATGCATTCAGAGTTGGCAAGCAGATGCAAAAGTTTGTGACTTTTGCCCATTTTCACCCAAGAACTGTTGTAAAAAAAAAATCCTCCACTGACATTTGCCAAACTTCAGGCTTTATTCAACATATTACTAATCTTGCTTCGTAGTTCATATGTGAAGGCGCTATGACCTCTAGTGGCATCTAAAAACTGTCCCCAGATAATAGCCTATCTTTAAAAGGCATGTTAAGATGATGGATTCTGGTTCCAAGTAATTTTGCCGTAGCCTACTGGAAACTTTTCCCACAAATCAAAGTGGTCACTGTCACTAATTTTGTGCTGTCAGTGCTTTTATGAGATTACTATGAGCTATGAGAAATACAAAGGTGTAACGTTGGTCATTCTTTGAGGACTCACCCAGGAAAGTGGGCAAAGAGATTTGTAGACTCTCTTGTACCAATCACATGGGGCCACATCCACACCTTTGGCCTCCAAAGCTTTCTGGCAGCGATGGTAGTCTAGAAACACGAGCAATCATCTATAAATAATAGATCCCACGTGGCCACAGAAGAACAGTGTGTGTGTGTGTGTGTGTGTTTGTGTGTGTTAGAGAGAAAGTCATCTGTGTTGACCACATATTCAGATCTGGACAAGCAGCTTGGAGGATGAAGCTGAAGACCTTGAAACCCCAAATATGCACTTAATGTATGATTATGCATTTGAGCCCTATGTGAGGTGAGTTCATGTGAAACATAAACTCTAACCAAAAACAAACACCTTTCCCAATAATGATAATATATTATCCAAACAAATGAGGATAAGACACATCTACCAGCAGTGGAGTCCTTAAGTGACTGACACTTCACCACACCTCCAGGCATGGTGCACTCACCTAAATAATTCTGCCAGCAGTTTTTGGTCTGGTTTGAGTTGGGGAATCGTGCATCGAATGGTGCTGTGCGGTACTTCTCCAATTTACTCTGGATATTCTCAGCCATGTTCCGTCCGTCGAATCCTTAACCCACAAGCACGAGATTACATTTTTTCAGTGGCGTTATAAGGCAATGCATGTGTGACTCAAGCACTTAATTGGCTATTTCATCTAACAAACCGCCGAACAGCAGTATGCCTATTTTCGGTGTGTCTGGTGATAATACACGCAAAGAATATCCAGTTCCATGCCATGCAAACAAAAGACACCGTTATTGTAGCCTAGTGCATTGATCCATTAAATGTTTTATTGCCCACAGCAATAAAACATTTAATGCATCAGTTAGCCCGCAGCAACAAAATTGGAAACGTCTGTAGCCTACCCGCATTATATGCTACCGCTCCTCCGATTTTTCTAGTCTACCGACACCGCATAAACGTCAGACACCTGAAACTAGCTGTTTCTGGGTCATTTCAGGCTGGATATCAGTTGGGGTAGCTGTCGAATCACATGGACTACTGATGACATTGGACAGTTGAGGCGACCTTTTCCTGTCGGTATGCTTGCGGAAATAAATTCACCCATTGTTATATCGATTGTTGAGAAATATGTTAATACATTTACTATCACTTCGTTTTGTTTAGCCTAAATAAATAGTTCACAAATGGCATAGTATAGGCCTAGACTTTATAATAGGAAATATTTTTCAATATACTATATAGGCCACCAGAATACTTCATATCAGGCTAGACTACTTTCACTCTCAACAGTGTGGTTTGTAAAAAAGATATTGCAATTCTGATAATTATCATTAGCTTTAATCGGTAAAATATATTATGCATAATAGTAGCCTAAATTGTTCTAGTAAAAAGTAACAATTTGCTAGAATTGTAACTTACCTTGATGTCTTCAAGGTGGTGAACAGTTCAAAGTGACTTTTGTACTTGGCGATGAAGCCTCGCTCGACTTGGCTCAGTGTATTGAGTGCGCGCCCTTGCGCGTGGATGAAGTGCGCTCGTGCAGACACATTTGAGCGATATGGCGGACGCAGCCGGTCACATTGAGATGATCTAGTCGGAAAGAGGGATGCCTTCACTGGTATCACCGCCCTCACTCGGGACAGTTGACATCGGATCAGTATGTGCACGTTACAAATCGATCGTATCCAATTCATTCCATTCATGGACTTTGGAATTGGTTTTGTTTCTTTGTTTTGTTTAGTAGACATATTTCCGTTTTCCCATTACGCCATATATATGTCTCAAACAAACCGAAAGAATTTGCGGAAGACGATGTAGGATACTTAAATACTAGCATACACTAGGCCTACATTTAATTTGTTAACTCGTAGCCAGAGATAGGCCTATCAAGTGGTAGGTTCTATGTCTATTTGTCCATCTTATGTATAGGCTATTGGTAGGTATTTTGCGCTCCATAGCGCTGGAAATCCCATTGTGTTTGTTCTCTCATCTTCAGCTTTGTAGCTTAAGCTGCAAGTCAAGGGGTAGCATATATGCTTTGAACACTTGATTAGGCTATTAAAAAAATAAGAAACTTCACCTCAGGTAACCTCTTTCCAGGAATAACGAAACGTATTGTCATATTCGGTAAGGTTTTGGTCTATCGAGCAACTTAACTATCACTGACCAACTTAACTATCACTGACCACTAAAACAACTTAACTATCACTGACCATCCCACTAGAAATAAGGACGTTTAAAAAGATGAATGAAATAAACGCAGGCACCCCAAGCTAGCCAAGTTGGTTTAACGGAAGTGTAGCCCATTTTGTCAGACACGCAACAGACTTCCATACATGGATATGGGACATGGATGATAAAAGTAGTTAACTAAACGTAAAACACTATTAACGGATCAACATTCACACCGGGAACCAGGCAGGCTTGTATCAGTGTTTGACAGGTGTCTGTGGCTACTTTGGGGGCGCGTGCCTCGTCGTGCTCTCTCCGAGGCGAAGTCCGCTACACAGTTACATTCACAGGATAGCGGAGTCGATTATCTCATCTCGGCTGGACAGCGATATCGAGATCTGGGTTAGTCAGATGGGTAAGTGGGTGATAGTTTGGGAAATAGTCTAAACGTAGCCTATATTTGGCACGCGAATCTATAGGCTCTATAATCTACGTGACGAATCCCTCGTTCGCCTTGACATATATTTATGACTGGGTACGCATGGCATTTCTGCACCTCTCCTCCCGCGTGGTGCGTTCATAGCTTACGTAAACGATCATGTAGTATAGCCTATAGATGCAGACAGGGCAGAGGTAATCGAGCGTGCTGTGTTAAGCTGTTTCAGCTTTCACTAGCTTTCAACGAGTACCGCTTATCCAAATGGTAGAAAATGGTCACAGGTTGCTGCTTAGATGTATGTGATAGATGCCCTTCTGGAGTTTCTGCCAATACCTCTTGGATATGCATACATATACTGTACATCAGGGGTTCTCAAAGTTTTGATTGGTGAGGGCAAATTCAGGAACCCAACATTGAACTGAGGGCCGCCAAAGGGGCGGAGGGAGAAAAAGAAGAAAACAAAACTGGAAAAAAAAATCCCATTTGTAATAATTTTAATGAGCAGGTTGCATCTCTTCAAGTACAAACGTATTTAGAACAAACAGTCTCAGTGTGCCTTGCTTCTTATCAGCATAGGCCTTATTCAGGGCCAATTCCACCTACCAAGGCACCACAGGAAAACCTGACTGTCACGAAACACCAGAGATTTCAAAGCACACAGTACAGTTGTACAGTGTGTGTGTATGTATATTTTTTATATATATTCCCACCATGGCCCTTCGCAGGCTCGTATAAACCTGTATTGAGGAATTATCAAAGGTATTCATCCAGGCCCAACATAGCAGGCACATTCTCAAAGATCACAAGTGATCCATGTCTGTGCATGACTACGATAAATGTAAAGCAAGGAGTGGTAGCAACATTTATAGCCAAGATGGCATGTATTCCAGGCAAGACAAAAGAAAGCAGATATAGCCTACAGTTGGAAAGACAATAACGAACTCGAGTCAAACACCAAAATTCTTATGAATTCTGTGACAGGTGCAGTAAATAACAGGAGATCCATCAAAATGATGCATAATTTTGGCATAGGCACCAATTTGGCACCAATAACAAACTTAAAAAGCTTATGTGTCAAAGATTTTATTGGTCATAAGATTGAATATCTACAGCCTTAATTTAATTAACGGAAAATAAGATTGTATTCCGCAGTGCATTGAAACCCTGATCCACAGGTTTAGTATTAAGTCCCACTCAGAACAGATATGCTCAAAATATAGTCTCAAGATTGCCTGGTTCCCATTAAATAAGTATGTAGGAAATATGCCACAGTTAAGTCTCACTCCCTTATAACTGACCTAACTTTTTAAAACCACAGTTTGTGGACAATAACAATACCTCACACGTTTTCCTGTTATTCAGGGTGCTTTGGTTCAGCAAACATATTTCCGGGTTTCCTGATACAGGGCTACATCAGGCCAGATCATGTAAAATGGCACTGGTGTAAAGTATGTTCAAAGTCAGTAAATTTTCAGCACAGGTCCCAAGCACACTGTTAGCCTCTCCTCATTACAACAGCATCACAGAGTGCATCAAAAGTACATCCCATATGGCCCCACCAGAACAGACAGAGGCAGTGATTGTTCAAGCACATGCTAAATGTAAACGCAAAAAAGAGCCTGTGCATAACAGTTCACCAGGTAAAAACAAAAGCTGAGAGGTCTCCATCAGTACAGGTTAGTGTTTCTTCTGAATTCCACAGCAGTAAACCGTATTCTTGCTTCACACTACAGTGCCACTAAAAGCTGACCAGAAGACAGCAGAATATATATCTTAAATATCTACACAAAAACACAAGAGCCTGTCTCTCTCTTAAAGTGAAACAGTACATTCAGATGAAAAGTGTGACTATCAACTACATTCTTTCAATTCATCTGGTAATTCAGGAAAAACATTGCTACAATTTGATTAGAACTGCAAGAGAGCTTTTCTATGAGAAATCCATGCATACCACTGACAAAGTCATGTAGGCTTCTCAACCTGTTTGAAACTCTACAGGTTATAAAGCATAAAATTAGTCCCAGGTTATATCAAGTCATATGATTAAATTGACTCCCAAGAAAGATGTGATTGCACTACAGTGGTGGTCAGTTTTTGATGGTGATGTCTAATGCTATATTACGGTTTTAAAGGGGGAAGGTCAAGTATGAGTAGTCAAAAGCTTCCAGGTTGCAGGTTAATTGCACATTAATGCAAGAAATTCCTTTAAGAGTGTTTTAAGATAGTACTTAGGTGTACTTAAGGCCACAGAGTGAAGTTGTTAGTGTCATCTGAGGTGATTAACTGAAAGCACTGCAAGATGTAAGATAAAAGTGGGTCAAACAGTGTGTGCATAGAGGAAACAGGGATTAGCTCTTCTTCCTCCTTTTGCAGTGCAAAATATATTGGGTGTCAGCTCTACCTGATAGCGAGGGCATAAGGACAGTCCACAGCAGGTCTTTTTTCTTAATGATTAATGTGGAACACCAGGGAACACAGGTAAAGCAAAAATCTGCACAACCCTGGAGGGCCCGCTAGTCGCTGAAACGTAGTCGGTTGAAGGCCTCTTTGACGTGCTCTACGTTGTCCTGGGTCACTGGTCCACTCACACTCAGCACCGTGCTGTCCAGGACGTCACTCTTCAGCTTGCGCTTGGTCAGAACCACTGAGCCCGCCCCTTCTGGCTCCACCCCCTCGCTGGCGTAAGGGCCGGTCAGAAGGAGGTAGGAGGCGTGGCGACCTCGCTCTAGTAGAGTTGCTAGACAAACAAAACCACACACAAACTAAAACTCTCAATATGTGCTCAACTCAACAGGATAACTGGATCCTGTTGAGTTGAGCACATAACTGGATTTTATCGTAACCTTTTTGTGTACGTGTGTGTGCGCGTGTGTGTGTGTGTGTGTGTGTGTATGTGTGTTACCTTTGAAAGCAATAATGTGCTCCACTGGACTACTCCTCTGTAACAGTAGATTAGAGTAGGAAGGGTGCAAGAGATAAGAGAAGCGCTGCTCCATTCCAGAGCCCTGAACACACAATAGGTTACACATTAATGAAGGAAAACACTGTATGCCCATAGCATAGCAACAAATGGTACAGCATGTGTCAGGTCACAGTCCCCTAAATATAGAGGACATATAGTGTACTGTGAAAAGACTTTTAAACTATGTCCCTTTCATCACGTGAGTGCCTAAAGCACAGGAGTGGACATCCGGACAGACTTCTGCTGAGTGAAAGCTCTGATACGCCAAATCAAGTTACTGTAGGAAGGAGCTTTCAAGTGAAAAGCAAAGTCATGGAGGGCCAAGAGGAAATGTGTCGGAGATAGCAGTGACTGACACAAACAGTGGAATGACAAAGGCTACAGGACTACCATTTCGGCTATGTATATTTATTTGTGCAAAACTAACAAAACCTTGTTATATAACTCTTTCCAGTCATACATGAATTTTGAGTCTCTTTGGAAAGAAGCATCTGCTAAATGCCTTAAACATAAACACAGACATACAAACGTGGTTTAATGATGGGCTCTTATTCCATAGAAGATGGATATGATGAACTCTCGCACACTATAGTCTACAGTTGTGGCCAAAAGTTTTGGTAGTGACACAAATTGTGTGTTTCGCCAACTTTGCTGCTTCAGGATATTTAGATTATTTTTTCACATTTCACATGTTCAACCCCAAAACAGAAAAAGTTGTGACGTTGTGAAAAATATGAATAAAAACAGAATGTAATAATCTGCAAATCTCTTCAACTCATATTTAGTTGCAAAAAGTACACAGACAACATATCAAAGGTTGAAAATGACAAATTTGACTAATTCATGGAAAATATATGTTAATTTTGAATTTGATACAAACAACATGTTTCAAAGTTGGGACGGGGGTAACAAAATGCTGGAAAAGTTGTGTAATGATAAAGAAAACAAAAAGGAAGAATGTTTCACAACTAATTAGGGTAACTGACAACACGATTGGGTATGAAAAAGAGCATCCCAGAGAGGCAGGGTCTCTTAGAATTAAAGATGTAGGGGTATTCATCACTCTGTGTAAACCTGTGCACACAAATGATGAAACAATGTAATTTTAATGCTTCTTAACATGAAATTCTGAAGTATTTGGGGAGTTAATCATCTACAGGACATAATGTTATTAAAACATTCAGAGATTCCAGAGAAATCTTTGTAAACAAGGGAAAGAGCTGAAAAACAAATTGGATGGCCGTGGTCTTTTGGACCTCAGAGGGCACTGCATGAACCCCAGGGGCCATATTTTGCACCCTGGTGCATGGCGTAAAACTCGTTTTCCACCCGGCGCGGAGTGTATTTTCTTATTTTGCGCGCTTATTTTTTAAACAATGCGCCCAGAGGTGTGGCAATTAACAACTTAGGGAGTGGCTTAGCGCATTACAAATTGCACGATACAATGGGAAACATAATTAGAATAAAGATATTACGAAATACTGTACATCTCATGATGAGTAGTTATTCACCATCATTTGCAAATTGGTAATGACGGTTAAAAGTGATTAGGGGAGAGGCGAGAGACACGTATGGAGCACAGCTGAAGACGCACTGTCACGAGATATAAGCAACTCCTCTGCAGGATAAATGTTGTTTTATTCAGTAATTTGAGCAATATTAGTGTAAGTGTTGCTTTTTCCAGCCTATGTTTGTTTTCGAAGGTAACCCATTGTCAGTCAATAGTGAAAGTAACTGCATATAACGGTCTTGTCGTTGACTGACACCATGGTGAAGTTAGTTTCATTTTGCCAATGAGTTCAAATAATAGACAAGTGCAAATGCGTGAAGGCTATGCTAGGTTTTAGTAAAGTATGGTTTAGTGGAATTACTATTCCATACGGTCTCGCAAGCAGCCTCCTTCAAATGTGCTGTTGAATGTCAAAATATCGATGCATTCTTTGACATGGTTTAAATGATGTTATGCCCCACACCCATTACTGATTAAGAAATGTAGGAACACCTTGTTGCGCCATGCGCTCAACGTTTGATAACGAAAACCCTCCCAATGTGGACATCCTATTAAATTTGAATAAGCTTTTGACGAATGAGTGACGATGCGCATTAGACCGTCATGATGGGGCCCCCGACCTGTTTTCAGACCTGTCATTGTATGGGCTCAGGAAAACCTCTGATAACCATTGTCTATGTGCACAGTTTGATACTCAATTCAAAAACTGCAGCCAAAATTGTAACAGCTAAAATTGTATTGAGACATGATACAGAAAATACCATATCTGGGCCTGAACTTGTTTAAATTGGACTTAGGTAACATGGAAAAAGGTCCTGTCAATCAAACTTTGCCATTCTTTTTGGAAATCATGGACTCATCTGGGCTAAAGAGGAGAGGGTCTATCCAAGTATACAACCTATCCAACTTGTTTTAGTGCTCAGTTCAAAACCCAACATCTATGACTGTGTGGAGGTGCATTAGTGCCTACAGCATGGGCATCTTCATCTTGCACATTTGGCAAAGCACAATCAATTCTGAATGATGTGTACAGGTTTTGAGCAACATATACTGCCATCCAGGCAATGTCTTTTCCAGGGAAGACCTTGAATATTTCAGGAAAACAATGGCAAAATGAATTCTGCATATATTTAAATAGCATTTCTCCATAGAGGAAGAGTCCAGGTGCTGAGATGGCCTGTCTGTAGTCCAGATTTGTCAAATTAGGTGCATAATGGAATGAAAAACATGACTAAGAATACCCCATACTGTTGAGCAACTGAAATCCTACATCAGGGAGTAATGGGACAACATTTCATTCTCAAAACTGTAGCAAATGGTCTCCTCAGTTCCTCAACATTTACAGAATTTTGTTAATTAAAGAGGTGAAGCAACACAGTGGTAAACATGCTCCCGTCCCAATTTTTTTTTAAACATGTTGCTGGCATCAAATTCAAAATTAACATTAACATTTTCCATGAAATAGTCCAAATTTTTATTTTAAACATTTTATATGTTGTCTATGTCCTTTTTGCTGTTAAATATGGGTTTACGAGACTTGCATATTCTCACATTCTGTTTTTATTTGCATTTTACACAACGTCAACTTTTTCTGTTTTGGGGTTGTATACTGAAGAACAAGTATAAGCTTTTCAGCTGCACGTGTTTCTTGCTAGAGGACACATGAGTTCACACACTTCTTACCTCTTTTTATAGCAATCAGTTTGCTCTTAAAATTCAATCAGAGTGATGAGAGTGATTTCTGACTTGAGCTGACTTGTCATCGCTCACCCTGTCCCTTGTGCTGATTATACTGAAATTATGTAATTTGTGCCAAGACCAAAATGCAGTGAAAATTGGGTTTTTAAGATAAAGTTAACTTTTATGCTCATGAAGCTTTTTGCAATGCATTACTGTACAGCAGTACTGTACAAACTTTTTCTTCCAAGGGCCAGCTCACTATGCCTGGCACTAAGAGAGGACCAGAGACTCGGAGTATATCAGTAACCATAAATAGCTTAGTGCTGTGAACAACAACAGTCTACCTTAGTTGAATATTCCATTACATTTAGTTATAGGCTATTGCAATTTAATACCATTGTTAGATGTGTTTATATTGCCATCATGCCATGTAAAATGTAGCTCAAATGAAATAATACTAATAAAAATACTTTAGCATTCCCAAAAGTATTAGAAGGGAGTCCCAAATGTTTTCCTTAAAATGTGTGAACTCTGTGTCTTTGCATACACAGCTCAAGTTGTGAACAAGCAATATCCTACAAATAATTTAAAGTTCTCAAACTATGCGAGTTTTATGAAGTGCTGGCAAAAACATCTAAAATGACCACCATTCTAACTTTCACTCACCTGATGAGAACTTTGTGAATTTGTATGAACATTTGAAGAGTGAATAAAAAATAGAAATAATTATCCCAGAAAGTCCCAGAAATATGACTTGAATAGAAGTTAGTTAGTTATTAACAATTAATTGATAAACTTTTAGAATACTTAGAGCACTGATGCAGTCAGCATAGGCCTCTTACATTGTTTGCAGGTAGGTTCATTCTGTTTCCGATGGCAAACGCGAAACAGCGGCAAAACAACCACCAGTGGACAAAAAGAGTATTACACGTGTGTTGTTAAGACTCGCCATAGAGAATGATTGGGGGAAATTACGGAGGTTATAGTTTGACGATGTCGTACTCCCGTGCGGGCCAGATGCTATATACCACAGACATGTTTTGGGGGGCCACCCAAAATGAGGTGGCGGGCCGTAGTTTGGGGACCACTGCTGTACAGTAATATGGGTCTGATCACTCTGCACAATGATCTAAAAATGTCTCTGCTCTACATGTGTTGTGTATTCACATAGTGTGTGTGTGTAAACTCAGAAAGAAAAAAGGCCGCACTTTGCATATATGCGTTTTATTGCACAGACGCGTTTCGGCTTAGCGCCTTCCTCAGTGTGCTCAAGTGGATACATATACAACCTCACTTATTTATACCCACACCCACATACACTCCCACGTAATCAACCAATGGTGATGCAGTGTCATCCCATACAAAAATTCAATTAAAATGGTCCATTGCTTCTTCTGTTAATAGAATCACATCATGCACAGGCCATTTACACCAATAGCACTTTTACAAAAAACATTTTTACCTTGACCTGATGTTGCTTGTCGTTGACAACCAAAACAAAAGACTGAATACAGTTCGACAGGATATTGCCGACCTTGAGACACAACTTATGAGCAAGTTTCCCCCTGCACAATTCAAGGAACTGTTGGAGAAGTGTGAAGCGCAAATAAACACATACAAAACTGAGACACAGCGTACCAAAATGGACAAATACCGAAGGGATACGATGGACTACAGGAACAACGCCATGTACCCTTGGCTTCAAGGAAAACAAGGCCCTGGCAGAGCTACTCCAAAACAGCGGAGGGCTCCGAGCATAGCCTCTTCTGGAGACATGAGCACCGACACCGACTCATCCGCTGCCACCCATTTTTTACGCAGACGCTGTCCGCCTCCAATGCCCGCCCCAATGACCGAGCATCACGGAACCGCAAGACGCGGAGGGGGAAAAAGAAACCTAAGCAATCGGAGGTAAATGACCGCTCCAACATCATTAACATCTCTTCTAAACAGCTAAGTGAAGATCAGCTTTCCGTATTATCCAAGGGCCTCTCCTTTGTTCCTGTTAAGGGAAATGACCCTTTCACTTTGAAAGTAGAAATGTTTAAGTTTTTCCGATCCATTCGCCTGAAGGCGTTTTTCTCGAAAGGGACTGATAGACTATATAGTACTCAACAAGTGACTGAAACCCAGGAGTGCACCCCTGTCTCCAGAAAGACTGTATTTAAACCAAAAAGCACTTTTCTTCCTCCAGTCAATAACTCCTTGCTAGAGACTTTCTGCCGACTGGTAGAACAGGACACCTTCAACTGCTTGGAGAGGGAGGACTATACAATTAGGCCCAACCTCTTAACTTCTGAAAAAGAAGCATTAAAGCAACTAATGTCGGACAATGATATCGTTATTAAACCTGCAGACAAGGGTGGCTCTATTGTGATCCAGGACAAGTCGACTTATGTTGCAGAGATTGAGAGACAACTCCTTGATGGAAATGCATACATGTGTCTATCTGCTGATCCAACCATGAAATTTAACAACGAGATAAAGTCTAAATTGAAAAAAGCACTTTGTGAGTCATTTATTGATGATAAGGAGTATAAATATTTGTTACAGATTAACCCGGTAAGACCAGTCATTTACACTCTTCCAAAAATCCACAAGAGGCTGGACAATCCACCTGGCCGCCCGATTGTGTCGGGTAATCAATCTGTAACAGAACCGCTCTCACAGTACATTGATTATCACATTAAGAAAATAGTCTACAACCTGCCCTCCTTTCTGAAGGATACGACTGACTTCTTAAACAAATTGGCTAGCATAGGAGAGGTAAATGCATCGGATATGTTATGTACCATGGATGTGACTAGCCTGTATACGAACATTCCACACACAGATGGTTTAGCATCCTTAAGATACTATCTAGAGACTCACCAAGTGCCACATACTGACTTTTTAATCTCATTGGCCACTGATGTCCTGACCAAAAATTATTTTATGTTTCAGAATAAATTCTATTTGCAGACACAGGGCACAGCAATGGGTTCGCCAATGGCACCCAATTACGCAAACCTGTTTATGGGAAAATTTGAGCAGGATTTTATTTACTCAGATAATCCATTCAAGCAACATCTGAAAGTCTGGTACAGGTATATTGATGACGTATTTTTTTATATGGAACGGGACACAAGAGGAGTTGGAAGCTTTTAACATTTATGCCAACACTAGACTGCCGTCCATACAGTTTACCTCAAACTCTGACCACAAAGCCATAGCCTTTCTGGATGTACTGGTCAGGAAGGAGGACACCTCATTACACACTGAGATCTACTGAAAAGACACAGATCGCAATGCGTTACTGGATTACCGGAGTTTCCACCCGCCAGCACTGAAACGCAGTCTACCTTATAGTCAATTACTAAGAGTATGCCGCATTTGTGACAGTGATGAGGCTTTTGAAAGACAAGCAGGAGAGATATGCCAAAGATTTTCACACAGGGGATATAACAGTACATTACTACAGGGTTGTCTTGAGCGTGTGCGCAACACCCAACGCACTAACGTAATAACTTCTAGAGCACATAGACCGACTACAAGCACAAACACTCCAATCACTTTTGTGTCGACCTATGGAAACATATCTAATACATTGAAACACATTGTACAACGTCATTGGCATATGTTAAGTAGTGATCCAACAATTGGTCATGTTTTTCAAGATCCCCCCGCGATTCTGCTACAAAAGAGCATCCAATCTAAGAGACCGCCTCGTACAGTCATATCTCCCTGCTCCAAGCCCGCTACGTCTTTCATTTAAAATCCCAGACGGCAACTTCAAGTGTTTTAATTGTGTAACGTGCAACTTTATGCTGACTGAAAAATCGTTTACACATCCAAGCACCCAAAGGACGTTCAAAGTAAAAGGCAGAATTACCTGCTTAACCTCTTTTGTTGTGTACCTGTTGACGTGCCCTTGTGGGCTATTGTATGTTTAAAACGTCAATTAAAAACCAGAATCTGTGAGCATAAGTCGAACATCAGAAAGAATGACGAAAAATCGTCAGTTGCAAAACATTTTAATTCTGCAGGTCATGATGTTAACTCACTCAGGTTTATGGGCCTGGAGACTGTCAATCAGCCTAATAGAGGAGGGGACCGTGAGAACCGCCTTCTACAGAGGGAGGCATGGTATATATTTAACTTGAATACATGCACACCTAATGGAATGAATGAAGACTTATCTTTGATTTGTTTCTTGTAAAAATGTCTTTTGTAAAAATGTCTTTTGTAAAAGTGCTATTGGTGTAAATGGCCTGTGCATGATGTGATTCTATTAACAGAAGAAGCAATGGACCATTTTAATTTAATTATTGTATGGGATGACACTGCATCACCATTGGTTGATTACGTGGGAGTGTATGTGGGTATAAATAAGTGAGGTTGTATATGTATCCACTTGAGCACACTGAGGAAGGCACTAAGCCGAAACGCGTCAGTGCACTAAAACACATATATGCAAAGTGCGGCCTTTTTTCTTTCTGAGTTAACATTTAAGTTTGGCCAAGCACTCTCAAAAAAAGTAACATAAGAGACTGAGTGAAGCCTGCTCCTACCATATACTTTGTGTGTAAATGTACTCACTGTTTGGTTGGTTAGTGTCTCTCCCCACAGCATAAACACAGAGTAGGACTGTATTGTGAGAACAGATGAAGGGGCGGGTGTGTGTGGCAGAGCCAGTAAACGGACCTCCCACAACACTCCCCCTGTCTTTCCATCTAGAATAACAACCTGCAACAAATGCATCCAGATTAGCATCCCAAAGAGGACCAAGGCCCCTCTGATCATACGCATACTAAAACCAGAGGAGGAACACTAGCATCTCTTTAAACACATATACAATATTCAAATACAATATTCCATTGCAGTCAGGTATACAAAAAAAAAGACTTACCCTCTTGGTTGCATTTCCAGCGTCGTCCTCTATCACCACATCAGGAATGCCATCTTTGTTGAAATGTCCAAATGATGGCTGACTGAACACATAAAAATGTGAAATGACATTAAAAGTGCTATATGTAAGACAAATTAAAAATGAAGGAATAGCAACAGAAAGTGAGGAAATAACCATTTTGACTTCATGTCAAATACACCTACAGTATGTACTGTGCTGCCTTGATGTCAACTAAAGTTATTTGAAGGGAGAGGAGCTCATTGGCCGACAGCTACAGCCAAACATATCTAAACCAGCAAATTACCTGAGCAGTGTACTGGTATTGGCTTTCCAGAGGGACGTAAGACTGTCTCCGTCAAGCAGCTCTGTAATGGTGCCTTTGGGCTGGTCCTGGTCCTCCTGGTCTGTAATCAGCAACAGAGAGGGAACTCCAGTGCCCACAGCTCTTGATACCTGCAGCAGAGATGAAGAGCTGTGGGAGATAGGGAACAGTAGATTAGAGGAAACGGATGGCACAGTCATTCTGTAACAAGTACTTTGGGAGCGTTCATGTGCGTGTGTGTCTTACTTGTAGATCATTATTGGTCCCGTTCCATTCCTCCTCTTCTCCCACTTTGGATCTTTTTTTAGCGGTTTGTCGAGGTTGGCTTTCGCCACGAGATTCCACAACCCCTCAGCATACAAGCCAGAGGCTAAAAGGGAGGATGAACAACAACATTCTTGATTGTATGTGTTGAATTAAAAACTTGTTCTACTCGGTCCCAGTTTTATTTTATTTATGTTGCTTTTCAATCCAGTCACACAGTGGTTCTTAATTTTGCCCTGCATGTTTAGAATCAGTCAGTGGAACAGATGTGATTTACTAATTTAGATTTAAAAAGTTGTTTTTACCAGGATAAGATTGAGGATTAATACACTCGTCACCAAGCTGTGTCTACAGCTGAGAAACAATTCATGTTTTAGAACTTCACAAAATATGATGTGAAGTGAATTTATACTATAAATAGGTTAAAACTGGACTATGGTGTATTACACAATGTTCCATCATACAAAATATGGTTGTTGTCCAATATCACTGTGCTTCTGTTAGATTTACCTATAAGCACATAATGCTCAATGAACTATATTATTTTCCATTCACAAAGTCAGCAAACAAGTGGTGGTGTTTGCAAGCTGACTACTTGGCTGCGTTGCCTTGGTGAGTTGCCATGGTGTCAGAGGAGCACCTGTCTGCAGAAGGAGGTACTGCGCCTCCCCGGCCGTCTTGTGCAGCATGTGAGATGATGAAACCTCAGCAATAACCTCCACCTCGGAGCCGAGCTGTAACCCTGTCTTCCCTGAGAGGAACACCAGCTTCATCTAAGGGAGAGGACAAACTGGTTTCCAACAAGGCATACTTTGGTTGCAAGGCACAGCTGTAAACATAGCTGTGTGATGATGTTAGCATGTGTTAGTGTTCTGTGTTCTCATCAGTGTAAGCGGCTATTTCACCTGAGACAAATGGTTATTATTTTACAATTGTAGATTATTCTATTCATATACATGCTTCCATAAAGCCCATTCCACAGACAGAGTGGCTAAACATGAAACATGTAGACACAATAACCGGAAACCTTGGAGCAGGGTCTCGGAAGGAAAACATCTTCCAAGCCAGACCAGCAGTGTTTCAGATTTAATCAGTAGAGCAGTAGGACACTTGGCAAGGCTGCCCTGTCAGGGGCTGTTATTTCTGCCTCAAAGGTTTCCCCTTTACCTTCCCACTTTTTGTAGTGGCAAGGTCACATTCCAAAGAGCCCAACAACCAAGAAACTCGCATCTCAAGCAATTTCACTCATGCCCCACCCCAGTACCTGATCATGCTGAGGCGTGAGAAGAGCGATGTCATTGGTTCCGTCACCATTTAGGTCTGAGACACCCAGTGCAGGTGCCACTGCCCCGACACCAGGAGAGGAGCTCTGCTGCCACAACACTTTGCCTTATCAAACAGACACACACTTCATAAGTCCACACGTCACTACCTTCCTATACATTTTCATTGTTGTTTGCGTCTGGCCATTGGATTGCAACAATGTTAGGGCAATTCCTGAAACATACTAATGCCATGACATGTTTTAACCATAATAAAGCCTATGCATAAAATAGTCCAATAGTAACAAACCACCCATTGCTGCTCTACATTTTCTATATTTGGTTAGTAGGAAGAGCATGGAAGGGGGAAGCTGAACCAGTGAGCGTAACCTTTTAGGCAGAGCCGGACAGTAACGGAGTACATTTACTTGAGTACAATTTTGAGGGATCTGTACTTTACTCGAGTATCATTTTTGGGGAGTACTCATGACTTTACTCAAGTACATTTGAGAGGCAAATATTGTACTCTTTACTCCACTACATTTCTATCTATAACTGTGAGTACCCGTTACTACTTCTAAAAAAAAAAGGAAAAAAGAAACATCTCGGAAACCCTCAATTTGTTGTTTCCCTCTCAAACGTGATTGGATTGTGCAGGCGCCACTGATTGGGACAGCCTATCAGCAATCACCTTCAGCTTTCATAAAGTCAACTCCATGGTCAGATTTAGATAAGAGACGAAACCATGGACGAAACAATGGATGAAGACGCAGCAGGTCCATCCCGGTAATGTGCCAACCTGTGGCCCCACCTCGCCAGACTATTTAAATTTTCTGAACAAGTTAATGATCGTTTTCACTTCAAGTGTTTCAATTACAAAATAGCATTTTGTATTTGAAAAACGTATTTTAAATACATGTATTAGAAATACTGCCCATCCCTGGCAACATGGTAAAAAGATGAAAATGACTTGATTTTACTTCCAATTCCTTTTTCATTCTCCAAGGTATTAACATTAACATTTTTCATAACTCCATGTAGGACGTTTCTGTACATTAAATGTAAGCACTGTGGCAGTAGTAATGCAATATTTAGAAAATGTAGGCTACTCTTGTACTCTTGATACTCAAGTACTTTTAAAATCAACTACTTCAGTACTTTTACTTAAGTAGACATCTGACTGTTGTACTTTTACTTGTACTTGAGTAAAATTTAGCAAAGAGTATCTGTACTTTTACTCAAGTAATGAAGCCGTGTACTCTGTCTGCCTCTGCTTTTAGGTTCTGCTTTGTGTGCGCAGTCCAGTTGACCTGTATACGCTTGTGTGTATATGTGTACACACTTCTGTGCCTACATACCGTCATGTGTGGAGATGAAAGTGAGTGTGTTGGTGTGAGCCAGGAGGCATTCTGTGCTCTTTTCGTCAACTCTGTCAAGTCCACACTGAGCCCATTGCAGGTCAAAATTCAAAGGACACTCCCATATCATTTCTCCATCCGTTCCATCCACCGCCAGCACAAACATACATGGAGATGACAAGCCTGCAAAACCCACATCCTCACAATTACATTTTGATTCAACACTTCAAGACTTATTCTAAACTCATTACTCACACCCACACAACACTTCACTCATTAACCAGACAGCCAAGAGTGAGGAATGATTTGCCTCACAGCATTTTTGTCACCTGAAAAAATAAGTGTTTGACGGGGAGCGAGCCTTACCTTCATCCTCACAGGTCGTGTTCTTACTGCCCTCATTGCTCTTGTAGATGAAAATAATATCTTTGATCTTGTCCTTATTGGCATGTTCTACAGCCAGAAAATCATACGCAGCTACACGCACATACATATACACACACACACACAAACACACAATTTAGTACATAAATATAGAAATATAGCACATTTTTGTCCACACAAATAGTAGGCTACTGGCACCTGACCCAACAATAAAGCATTATTTGACTGTTTGTATATTACCTGCAGCAGGTAACGTGTGGTTCCATGTGACTAGGTATTGTGGCCGTGTGGGGCAGGGCAGGATGAACGAGAAGGCGAAGACGATGGTGAGGCAGAGGAAGAGTGCGAGCAGGAAGGCTGCTGTGCGCCAGCCTGAGAGACGTGACAGGCGCAAGCCTCCTCCACAGACCCCCTTCTTCGTGGACGAGGTGGGTCCACCGATCCCTGATTCACCTACATCCTCCTCCTCGCCCTTTAACGGGTCCACCTCACTTGAGCAAACCCCTGGATTCGTCATCTACACAGTATCACACACCTGTAGAATGACCTAAAGACAGACAAGTGTGACAAGACAAGTGGAGTGTTTCTTCCCAATCTTTCAATTCACCGGAAGCATTTTAAAATGTCCAACCCAAGCAAGGCTATTGTTTGATTAGTAATCTAATACATCAAACAATGACTATACGGTTGTATCACGTGAACAGTTTTCCAGCACAGCTGAGCTTAGAGCCGTTGATTCATGCGCGCCTGATCCGTGCGTTTCTCAAATGCTGACAAACCCACGATATGCAGTCCAGCTTTTTCCGCAACCCACCGAAAACTCAAGCTCTTCTCTCGGCCAATGCCTCTATGAACAAACAGTCGGGGTCTCTAGAACGCTCCGTACCAACACATGTGACATTGGCTCACAGAAATGTATCACCTGTTTCAACAGGCAGAAACTCGGCAACACCATAGCCGCCACAGGGGCTGGCTTGTCACACCGCCAAGCCAATTTACGTCATTTGCGGTAAACATAACGCGAGCAAACTAAACTAACTAAATGTTAACATTAGAGTTAATATGGCTTTCCACCAAAGTAGTTCACAGCATACATCATACATAAAGAATGTGTTCATTTTGGTAATTGACACTTTTTAACATTAGGCTACAGCCACAAGGCTCAATGGTAGCGCTTACTTACATTGTTTTTCCCTGGCTAATGTTTTCATTGACCATAATCTACTTTCACGTTGGCAATGCCAAATTGGCATATCTAAATACAAGGTCCATCGACACATAATGTTCTCAGCAAGAAGTACTTTATCGTTGGCTAGTTATGGTAGCTAGGTTCGGAGCATCTATCTATCGACCTGAGTCATGTCTTTCCGGAAAAGATATTGCATTGAGTTAACACTGAAATGAGATTTTAGTTAGGTAAAGTGGGTTCAAAAAGACACTTGTAAGACTATCCAACAGCCATATGTTTCTTTTAACTACCTAGCATACACTTGTTATGATAATTGGAAAAAAGCTAACTTAGCTAGCAAGGTATGCTAGCTTTCAATGTACATAGTCACTCTGAAGTTTCATAATACAAACTTCACCCTATACATGAATTTGATGCGATTAAACAGTCTGTATGGAATTAGCTTTAATGTTTCTCCGAAAGTTCAAATCTGTGTCTTTGACTTACCTTACCAACTTGTTTTGTCGCCACTCGCCAGGTCGACTCAGCTGGTGTGTCAAAGCTGGTGTTTCATAATGAAGTTGAAGTTCACGCGAGGCTGCAGAGAGCCAAGGCTTGTTACCTTGTTACGCCCTAGGCCGACTTCTCATGTTTATGCCTTTTGCCATGAATATGGGTAATCATCAAAACAGTATACACTGTTACAATAAAAGTAAAAAAAAAAAATATGAGAAAATGTGTAAAGCTGTAAATTAAAATGACTGATTAGCCATATTGCACATAGCCATGTTACAGCCATATCACTGCTTGGATCAGCTGTCTTAAGCATAGACTGTACAGTCTATGGTCCTTAATGACTTTAGGCCTGGGCCTATATTTTTGCCCAGTAAATAATTTATTTTGAGTGGAATTTAAGTCAAATGCATTAAACTCGTCAGTTGACCATCACTCTTCAATGTGGTTGGTTGCTCAATTGTACCAATTGTACCAAGATAATAATTTAAATACGTATCACTGAAATAGACGTTTGCATATTAAGTGCAATAAATTAAACCATTTGGGCAACTAAAAGTGAATGTGTTTGAAGCCAGTGCTAAAGAGGTTCAATCAGGTCAGTGCAAAAGATTCATTGGCTAATTGTAGGCACTAAAACCCACTCTACAAAACAGAATAACAAAGAATAATATCTTGGTTTCCCATCTGATCTGTGAGTTAGGCCTATGCCTTCTTAATCTAGAAGATCTAGCCTATGTAGGCTAGGTATTTGTATTTTCTTTAGTCTTTCTTGTCTATTATTATTATTATTATTATTATTATTATTATTATTAAAGCCAACATAATGTATGTCTATGTGGAATAATGTGTAGGTTTAAGTCAGCCACGTTTGTCCAAAGCAACTTACAAAACCTTTGATACGAAGAATAAACAAAAAACACGTTTTAAATGTTATTATTCAAAGCATTGCATAGTGTTCATATAAATGACTATACAGGTTAAATTCTAAAAGTTCAGATACATTTGCTTTGATACATTTTGCTCTAAAAGGTCTACTCTACACAGAAAGGTGAAATCAGAGCCCGTCTACTGTCTACAAAAACGCGCTGTGTGAATTGATTGGCCAACGTTTTTTGACGTCACATCCGTCTTGGTCTTCCTCTGAAGAGAACAGTGTAGGAAGGCCATTACAGGGAGACGACGCCTGTGAGGGAGACATTTGTCCACGGTTGAAGATTTTTTTCTGCATTCGATCCATCCACGTCAAGACAAATTCATAGACGTATATAGGGAGCTGTCTGTGTTAGAAGTGCGACCAAGTGACCGCCATGTCGGCCCAGGCTCAAATGAGAGCGTTGCTCGACCAGTTAATGGGCACTGCGAGGGATGGTGAGTAACTAGTCTGCGAACGGTAGCTAACGTTAGCTGGCTTTATCTAATAGCTGGCTAAACTGTCATTAACAAACGATGTAACTTAACATTGCTATCTTTTGATGATATTTCAGGTTCACATATTCCATTTAACGTGGACGTTTACACATTACAATTGGGTACCCTCTTGTTATTGCCTGGTTTAATGTTTGTATCCAGACACAGTTATTAGCCACAACTAAGTTAGCTTAACGTTAACGCTATTTACGTTAGCACTGCTACCTTCACAACATTTTTGTTCGTACTCCAACCGTTTTATGAGCCACCAATCTAACGTTATGTTGCTTGCTTAGTTGAAAAGGACGAGTAACTATATTATTTTCTATTAGTCAACTGGTAGCTTTAGTGGTTTAATGTTAGCTAGTCATGTTAACTGGCTAACTATCAGTGGTGTCGTGCTACCGTTAGCTGTTGAGGGAAATGCAGGAACATTAGCTGCTAACATCCTGCTAATGCTATACAATTAGACGGCTAATGGAATACGTTCACGTTGACTGTTTGCTGCGGCCATGGATGTGACTCCAACTAGGGAATTTCTTGTTGAATTATAGTTTGTCACCACGACATCAGGGTGGAATTGTGGATGATGGGTCATCTTGCTGTTTTATTGCACAGGAGGCATTTTAATTGAATGTCAGTGAGTCCAATATGAACTAACCACAGCCGTTTAGATCTCAGAAGTCATGTTCTCATGTTGCATGTTTGCGTTGACTAGTAGGTTAAGATGCCATTCGTGCTGGGAGCTATGTAACAGCAATATCACTGTAAACATGTTATGTGAGCATTATACTATCCAGATATACTGTATCTTGATAGAAGCCAGGTTTTTAGACCTGGTACTTATTTCAAGTATCAATATGTTCTAATCAATGTTTATTTCTGTAAATAATAATATGCAGTTAATGCCACGTCAGCCAGTTAAATATTCTATTCTACATATCAGAATAATGCCTTTTATCGTTTAATAAGCAGTTTGCCTGACATCACGCTAAGATCAGTATTGTTTTTACAGTATATCTACACTTCACTTGAAGTCACTTGAACAGTAGCTGTTTGAAACTCGAGTTACTTTGTAATTAGTTAGAAAAAGGGTAATGTGTAGAACCTGTGTAGTGGATGCAAACATTAACGTGGGCAGTGGTGGAGACAGAGAGTTTATCAAATATCTTGAGGCCTCAAGATGTGGTTTGGTCATGAATGTTAAAATTCATAGCCGATGCACAGGGTTCAGTACAAACTATCTAGAAGATGACTGACTTGAGAGGGACATCTTTCCCTCTTTTTAATGTTGTCTGCTCACACCTGCCTAGTTAAGTGTGAATTAATTTGAGTTGCTGTGTGAATGCTGACAGTCGATTGAATTGAAATGCTTCCCGTTCTTGTCTCGTACAACTTGAACAATTGTGGCCCCTTTATTTTATTTATTAAGGTTCAGTGTATCTATGCCAGCCCACATCAATCTGCAAGGGAGTTGCAGAAAAGCCTCATGTTCATCGAGCCGTGAGTCACAAATGATTTTTAAAGCTGTTATGAATATCCAAACAGTACTTTTGTTTACCACAAGTAATTTGCCATTATCAAAGTCAACAATTGGTAAACCTAAAGCAAGAAAGGGGGATGAACCCTTGAGAAGAAGGATGGATAAGAGTATGGTTGCCTGCGAACTCTGGAGACCTCCATTAAAAAAATAAACACAAGACAAAAAAGACAGATCTTTACCTCCGTCGAGCGTTGTCTCTCTGACTGTTGTGTATCATCACTCACTGCAGGTGTGGGGAAGAACTCTTTTCCCCATTTATACTTTTCAACAGCGGGTTTAAAGTCCCTTCGCTGGGCTGTAGAAGAAGCTGATGGGTACAGTATAAGTGGAAGCTCGCAGTGTGTATACAACTAACATTTTTTATTTGTTTTCCCTTTTTCCTATACCTATCATTATTACGACTTCTTAAATGTGTTCTTTTTGTATGAAAGGGGTTATTAATGGTAAACTTGCTACCTCAACTCTACACCTGTTGAGATTGATAGAGGCCATGGAGCAGCTGCCGTAGGGACCCATGTCCTAAATGGACTGCGTGAGTGTGAGAGTCATAAGACAAAGGTAGCACCCCTCCCCTCCCCTGTGTCACCTGTTTCTGTCAGTCTAGTTTAAAAAAACAGGTTGACTTTGAAACCTGCAGCCATTTTAACTCATTTTTTTTGCACATTTCTACACACTTAACCTGTTTATAAGAACAGACTAGTGAACAGGACCAGAGCCAGAGTAGAGATTTGTGTTTGTTTGGGTAGCCCGACACGCATGTAGTTGTATCAACACAATGAAGTTCAGCTTCGTATTTGCCACCCTTACAGAGCCCCTCTACTATACTTAGGCCTTCAAGTGCTCTCTACTTGATTATCAGCTAGCCAGGGGCCCTATAGATTTGTGCACACACATGCATGCACACCCTCACAAATAGCTCCAACAGCTTGCGTCTGCCCCATATCCCATCCTGGTCACACTTCGTCCCTATGTAGGAGATTTGTTGTAGTTTCATAAGTAGCAGTATGCTACTCTATTGACCAGCAGCCAATCCCCTGAACTAAAATAAAGGAATCTCCTATCCTATGGTCCCCTCCTGGGATGCTCAGATGTCTTGGGGCCCAGTCTGCTTGGCAGTGTTCTGGCTGCTGAATGAAACCACGGTGTGAGAGTGAGTGAGCGAGCGAGCATAGGTGTTTTGTGTGTGTGGCCACGTGTTCTGACTTGTAGTATGTCTTCCTCCTATGCCTTTGCAGGTGATGAGACGCGCCAGCGGGTTAAATTCACAGATGAGCGCGTGTGCAAGAGTCACCTGCTGAACTGCTGTCCACATGACATCCTCTCTGGAACCGTGAGTGTTCATTTTGCTAGCGCTGTCAAGAAACTCTGTCACTTAAATTGGTGCCAACTAATCGCTGGTGTGATCTTTTTCATTCAGCGCATGGATTTGGGAGAATGTTCAAAAATCCATGACCTTGCCCTGCGGGCAGATTATGAGATTGCCTCCAAGGAGCGCGACTTGTTCTTTGAACTTGACGTGAGTGTGGTCAATATTGTTGCCATAACAATGTTAACCCTTTTATTTTATTAATTAAATTTGTTTTGAAGTAATCATTAAAAGTGTCCTGTTGTCTACTAGGCTGTGGATCACCTAGAGTCATTCATAGCAGATTGCGACCGCAGGACTGAATTAGCCAAAAAGAGGCTTGCTGAGACACAGGAGGAGATAAGTGCTGAGGGAGCTGCCAAGGTATGTGTTGGTAATCAGTTTTACACTGTCCTGTTTTTTTTTTTTTTTTTAACTCACTGAACGAAGTACCATAACTCGTCTGTTTGTGTTTCATGTAGGCAGAGAAGGTTCATGAGCTGAATGAGGAGATTGGGAAACTGCTTGCAAAGGCGGAGCAGCTGGGTGCTGAGGGCAACGTAGATGAAGCTCAGAAGGTTTTACAGGAAGTAGAGAAAGTGCGGATCAAAAAGAAGGATGCAGAGGTGAGAAAAGACGTATCTCCAATCGAACATGCATGTAACGTTTTACAGACACTTAACGCTTTCTCATTGCAGTACAAATAAATGTTTACGCCCTCTTCCACTCCCACAGGAAGAATATAGGAACTCCATGCCGGCGTCTAGCTTCCAGCAGCAGAAATTACGGGTGTGTGAGGTGTGCTCTGCCTACCTGGGCCTCCATGACAACGACCGTCGTCTGGCCGACCACTTTGGAGGGAAGCTGCACTTGGGCTTCATCCAGATCAGGGATAAACTGGAGGCGCTGAAGGTACGGCGGCAGGTTGGCACTGACTAGTTCATGTTTCTGGCTGTGAGTGAGTCCATGCCAAAATGGGACATCTCTGCTTAATCACCCCCCTGCTTGTTGAGAGATCCTATACAGTCAACAAAGATAGTCAGTTCCATGCAACTTCTTAAGATGGATTACTATGTTTAACTTCATATCAGTGATCATCAGGGGCTTGCAAAGATTGTGGAACTTATGTTTACCAAGATTATGGATATTCACCTAAATTCTGTCACCATATAAATGTTCAAAAAAAGTGTATTTCATACATTTGGGCCTAATGCAGGCACTGAATACACAAAAACTTTTGCAGGTCTTCAAAACTGCAACACTGTTGTAAACGTAGAAGTGTGCTATATAAAATGTATTTTGTATGTTCATACAGAAAACAGTCCTGCTAAAGCAGGAGATGAGGAACCAGGAGCGACTGAAGAGAAGAGAAGAGCGGGAACGTGAAGAGAGGATGAAGAAGAGGTAAGGAGCCGGATCAGACCCGTTTCCCTATATGTCCAAACAGTGGAAGAAATCAATAGCTGCACAGACGAGGAGGTTTTCAGTACATTAATTTGTTTGAAGTGATACTCTTTCCTTGAATCTTTTACAATTCATAGATGCCAAACTCTTATTTTAGGTCAACTTCCGTCATGTTTCACAAGATCTCTACTGATTTCTGCTTTATTGTGTAACCTGCGTTGTGTTGAACCTGCGCGATTCAGACCTGCACACGCCCGGACTCGAACCCGCGAACAGCAGCACCTCGGATCGGGAGGCGAGCGCACTAACAATTGAGCCAATAGCCCAGGCTACTGGCTCGCATGCCAGCAGCACTCTTGAGGCGTCGGGGAGTGAGGTTTACTAGCGTTCCACAAGTACAGCTAAGCTACAGTAGCTGGCATCTGTTACACTTGCTCTGTGTGACATTTCGATGAATAACCAAATATTGGAGTCACGGCGTGTTCTCACTGAGTGGTTTCCTCAGCACAGTAGCTGTAAATGCTGCAAATGCAAATTGGCACTGGAACAGTTCCATATAATACGTATTGTTTGGAGTCGTGGTGGCATAGTGGTTAAGGAGCTGGCAGTAGCCTGAAAAGTTGCTTCCACTGTTGTGCCCTTGAGCAAGGCACTTAACCCCAAGTTGCTCCGGGGACAAAGGCCCTAGGAATATAATTGACATGTAGGTTGTTTTGGTTAAAAAGCGTCTGCTAAATGAATAAATGTAAATGTAAATATTGTGAATTGCTTGAATTTATTTAGGTATATTACAACACATTACAACTGTGCCTAATATGTGTCTAACAAATAGAATGTGCACGATTGTGCTGCTCCACTCCGTAATGCTGGAGCAATGTGAGCAAAGGAACTTTAATATGGACAGGAATGGGGCTGAAGGACTGTACCAGCCACTTGTGCTGTGGCTAACAACCACAAGAGATTATCTTCCATCAACTTAAAGCATGTGCTGATAAGATTGTCTTCTTTTGTAGGACCAGATCACGTAGCCGTGAACGCAAAAGGTGAGTGTGGTGTGTGTGTGTGTTGTCAGACATGTTTAATTCGGATGTTCTCTAATCTAGATGTTCTAATGCATATGTTGGAGCATAACATTGTTTAATTTGGTTGCATGTTTCCTGTCTCCATGATTTTAGAATGGTGGGCCTAATAAACACTTAATTGTAAATATTAAATATTGTTGCTTCTTAGCCTACTAATGTTATCTGCAGCTGGTCTCATTGAATGAGCGCTCATACCACTACCCACCTCTGTTATGCCTCTGTTTGAGACTGAATTACCGAGCATATGTCCTCACATTAATATTATCCTCACACGGGGCACGTTGCTTTTGGGGCAGCCGTGGCCCACTGGTTAGCACTCCGGACCTATAACCGGAGGGTTGCCGGTTCGAGGCCCGACGAGTGGGAACGGCTGAAGTGCCGTTGAGCAAGGCACCTAACCCCAAATTTCCCTCACGGGATCAAAAGAGTATATATACTTATACTTATATTTCCTGATCAGAAAACCTTTTCTTTTTCTATCAATCTGTGGTGCCACGAGTGATAGAAGCAGTAAGCATCATTTGTCCTCTGCAGTGAGGGTGCCGTGGAGCAGCAGTTTCATTGGCCCTTAGTTTGAACAATATCTGGTCTAGGCTACCTTTAGGTTTAACAGAAAAGAGCCTGTAGGTTTAATTGCAGTGATTTTGTATTCCAGGTCTCGCTCCCGGGAGAGGCGTAGGAGGCACTCCCGATCAGCGTCCCGAGAGAAGCGCCGCACCCGTTCACCCTCTCGAGACCGCGAGCGCCGCCGTCGCCACAGGAGCCGATCCAGGTCACAGTCCAGGTCACACCACCATCACAAGTATGTAGCGCTCCCTCATCTGGCTCCTAGCAGCAAAAAACAGGGTACCTGCGGAGTCTTTAAAGTATTAAATTTCATTTTCCTAAATTAAGGCCTTAAAAAGTATTGAATTTCACCTCAAAGTCTGGATTTTTTTCACGGAGGTCTTAATTTTTCAAATGATCAGTAGATTTAGTCTAATATCCTCACGTAGCGTAAATCACAAGGATTAGAGTTGTCCGTCGTACGACGGATTTCCGTCAATTTGATTTTAGAAATGTCATATTTGAGATCGATGCAGATTCGGTGAGATAAAAAAAGGAAAACACCCCCTCCTATTTTTTTAAGGCAACTACAAATATTAGGTCCGATGAATGAATGTGTGTGATGGTAAATGTTTAAAGACCTATAGTGTTCTTGAGAACTTTCTGTGTCTCAATCAGAGATCGCTCAAGAAGATGCGTCAGCCATGAGTTTCGCTTTGTTTATGTTGTGGCTACACGCTTGTCTCATTGGCCTGGGGCGGTTGCTTAAAAAAAAAAAGAACCTGGAGTAATTAAATAAGAGTAAGTTAAAGCCTTGCTACAATATTGCTGCAGTAGAAAAGAACAGCAATGGCTAATCAGCAATGGTCAGGGATGGTATTGAAATATTGTTTTGTTCATCAGGAAAACTCAATCTCAATCAAGAACACTCTCTATTCACCTTATTCACATGGCGGCCATTGGCGGCTAAAACGAGGCTACAGGGTACACAAACCATAGGATTGTTATGTTCTATGCATTCACCTGTAGGTGGCATTAATTATATAGTAACTTAAGAGTACCCTGTAGCCTCGTTTTGGTGTTTATTTGGTGCTTTACTTTGCTGTTTGCATCTTTTTGTACATTAAAAACCAATAGGTCGCGACCGCAAAAGGTTTGCTATCTCTATTGGTAGATATGAACAACTTATGGCCTGAAAAAAGTTTTTTTTTTTTTTTTTTTTTTTTTTTTTTCCACTTTCATCCCTGAAATCAACTAGGTTCTATTCAGTGTAAATTTGTCCATGAAGCAGGACATTGTCACGTTACTACCGCGACAAATCTTTGTGTTGCCACTGCACTGCTGTCATGTTCATGTTGGCATGTTCAAACACTTGTAAATAGTAATTATTTAAGGTTTAATCTTACCTTTTTAATATTATTTATTCTATCCGAATGGGTGCGATGTAGGTATTTATTAAATTTAATCTGAAGTGGTATTAAAAAGGTCTTAAAGTCTTAAATTTAGGTCTGACAATTCTGGGGGTACCCTGAAAAAAAGCACTGTTTTTGTGGACTTCTCTCAGTATATTTCATATAAATATTCTACTTATTTCAAGGAATATACAGTTCAAGTCAGCTCCCTTGAATGTAATTGTACATGAACTCCTTGCATACACACATAGGATGGAATCGAAGGATATTTTCCGTATAGGATATTTCATCTGAAATATCACTACATGCAGGTGAAGAGTGTTTTATTTCACTTACAGGTCATCTCGGGATCGGGAGCGCTCTTCTCGGGACCGTGCTTCTCGTGACCGCTCCTCCCGCGAGCCATCGTCCCGCGATCGGTCACGTGACCGTGATCGGAGACGTGGCTCATCGGAGCGTCACCAGGACAGCATGAACGGGAAGATGGACCGCCGTGACGACAGAGAGGCTGGCGAGATCTGAGATAGTGGAACAACACTCATACGCAAGTGCTACCATGGATTACACCCAACCATACATACACATGCGCACGCACGCACACATGCACTCTCACTCACACACCCAACCATACACACACTCTCTCTCACACATACACACACACACATGCACACATGCACGCACAGAGCCCTGCAGCAGCCTGACCCCCTTCCCATCATCCTGCTGATCGTATAGTCAGTACCCTGTTCCTGCTCCTTCTATGCTGCCTTTGATTTCTCCCCATAATTTACTGCCCTACTAAAAAAATTATGTGGGTCTACATGGGTCTGTTATTTGTCAATATTGCAAACACTCAGTCAGTTCTCTGGACATCAGTTATTATGAAGGCAAAATGGGGACGTTTGTAATTAATTATTTGGCGTTTCAAATCGTAGCCATCTTCCTTTTACACAACATCTACATTTCACGTTTTTGCCCTGTTTTTCAGATTCCTCTTAAGTATTGGACCTAAAACCACTTTCATCCTGTTACGTTGTGTTATTTGTTTTTGTTTTTTTCTAGTTTTTTCTCCCCCTCATATGTATGAATGACTAGTTTTAAAATAAAATCCCTGGGAACTTCTTTGAGTAAATTTCCGGAAGGATCATATCTGTTTCTGTTCTGTGTGTAATGTCCATTGGGATGTAGAGAAAACGGTCCTCTGTTTCTCTTTGCTTTTTGCTGTAATGTTTATGGATATCCTGCCAGTACCAGTGAGGTGGGTCAGACGTATGTATCATAGTCTCTGTAGGCTTATGATAAAGCAAATGAATTACATATATATGACCGCATTCATGATGGCATATTGAAGATTGCATTTCCTGGTTTCT
Source organism: Alosa alosa (assembly GCF_017589495.1). Lineage (NCBI taxonomy): Eukaryota > Metazoa > Chordata > Actinopteri > Clupeiformes > Clupeidae > Alosa > Alosa alosa. The sequence goes on from NC_063210.1 coordinate 3,826,313, forward strand.
TTTTTTATTTTAACTAAATAAAACATTATGATTCCTGTTCAAAATAATTAAATTACTTTGTGAATGGAAATGAGACGTTCTGTTTTATTTTCTGTGTCTGTATTGCAAAGGAATCTAGACCTGCTGAGAATGTTGGATGTATGGGTCTCCACATTGGTGAAATTCAGAAGGAGTAATTAACTACTTGACCGGGGCTTTTAAAGGAAAGCCTAAATGTAAGGTCTCCAATTGTGGACTAGAGCATGATTGGTGGGGACGCCTGTGATGCAAACGGGTTCTCAACTGTTGTAGAAAGAAATGGCTGATATTTAATGCAACATCTACATTGCCCATTATCAGCAATCAATGTTGCAAAGGCACATTCTGTTTACAAATCTGATATAATTTTAAAAAGCTAACTGAAACTAACCTTTGCAATTGTGTAAGCACATAATGTAATCTGAAAACTGCTTAAACTGCAACTGATCTCAGCTGGTATTCAGTCTATAATGGAGTGAAATGGAAATGTCTAAGTGGCCCCAAACTTTTGGCCTGTAGTGTAGGTATTTGGGCTTATACCTGTATGTAATTACCCTAGGGATATGTCTACCTTACTTTCACTTCACCGTGTGCTGTTTTCGCAGATTTTGCTTTTCCTATGCCTGTTACGTACACGGACATCTCTGTGCAGCGTTGAATCAAACTTCCGGTCACGGCCGCGTGACGCCATACTCAAAACAAGCAGAAAATGAGAGGTCCCTTAGAGAGTAAAAAGTCTAGAAACAGTACCCTTGTTCTCGTCAAATTGACTCAGTCGCTTTGAGTAAAACAGTTAAGATGAGTCTTAAGCGTCATTTAGTGATATTTGAATAACGGGGGACAATCAGTAGATGAGACCAAAAGTAAAAAAATTACATTAGCTAGTTAGCACAGTAACTTGCTAGCCCCGGCGAGCTAGCTAGCCACCAAGAACCCCCGACATTTGAGAACGGCTAACCTTACTGGACTTTGGGACACTGGTGGTGGCTGTCACTGTATCTGGTAGGTTGTGTAATGCCTCTTGGTATTAAATCATTTCTTGCGAGAAAGCGAGTATATGATGGAATGGGAAATGTAATTTGTGTGTTGCAGTGATGCGCTTTTAACCCTAATAATACTTAGCTAACGTTTATTAGCAAAACAACGATCAAATGTAGCAAAACATGTCTACGTTCACAAGCTAACCAGGTGTCAGCTCCAATGTAAGATGGCTATCTGCTGTAAAAACTGCGAGCTCGTACCTCAGAGAATTGTTTTGCACAATATGTCGCTTTCTTAAGTTATTTTGCCAAGACGTCAATCATAACATTAGTGCTACTACTGCTAGCGTTAGCTAACGTAATTGTAACGATAGAAGCTAATCAAATAACGGTAAGTACCACTAATAGTTCTTTCACCCATTTTTTGTTATTGACATGAGGAAAGTACCTCTTGCTACCGCTACCTATCTTCCCATTACATTACTGTCGTTATCTTGGATGTTTACCGTCGCAAACCAGGTTGTTAGGAGTGTGACAGCTAGCTAACTAGCTTGGCTAGCTAACAGCTACCTGGCCTTTGGTAGCTACAGGTTGCACTCTACTGAACATCTATGTTTAAGTAACGTGCTTAAGGTGCTGTTCTCAACAAAAACGGTCACTTTATGGACATCCGCCCATTTGTGCATTGCGTCACCCGAGTGCCGCATGATGTCTCTTTTTCAGGGAGTGAGAGGTAAGGCTAGGCATCTCTCCAGTTGACGCTGTTCCCTGGAGCGGCCTTAGCCAAGTCGAAGAGACGGGGAACAGGATAGGGAAGCAGGGCGGCTCGGCCACCTCGGAGCCTGTGGAGAAGATGGCGGGGAGCCCCGAGAAGAGTTCGTCCGCCCAGGAGCTGAAGGAGCAAGGCAACCGGCTTTTTCTCTGCCGCAAATACCAGGAGGCCGCTACCTGCTACAGTAAAGCAATAGTAGGTGGAGAAAATTAATTTGAGTGAATGGACCCCTTTGCAGATTGTGGTTGCGCAGTGAGACTCTTCAGGAAAACAATAACATTAATTATGGACATGCTTGTTAGCTTTCAGCCCACATACACTTCACTGTGTTTTCTGTTGCGTCAGTTCATCCCCGACTGCACAGGGATGTGTTTTTGGTAGGCCTGCCTAATCCCTAATGTTAATGGACAAAGTTATAACGTTTAATCCAGCATCACTGCCAGGATCATTGTGGAAAGGGGACACAAATGTTTGGTGATTGTATAGTGAGCCTTAAAGGTCTGATACCCAGCCATCATGAAACAACTGAACTAAATGCATCTCCTTACTTCTGTTCTATCCCTAAAGTCCTAGCCTGCATACTGTCTGATGTAGAACCTTGAACCTAATGAACATGTTCTGTGTGTGTGCTGACAGAATCGAAATCCATCAGTAGCTGTGTACTACACAAACCGTGCCCTGTGCTATGTGAAACTACAGCAGTACGACAAAGCATTAGCTGATTGCAAACACGCCCTTGAACTGGACACCCAATCCGTGAAAGCTCACTTCTTTTTGGGCCAATGCCACTTGGAGCTTGAGAATTATGAAGAGGCCATAGGAAACCTACAGAGAGGTAAAGACTGGCATGTAGAGTTGTGGAAGGCATGGCACTTATACCTTGTTGTCATTTTAGTGAGAAGAAATCCATTCTTATGTTAATAATAATAAATAAATCATAAAACTTCTGTTTAGCTTATAACCTGGCAAAGGAGCAGCGCCTGAACTTTGGTGATGACATCCCAAGCGCACTGCGTCTTGCAAAGAAGAAACGCTGGAATAGTTTGGAGGAGAAACGCATCAACCAGGAAAACGAGCTGCACGCCTATCTTACAAAGCTTATCCTGGCGGAGAAAGAGAGGTGTGTATGCAAGACACTAACCGCAAGCGTATGCAGCTTCTTTTGTGTGAAGCAGACAGTTGGCATGGATGATCTAAAATGCTATTGTTACTATTTATCTTCAGGGAAATCGAGGAATGCAGAGAGAAGCAAGTGGATGATAATCAGAGTGGAAGTGAGATCAGCAAAATCAAGTCGAAACACGTAAGTAGAACCCAAACCTGTGGAAAATTAAGTGAATACAGCAATATTTATAAACATGTGAGTAAAATTAATCGAAGATTTTGGATTTAAAGTAGAAAACTGTCTCCGTTTTTACATTGACAGCAAACTGGCCACAGAATTTTTGAAAACCAATCATCTAAATAGTAACACCTTTGTAAGCATATAGAACATGGCAACTTCTCCTTCTTTCAACTTGCTGACTAACAGAGCTACATTTTAACTTGACTCATCTTTGTGTGCTCTATGTGAACAGGATAAGTATCTGTTGGACATGGATGAGCTGTTTGCTCAGGTGGATGAGAAAAGAAAGGTGAGTTCAGACTCCTGTTTGACTCGGACCACAGAACATGGGAGAATATGAAAGCAAAGATGAATATACATGAAGACCCTTTTCACAATATCTGGCCACTGTGGCTTAGTGTGTTTATTATATTATGCAACATATTGGGCCTTCCAGTAGAAGGTAGACTCTGCTGACAGAGCTAAGGTTTTTTTGGTCAGCTATTGCAGCATCAAAGCTGACGTAAGCAAGGGTGCTGTGGACTGTCTCTCTCTCTCTCTCTCTCTCTCTCTCTCTCTCTCTCTCTCTCTCTCTCTCTCTCTCTCTCTCTCTCTCTCTCTCTCTCTCTCTCTCTCTCTCTCTCTCTCTCTCTCTCTCACACACACACACACTCTCAACTCTGTCAGTAAGCAAAGTTGAGTTTGCCAGTTTAAAAAAGATTTTTTGTGTATGCTTTGGGCTTGCAGAAAAGAGAGATCCCAGACTACCTGTGTGGAAAGATCAGTTTTGAATTGATGAGAGAACCCTGCATCACCCCCAGCGGCATCACCTACGATCGCAAAGACATTGAGGAACATCTACAGGTACACATGTATTTATAGACACACTGTCATTCCACACTAAACTGCTGCAGTACATTCAGCCTGAGCTTCAATGTGTGAATGTGTGTTTTCTTGTTCTGCAGCGTGTTGGCCATTTTGATCCAGTGACTCGCAGCCCCCTGACCCAGGACCAGCTCATCCCCAATCTGGCAATGAAGGAAGTGATCGACGCTTTTATCCAAGAGAATGGCTGGGTGGAGGATTATTGAACACAAACACACACACACACACACACACACACAAACAAACAAAAACACATCCACACACACAAACTCACAGACACACACTTGTAAAGCAGCGCAGCGAGCAGATGAGAGGAAGTGGAGTGGAGCAGACTGAACAAACAGACATCCTCTTGAACTCGCACTTTAAACATGGGGGACGCCATGGACTATTTCTCAGGTCTCCCTCCTTCTCTCTCTTTTACTCTCTCTCTGTTTTCCTATCTCTCTCTCTTTCTATCTCCCTCTTTCTATCTTTCTCTGTGTGTGCCACAAGCCTGAATTCAATCGCTTTAAATTGGAGCCGTGTCAATCAAGATTTTCAAACTCAATCTGTCTCATGACCCTGCACATTTTTGTTTTCAGTATCACTTTGATTTGAGCTGATTTTCTTGCTGATATTGCCCCCATTCAGAAACCCTCACTGAAACATGCCGTGCAAACAGTTATGGAAAACTTATGCAGAAAATACTAAGGAAATGTAAAATTTCAATCTGTTATTGGATATCTTTTATTAGCTGTAATGGACAGAATGCGTTAGTTAGAGAGACAAAATCACCAGAGGATATGTGGATGTGTTTGGGAGAACGTTTGTGTGTCAGAATTATATATTTTTTTGCATTAGAACAGCGGTGTTGATAGATGCCAGTTAGGCTCTTTATGCTGTATAATCAATAACGTACACGAGTGGCTGGAAATGTTACATTTTTTTGGTGTGTGTGTGTGTGTGCGTGCGTGTGTGCGTGCAAGCGGTTGTGTGTGTGTGCATGTGAGATTGTCCATCTTTGATCTCAGAGCTTCTATTAGAATGCACTTTCAGTTGCAGGAGATTTTGTAACTCTCAGATCTACAGTGTAATTCATGGTACCTCATCGTACACATACTCTCTATCTACTACAGCGTGCAGATACAGCCCGGCTCAATCTCACAATCAGAGCTCAACCCACAGTGGTGGACATGTTTGGAGGGTAATGGATGATGGCTTGGTTGTCTGGACCCACAGTGGCGGACATGTTTGGAGGGTAATGGATGATGGCTTGGTTGTCTGGACCCACAGTGGCGGACATGTTTGGAGGGTAATGGATGATGGCTTGGTTGTCTGGACCTTCGTGTCTCTGTGGGCCATGTCCCTGCTGTATGCGCCCTTATGCCTCATGCTCTTAACTCCAGAGTGGACTTCACTTTTTTTCCTGTCTTTTTTTTTTTGTATTATTATTATTATTATTATTATTATTATTATTATTATTATTATAAAGAAAATGCTGTTTGGTGATTACTGAAGGTTTTCTTTTCAGTGGTCAAAGCCTCAAACACCAGTGCACCCACTCAATAGAAGATTGTCAAAGAGCATCCCCGGAGATTCACAGGTCTCCTTTCAACTGTTACAGACAATAGAAAAGTATTAAAAATGAATACGCAACCTTAGTTACATGTTGAATAAATGTTTTTTTTTTGTACAGTCTCCACTCTGTGTGTGTGTGTGTGTGTGTGTGTGTGTGTGTGTGTGTGTGTGTCTGTCTGTGTGTGTGTCTCTTTGTGTGTGTGTGTGTCTGTCTGTGTGTGTGTGTGTGTGTGTGTAACCAACCATGTTGTGGGAATGCTGAGGAGGTGTTTCAGGTCATTCCTGACCGGTGTTCCTGACCCTGCTGCAGAGTTGGTGGCCTACTTTTGAGGCTTGTTATTGTGTGTGAACTCTACAGAACTCAAGCTCTAGTCATAACCATAGTGATCTGGTGGGCTGTACCAAGACAAACTAAAGTATAGTCGAGTCAAAAACCTCCTAAGCTTGTAGCTGTACCTTGAGCATGAACTAAAACAGAGCCATCCTTGATCTATCTGCAGGGGATGGGGCACCCAGATGGAACATGGAGTTTCCATCTCAGTTCATGCCAATAGAATACCATGGTGGGGCAGCCCTATTGGTTGTTTGGTGTTCTGGTTTTGCTACTTGCACATAGATGCATTTATGAATTTAAGTGTGTGATGTGTTTGTGTAAAGTTCATAATCCATATAGACACTCAGACTTTAAAAACCTCTTTTGAGGCTGTACACTTCTCATTCAGACTCAGATATCCTTTTTTTGTACAGTCAAAACAGGCACATTGATGCAAAACGTCACTGCCAACAGACATGTCTCCTCTGTGTGGTTCTAGTCAATGAACATCTTATGTATCAGCAGGTCTAGCAGATGCTACTGAGTCCAAGATTTCATTTTTGCTTGGGAGTTCTAGTCATTCAAAATAGATGAAGTGGAAGCAACACACACTGTTGGTGTGAACTTATAACTTCCAGCATGGGTGAGCAGAGCACAGACATATTTTAGTGCTGTCTTGGTGTTTTACTGCCCTCTGTACTGAGCTGGTGCATACTTATATGTGGAGTGTTATGGCTTTCCTACCATGAAGATTAGAAAAGCCATAACACCACCACTCATACATACACAAGGCTTCTTGTCTGTAGTCTCAATGCTGACAAAATGGAGTTCTTCATACCATTCATCAGTACTTGGAAGCAGAACAATATTAACACATCAGCTACTTTAAAAACATCAAGACAGACACGGATTCTTGTTTTGCCAGCACCTACAGCATTTTCCAGACTTGTGGACACGTGACACATTTGATACTGACAATAATGTCTGATGGACATGAGCACCTCTACTATTTTGCCTTTTTTTACAGAACCATTTTGGTGTTTCACTTATACATCCTTCAATTAAAAATGACACGTTAGATTTTATAACCCTTCCAAACATCAAGATATACACAATATAAAAAACAAAAAATTGATTTAAAACTGCTTTTTAATTTTTTATTTTAATTGGGGGGGAAAGTGTTTAAAATGTCCACAGATATTAAGAGCACTAAAGACCGAAATATGAGTGAATTTTCATGTATTGTTCATGTGCAATACATTGTGTGTGTGTGTGTGACAACTGTCACATGTTGGCCTGCTCACACACACCAGCGCCTTTGTCTCTGCTCCTGGGAGAGATGATGTAATGGCCAGTGCAAGGAGGGAAGAGGAGAGACATGTGGGTCAGTGGTCAGCAGCCTTCATTTCTCATCATTCAGCTGATCTGCACACTTACACTGAGAGGTAACATGAGCTTTTCTTGGTCTGTTTCTGAGTGTGTGAGTGGCCATCACTCCTTGAAAGCATTGAGACAGTGTGACTAGCACATTTACTTTTGAGGCTTCAGGGTATTGTACCTGTCTTTATGGAAAAGGAGCCAAATGGGAACTTCATAGACTAGACTATTTTTTGTGTTTCACTTGACTGTCCATGCAATATTTCACATGTATAAAATAAATATATTACAGTTCTGTGCATTCAAGTGCAGCTTGCATAAATCTGTTGTAGATGTCTTGTAATTTGTATACTGTAGGCCAGTGGGTATAATGTTTGTTAAAAAACCGTGACCGGGATATGCGTGTCTGACATCAGACACTAATCAGCATATAATCAACACATAGAGTACCTCATAGCAGAACATGCTGCACAACTAATGGATGTACATGTGTCCCCACCCCTCTTTACTAATCATTAGACATACAAAATAAATAACAAAAAGCAGCTTTTCAAATCCATTGCCTGTACAGAAACTCTCAAAGCTAAATGTTGACATACCATGATTGTTTTCCTCTTGAAAAAACAGTTAAAAAGACACATTCAGCCATTTCAAGGATTCACCAAAGACAAACAATAAGGATGCCTATGCAAGAAACTTCAGACAAGGAAGAGCCAGAACAGGGTTTCATAACCTTTGTTTTTCTGCAGCAAAATGTGGGCGGCAGCCATCTTCCTGTCTGGTGTGGTGACACTCTGCTCAGCATCAAAAGGTAAAGAAGATGCACTGGCCATGTATATCATAACAGTTCATGGGGAAACATTATGATAGTCTGTATTTGCTATATTTGCCATAGGCCTACACAGAGATGGGCAAAACACATCAAAATGTATGTTAAAATAAAATATCAAATACCCTCATTTTAAGTTTACATTCCATATTTGTCTATTTGATCTATTCCTTCATCACTACTCTGACTCTGTTGATTAAGTGGACAGTGTTTGAGAGCAACAGCTTTTCTCTGCCTACGAGACAGATCAGCAATGCTGTCCAGCCTGTTACATCTCATAGCCTAAATACTGTATCAGAGATGCACTCAAAAAGTCACAACTGAACGTGTCAAGTGATACAAACCTATCACCAAACATATTGAGAGCCACAGAATGGGGGCTTAAAGCAACCCAGTGCAGTTCTATTACCTTAAAATAACAACTTCAAACTCAAACAATAATTATTTCAAACTCTGGTACACTGACATATAATAAAGAGAATGAAGTCTCTGACAATGGCAATGTATGCCCAGAATGCTTGATATTGCTTTTGGTGATGCATGCATGGGGCTACTTTGAGCCAGGCAACCACAAAACAGGTTCCATATTTTCAATTAGACGATCATGTTAATTTGCCTAAGTTCTCAAGAAAAATAAGTTGTCCAATATCAAAGGGAACGTGCCAGAACAACAATACTCAGGAACATTGCTCAGAAAGGTGCCTTGTGTATCATCAGTTTTGGAGGACACATACACATCACAGTCAAAGTTGTTCCAAAGTTCCACCAAAAACAGGCAAACATATAAGTATGGGTATGCAAGTAACCATGTGGTTGAATGAGTGGGTTGGTGTGAGAGATGGAGTGTATTGTGTGTGTGTGTGTGTGTGTGTGTGTGTGTGTGTGTGTGTGTGTGTGTGTGTGTGTCATATTATATGTCATATGTCCTTAATGTCATATTATAATATTCTGATTACAAGTCTGAGCAAATTACTAAATCAGCACCAGTCAGAGGCTACATTCTACATTGTGGCTACTGAGAAAGAATAATAAAAGACAGTAAGATTATTTTGGAGTGCGACCATCTTAATTATTCTGTATTAATGCAACTTTTGGAAAACGGACCCACTAAACACAAAGAGGGAGGCCGCTGTGATTTTGTGAGCTGAATTTCATAATGGTAATCAAGGACGGATAACTTAATATAAAATCTTTGATTTAAGCCAACACTCTAAATGTACATTGATCAGGAAAACTAAGACTCTAAGACTAAGACAGACATGAGAGATTTGTGTAAGATCACAACCATAGGATAGAAGGATTCTAAAACATAAGCTGATGACTTGCATCACTGACTTGACCTCACTCAACAACTGCACATCTGTTTAGTAA
>NC_063210.1:3836241-3848741 GCF_017589495.1 Alosa alosa
TTTGTTCAAGTCCCGCAACTCTAGCCATCATAATGCGAGTTGAATTGAACATAGCCTCATGCAGACGCAGACACACACACACACACGGAGAGAGAGAGAGAGAGAGAGAGAGAACCACTTTGCGCTTACGCAAATAGGCTGCGCAACCATGGCAAACTTTTACATCTGGAAAGAGCTCCTTGGTAACTATCCTGCTAGCTCAGGTCACGTCAACACTTGATCCCAGAAAGATTGTCTTCGACTTGTTCGTTTTTTGAACATTTATTATATCTAATGACATAGAAAACATAATGATTTGCATCCACTATCCTTATGCACTATGCACAACTTTTATTCACTAGCGACTAGCCTAAAACCGTCAGGCTGAAGGGAGGCTAATTACTCTCACGTATTTTCTTAAAGTGTCAGGCATTCAATTACACCTACTCATCACCAATGTACACTCAATTAGACCTACACACCACATTAAAGATATGCCTATTGTTAAACGTCAAAATGAAGCATTCATATTACTAAATATGTTTAGCTACTAGTAATTATAGTAAAATGTTATACATTAAAAAATACATTATTAACTAAATACACTCTATATGAATTTAAAATATATGAAATAGAAACATATCACATAAGCCATCATTTTCAGTGTGTGTTTGTGTGTGTGTGGAGAGAGTCAAGCAGAATCTAGGATGTCCACTGTTGTGAATGATCCCATTACAGTATTATATATATTACTGATGACGTCAGGGTGGTGGGGGCACCAAAATCAAACACTTTTTTAAAAATGAATTTTAAGCCCTGATGGGCATCTTGCACATCTGGCAAGGCACAATCAATTCTGAATGATGTTTTGAGCAAAATATATGAAAAAATTGATTTTCAAGGGAAGACCTTGAATATTTCAGGGAAACAATGGCAAAATGAATTCTGCACATGTTTAAACAGTATTTCTCCATAGAGGAAGTGTCCAGGTGCTAAAATGGCCCAACTGCAGTCCAGACCTGTCAAATTAGGTGCATCATGACATGGAATGACAAACATGATTTAGAATAATCCATACTGTTGCAACTGAAATCCATACTGTTGCAACTGAAATCCTATATTGGGCAGAAATGGGACATTTCATTCTCAAAACTCTAACAACTGGTCTCCTCAGTTCCTAAACATACAGAATTTTGTTAAATGAAAAGGTGAAGTAAATATACCCCTGTCCCAACTTTTGATACACGTTGCTGGCATCAAATTCAAAATGAACAAATATTTTCCATGAAATAGTAAAATTTGTAATTTTCAACATTTTGTTGTCTGCAGCTAAATATGGGTTTTCGAGTATTGTAGATTTTCACATTCTGTTTTTATTTGCATTTTACACAACATCCCAACTGTTTCTGATTTAGGGTTGTAGAAGCATGTGTTATATATATATTCAGTGCTCATTTAATGTTCTCATGCACAACAAACCCCTGAGAGCTTCTGACTCTAAAACAGATCAGGTCTTCTCCAGACCAGGGCCAGATTCATTCTTGAACTAAATACTGTGTGTCTGTGTGTTAATACATAAGTGTCTGTTTAACCAACACATCTTTTGAAGATGATTTAAGCCTGATATTTCATGACCAGATGGTGGCAGTACTGTCCACTACAAATGGCTTTTAGTTTCTGAGCAGGCGTTCAGAGGGTGAACAGCTTCGGGATCACCCCAGCAGAAGAAGTCAGGTTCACTGTTGGCTCCTATCTGATTCTGTTGTCACCTGCAATGTGCGGCACAAGTAGTATTATTTGTAAGGTGATTGATTTACACATCAAAACATCTTCAGTCATTCTGTTTTCTACTGGATGCTAAAATAATTCAAAAGAAAAAATAATTTGCATGTCATCGCATGAAAAAAGGCTTAGCAAAAAATGTGATAATAATCTATGATACCAACAACAACAATAACAATAATGATGAGGGTAATAAAATGTATAATCATAATAATAAAGGTTAATGTTTTTTTTTATAATTGTAATCTTTTAATGGTTGATTTCAGAACACAATTTCAGCTGAAACATCTTGCACTCCTAAAGCAGTAATGAGGATGTGTTGTTGTTGTTCAATCAACTCATTATGAACAGCTTCTCATTTCCCCCGACCTCTTCAAGGCTGCAGAGGAAGGGAACAGATTTCAGGCGAAAGAACAGAATGACAAATCTCCTATCTTAAGAGGTGTACAGACGTGATGCTACAGGGCCTATTTCACATGTGCCAATGTGTGTGTGTGTGTGTGTGTGTGTGTGTGTGTGTGTGTGTGTGTGTGTGTGTGTGTGTGTGTGTGTGTGTATGTGTGTGTGTGTGTATGTGTGTGTGTGTGTATGTGTGTGTGTGTGTGGAGCACACATAAATCACCCGTCAGCTCTGAAGCAGGACTGCAGGTCAGCAGCCAAATGTTCCACCTCCTGAACACTGCCCCGCATCCGTCGCCGTGCCCACCGATGCCCACCGATGCCCACTGATGCTCGCTCCCTGTGGGTGAGCACCTTCCCGCACCATCTGCCCACTGCCCCCTGGTACCAAGGCCGAGACCCACCCATCCTCTCACACACCCTGCCCACTGTCAGGGAGCACGCATGCACATGCTCTCACGCACCCACAAAAACACACACGCTCGGTCTCACAAGCATGAAGCTTAATTTCATGGCGTTTTGATATCGGATGTTTGTGATAATTAACTATCAACAAAAGGGAAATGCATATTTGTTTTGTTCATTCAAAGTACTTTTTTTTAACAGACCTCTGTGCTCATTTGATTGCAGATTTACTACATGCAGGTAAATTAGAAAATGAACAAATTTGATGTAGCATGGGACAATAAATAGTTCAAAGCTTCAAATCTTTGGTGAAAAGTAGCAAAGAGATATTTCATTTTCGGGGATTAAATGCAAGAATAGAGGCATTATGTTATGAACAAACAAAATTATTTATTTTGGTTCTATTTAAGCACTGTCAACTTTGTCCAGAGACTGGCATCAATGTTTTTCTTAAACAAAACCATATATTAATATTAAATGTATATATTAACGTATATCTTATTTGATATTCCTTTTTGAAAATATAAACACAAATAGAATATTTGCATCATTCATTTTATCAATTTCAAATATGCTTATTTATTAAATGTGGTTAATTCTTGATATTTTCCATATTCTTTTGTTAAGGTACAAGTTAAGGTATACAAGTGTACAAGGTATGTAGATTGGTGAAGTGTAAATACTTAATGATTTTCTTGTTTTTGGAAAAAAAAAAAAAACATTACCAGATATTTCTATTATCAAAATATGACAAAAAAATGTGTTTTATTCCTTGGCTTAAAATAAAACAAATGCTATAGCTATATAAAAGACCACATAACAAGTATTGCATTTGTGTGCAATTCATCCACTGATTTTTCAGTAAAAGTAATTAATTAAATTTGCTGAGGAAGAAATGAAGAACAGAATATATCTTTCTAAAACCCTGTTGCCCAATTGCCTGTTGGCTCTCGCCAGCAATTAAGGTGACACTCGTGCCTTTCTGGATCCCTGCTGAATTGAGACTAATGACATCCTGAGTACTTGTTAGTACTTGTCTTACTCTGCACGCAGCCAAATTCAACCACTGTACATTTCCTTCTCCACATCTGACCTTTCAGCAAACCTTAACCTGTGCATATTGTCATCTTTTCAGAATATTTGCAAACTATTGAAAATCTGGTAAAACTTTATAATAACTACACACAATTCATCATTTATTAAGCCTTTGTTACTTATTAGTTAATGGTTTGTTCATCATTAGTAATTTCCTGTTCATACATAATTTATCATCAGTAAAGCATTTGTTCACACATTTATAAATGGTTTGTTCATAGTAAATAAGCCTATCCAAAAATATGTTTGTAAGTACATGATTTATACTTAATAAGTAATGAAACAACCACTTATAAATGAAATCATTTTCTTATTATAAACCAGTTGCAAACTATTACAGAATGCTTTGTTCATCATTTGTAAAGAATTGTTCATATGTTAATTCTCATAAATAAAGTATTTGTACACAGTTATAAATGGTTTGTTCATAGTAAATAAGCCTATATCTAAAATATGTTTATGAATTATTGTTAATACTTAATAAATTATGCAATAATATTTTGTTGATGAAGTAATATTTCCATTATTTAACAGTTGTTACATACACATGCACTAATGATTAGTTAGGGTGAGGATACATATTTTATAAACCACTTCCTAATACTATAATTCATGATTAACTCAGGAGTTACAAGTGGTTAGTTAATGATATTTTGTGAGCTTATCTAAAGTGAGGACGTTCTATGCCTTGCAACACATTTTCAAATGAGTTGTAAAGATTACATTCACATTCATTCATTTAGCAGACAAGCGACGTACACATGTCAATTAAATTGAAGGCCATTGACATAACAGTGAATGCCGGGAATCAAACCCCCAACTTTTCAGGCTACTGCGTGCTAGTCCAGCTCCTTATCCACTACACTACCTTGGCCCAGACAGAAACCCCTACAACTATGCAAGTTTCTGTTTTCTTCTACTACACACTGTTAAGCATTTATTAAACATCTGTAAACTATTATTAAATGCTGTATTTTTCGTTTGTAAAGCATTTTACATTAATTCTCATCTGTAAATCATGTTTAGACACAGTTAAAAATGGTTTGTTCATAGTAAACATGCATATCTATACTATATTTTTTAATTGATTGTTGTAATACCACTTGGCAGAGGTAGTGTAGTGGATAGGGAGCCGGGTTAACATGCAGTAACCCATAAAGTTGGGGGTTCAAGCCCCGGCGTCCACCAATGTGGCTTTGCCCTTGAATTTCATTGACATGTGTAAGTCGCTTTGGGTGAAAGTTTCGGCTAAATGAATAAATGCAAGAGTGAACTTTATAACTCGTTTGTAAATGTGTTGCAAGGCATAAAACGTCCTCACTTTAGATGAGCTCACAAAATATCATTAACTAACCACTTGTAACTCCTGAGTTAATTATTAATTATAGTATTAGGAAGTGTTTTATAAAATATGTATCCTCACCCTAACTAATCATTAGTGCATATGTATGTAACAATGTTAAATAATGGAAATATTACTTCATCAAAAACATATTATTGCATCATTTATTAAGTATTAATGATAATGTATAAACATATTTTAGATATAGGCTTATTTACTATGAACAAACTATTCATAACTGTGTGAACAAATGCTTTACTGATGATAAATTATGAACAAAAAATTACTAATGATGAACAAACCACTAACTAATAAGTAACAAAGTCTTAATAAATGATGAATTGTGTGTAGTTATTATAAAGTGTTACCGAAAATCTTACATTAGAGTTGGTCAGCAGCTGAGCTTGCAACTGAATACTTAAAAATACAAATTACTGGACAAAGCTGCACCACAAATTTGCTGTTTGAATGAAGAACAAATATTCAGAGTTAAATACCACCATCAAAGACATTATCTTCTGGTTTTAATGAGCAGTGGAAAATTCTTAGCTCACAGACCCTTTCTTATTTGGGATTTAGTATGATATGTGAACCTGAAGTTTTAATCAGTAGTAATATGACAACTCTCAGTGATGCTCTTACATAAAAGATCATACAACTACCTCATAATGTCAATGAGTTTAAAGAGCGGTTGATAGCAATATTTATAAAACATAAATTGTGATATGAATGAATCTTGTGAGATCACAAAAGTCCTCTTAGACTTGCATTATGTCCATAGAGCATCATTGGGCATATACTGTGCAAGTGTATGTATGCCTTGCATGCATGTGTGTGTGTGTGTGTGTGTGTGTGTGTGTGTGTGTGTGTGTGTGTGTGTGTGTGTGTGTGTGTGTGTGCGTGCGTGCGTGTGCGTGCATGCGTGATGGCTTGTGCCTGCGTGTGTGAGCTGGTGAGGCCAGCTTGGGGAATGGGGTGAGGCGGTGTGTGTAATGTGTGTGTATGTGCATGTTCAGTGTGTGTGTGTGTGTGTGTCTGTGTGTCTGTGTGTGTGTCTGTGTGTGAGGGGATGGACAGCAGGAGGAGTCTTCTGGAAGCCTCGGAGCAACTGCAAATAGATTTCCAGGCAAAACGTATTTGCATACGGGAGACAGCGCTCAGAGCCACGCCGGTCAGCGGAGCATGTGTGTGGCACAGACAGATGGATGCTTGCCTCGCTCCCGCGCAAACGCCGTCACACTCACACACGCCCAGTCATTTAGCCCCCGTGCCTGTCCTACAAAAATATCAGCATAAAAAAACATCTAGCCCCCAATTTAACGAGTCGTCAAGCAGAACAATACAAGAAACAGCGTTTCACTGAACAAGCCTGACAAGATCTTCTGTGACTGCACATTTAAATATCTCTGAGATATGCCTGTGTTAGTATGTTCTGGACTACTTTTAGTGTGCAAGAGAACATTCCCGATGAAAGTGTTGACAGTTAAAGATATTTTGTTGACAGAGATCTTTGATCGGCATCTTGGCCTGTGAACTCTGAGATGAGAAGAGAAGGACAGAGAGGGTCTTGTCGTTTCCTTCTGTTTAGAACTGCTCTATATATAGAACTCATTTCTGTCTCCACATTTTTGTGTTTTTGGTATCTCTTGTTTATTCTTTGTCTTTATTTTGCATGAGGGTTGTGTGTGTGTGTGTGTGTGTGTGTGTGTGTGTGTGTGTGTGTGTGTGTGTGTGTGTGTGTGTGTGTGTGGTGTGTGTGTCTGTGTCGGTGTGTGTTGGTGTGAGGCTAAGCAAACACACACTGTTCTTTAGTAGGCGTGTTTCCTGTGTGCGTGTGTGTGTGTGTGTGTGTGTGTGTGTGTGTGTGTGTGTGTGTGTGTGTGTGTGTGTGTGTTGGAGCCTAAGCAAACACACACTGTTCTATAGTAGGTGTGTTTCCTGTGTGTGTGTGTGTGTGTGTGTGTGTGTGTGTGTGTGTGTGTGTGTGTGTGTGTGTGTGTTTGCTGTATGTTGTGTGTATCTCCCCTCTGGGCAAAATGAAAAATTCACTAGTGGGCCCCATTCCCCCATTGCAATCTGAAGGAACCAGGGCAGCCTAGTCCACACACACACACACACATTATTCACATAGCAACGCAAATATAATGTTTTAAAAGCAAAATCTCTGCATTGCTGCTGTCTGACACCTGCTGTATGCGTGGTGTTGTTGGACCCCACATAATGTAGTGTGGACTCCCAGACACAGGGGAGGTCCCAGGGCGTCTCGTACCCTTTCCTGACTGCTCTTTCACACCTTCTGTGTGATGCCTGACCTTTTCAGAGTGTGAAGAAACTTCTGAAGGTCAGCATGCATTTGTAAAGGTGGAAGACAAATGTTGAGTGTGTTTTGTGATGGAGTGCATGCAGGCGTGTGTGTGTGTGTGTGTGTGTGTGTGTGTGTGTGTGTGTGTGTGTGTGTGTGTGTGTGTGTGTGTGTGAGCCTGCCTCAATATACATGAGATACTGTGTGTATGTGTAATCCTGAGGAAGTACGTTTCACTATCAATAATGGATTCAAATATTTGCTCTTTAGAAACATTAGTAATAGTGTTCTAAAGACACCTTAATCTGCCAGATCTGTCAGAATTATTGACAATTTGATGGAAGAAGATAAAATAAAAGAATGAGAGAAAGAGAGAAGGAGAGAGAGAGGGAGAGAGAGTGGACATGCATGTACATGCAAAGAAAGGGGTAGAAATTAAGATGGCAAGAAAAAAATTGAGTTTTGGTTCATTGCGTCGTGGCTTTTAGCATTAAATCCCCCCTGTTGTTCCTATGGCATCCACACACACACACACACACACACACACACACACACACACACACACACACAACACACAAACACACACACACCACACACACACACACCACATAAACACACAAACACACAAACACTCCACCACTGGCCAGCCTGCCCCCCAATTCCCCAGCGCCTGTCAGCATATGAGAGCTGCCATAGCCATGGGGTGGGAGTGGGGGGTCATTAAATATTACAGGCCTTTAAATGGAGAGAGATTATTCTCTGTGGGAATGTAGGCCCTTAATATGCCCCCTAGACAAAAAGGGTCGAAACACACACACACACACACACACACACACACACACACACACACACACACACAAACATCATTAGCACATACAGTGTATGCTATATGCCTGTACATACACCAAGCTGTCACATGTAATCATATGTGCCTAAATCAGGTCCCATGCATATAGAGTGAAGCATGCTGGGAGGTGCGTGGCTGGGGGGCTTCATGGAGCATGTGGCTGGGTGAGGCGTTCAGGTGTTTGTCAGTAGTGCATCTCAGTGGATGAAGCTTAACTGTGGTGGACCTTGTAACGTATTTCTGGCTTACATCAATGTGCTTGGTATGTGTAGGTGTGTGTTGGTGTGTATATGTGTGTGCGTGTGATTGTGCATGCATGGGATGGGTTTCTTGGGACTGGGTATTTGTGGGATGGGTTTATTGGATATATTTATGTGGTAAACATGTCACCAGCAATACTCATCCCGAATATGAGCACAAGGATTTCATTGAAGACCCAGCCAAAAATATTGGTTTAAAAATGTCCATGTTGCCTTTAATATTAATTATACAAATAAATTATATTTAAGACTAAACAATGACAACACTAAGATTCAAATCTACAAATCTACATTCACCGTAAACCATGAAACCATATCCCAAATTCTTCATCGTTTCCCTTCCAAGCAGACACACACACACACACACACACACACACACACACACACACACACACACACACACACACACAGCACTTTGTGCCACTGGGCAAGGACTTGCCTGAAAGATTGAAAGCAATTAAAACTATCATCTGCAGTGGCTCAGGGCTAGCCTGTAGCTGCAAGAGGAACTGCCACTGTACATCAGTATCTCAGAGAAAGTATGAGAGAGAGAGAGAGAAGAGAGTGTGTGTGTGTGTGTGTGAGAGAGAGAGAGAGAGAGAGAGGACGAGAGAATCAGAACTATGAGAGGAGCATCTGTCTCGCTCACTCTCCCAACCCTGTGGCCACTCCAGACTCTCCCAAGCCCAATCCCTCCATCCCTCAAAAAAGAGAGAGAATGAGGGGGGCACAGATAAAACTATTTTGAGGAAAACAAGAAATTTGAATGTGGGCCAAAGCGGACATGTGGACTCAGATCTTACATGTACACAAAGCAAAGAAATAAGGGAAGATGAGATGATGCCTTCTCCCTCTATGCTTCTCGCTCTCCCTCTGTGTGTGTGTGTGTGTGTGTGTGTGTGTGTGTGTGTGTGTGTGTGTGGTCGAGAGGGAGTTCTGTGTTCTTTTTGTGGCCCAGCTTGGGGCTGTTTCAGGGCTGACGGATCCCACACACCAATCTAACTCTAGAACTACGCCTGGGGAGTCTCTCTCACTCTCTCTCCTCTCTCTCTCTCTCTCTCTCTCTCTCTCTCTCTCTCATTCCGTGGGTTGCTTGGTCACTGTCTCCCTGACTCAGGACAAGACAGTCTATCTTGTCCCTCAATCTACATATCCACCCCTCTAGACCTCTGTCTCTTTCATACCCTCCTTTTTTATCTCTTATTCTCTTTCTGTCACTCTCTCTCTTACATTCCATCTCTCCATCCACATATCCATCTCTCCAAGCCTCTCTCTCTCTCCCCTTCTCCTCTCTCTCTCTCTCTCTCTCTCTCTCTCTCTCTCTCTCTCTTGGATTCAGTCTGTCACTCCCACTTAGCATCTACATTATCTCTGATAGTCCTCTTTTACTCCCTCTTTCTGTGTGTGTGTGTGTGTGTGTGTGTGTGTGTGTGTGTGTGTGTGTGTGTGTGTGACAGCTCGGTTGTCGCAGGCTGACAGGCTGATCTGTGATCAGTAATGTGTGTGTGTACCCCACCAGTGGCACCAGCCAAGCCCGTCCCAAACACGCCAGTGCCAATCACTATCCCCGTAGCCCACGGCAACCAGGGGTCAGACTGAGGGGTGCTGGGTATTAACCCCGTCAGATCAGCACTGCTCCCACCCTGACATACACACACACTGACATACACACACACACACACACACACACACACACACACACACACACACACACACACACACACACACACACACACACACACACACACACACACACACACACACACACACACACACACACTCTCACACACACTCACTAAGGGTGCAGGAAAAGAGCAGCCACTGGGTATGTCTGCCGGTGCTTCACATATCACCACGACAACGGGCTGGGGGCTTCCAGAGATCGCCGTGGTGACAGCACAGAGGAGCAGAGCATCGTGGGAGATGGGTTGCCCCCTCTGCCAGCTGTGCCCTCTCCATACCCCGTCCACCACCACTCCCACGTCGCCCGCACCCATGCCCTATTAGCGGCATTAGGGATGGCACTGGTGTTTGCAGGTACCACACTGACAGGGACGCCAGAGCAGAAGCTATCGCAGTGATTTAGTTCATGGTCAGACATGCTGGCTGCCAGCCAAAAACATTAAAGAGGCCACCCACATGTACAAACACATTCTCTAACGATGTGCCTTAACACTTCTGGATGTCCACACACAGGCAGAGAAAGAGAGAGGTAAACCATGGTGAAAAGGGACAGCTCATATACAGGTTACAGGTTCATTTACAGGTTAAGACCAGCTGGATATTGAGTTGATTTGGTCTGGAATTCCTACTGCAACCTAAGGAGAATAGACTCAGACAGCCCAATGTGAACATATGTTAGCCAGCCTTTCAACAGCTCTTGAGGTACAATGAGCAAAAGAGTGACATCTTATTTCATCACTCCACCATTATATACAAACCTTGACAGTGTGTGTTCTTTCAAGTTTATCACAATGCCTACTGTGCCTATTGCCTACTATACATTTGATACAATTCTCTTCAAACGACCCTGATATAGTGATAACACTCCCACTGGCGGTGTGTGTTTGAGGTCATTTGAACAGATTCAGTAGTCATGTCCATGTAGCTTTGCTAAGCTGAATTGACCAGAGGGATGGATAGATCAAGCCAAAGAGGGAGACGGCATAGAGGGGTAGAGGGGTCACAGCAGCTTTGAGGTCCTGAGGTGGTGAATTATTGAACTTTACTAATCCCTCCATAAGTGTGTGTAAAGCTCCAAAACGCTGCTTTGTTCTGCCCATTACCCTGCCTGTCACATCCTCTCCAGCCTGAGACACACACTCACGGCAGTGACAGGCTCTGCACGCACTCACACACACACACACACACACACACACACACACACACACACACACACACTCGTATAGATACATGCACACATGCCGTCTTGACATATCCTCTCTCTGCTCACTCACACACTCATGCACCAGAAGGACAGACGCTTTACTGGAGACAATGGTGGAGGGGGAGTGGGGGGCAGGCCCGGAGGGGGTGGTCCTCGGAGCTTAATTATGGGCTGTGTGTGTGTGTGTGTGTGTGTGTGTGTGTGTGTGTGTGTGTGTGTGTGTGCATTTGTGTAGGATGATGTAGAAAATATAATAGCCCATGAGTATGTATGGTAACATTTCCTGACTAATTCCCTTGACCACACACCTTCTACAATATGCATCAATCCCAAGTTGTCCTTGTATGTGTGAAAAAGCACAATGAGAACTGTGAAGATGAACCCAGAGATCTCTCATCTCCTCCTCTCTGCACTCACACTCAAACTCTATCAGTAGCCTCTCTCTATCTCTGCCTGTTTTTCTTGTCTCCTCAACTCCCTCTCCTCTTCCTTTCCTCTTC
Organism: Alosa alosa; assembly: GCF_017589495.1. Lineage (NCBI taxonomy): Eukaryota > Metazoa > Chordata > Actinopteri > Clupeiformes > Clupeidae > Alosa > Alosa alosa. Next base: position 3,848,040 of record NC_063210.1, read on the forward strand.
ACTCTCTCCTCTCCTCCCCTCCTCTCTCCATCTCTCTGTCTGCCTGACTGCGTGCCTGCCGGTCTCTCTCCGTGGTCCCGACAGTCGAGCTGGTCGTTGCCGTGAGCGATGAGGAGCTGTCGCCTCTCGTTAGCGTCTCGGTGGTGACCGAGCTTCCTTCCTGCCCGTCTCCATGATTGAGGAAGGGGGGAGGGGGTTATGTGTACGATGGGGGTGGGGGAGGTTTTGGGTAAGCAGCGGTGCGATCTTGGATCCCCCACACACACACTCCCCTGAGCTGCTCCTAAAGATCAGTGATTTGGTCAATTGGTCTGGCACATTCTATCCCATGCTAAACCAGAGACAAGTCAGCCAACCATACTGACAGACAGCCTGTCACAGGGAGCACACTGAGCATGTGTGTGTGTCTGTGTGTGTGTGTGTGCGTGCAGGAGATAGAGGGTCAGAGAGAGAGAGAGCAGGGAAAGTGATACAGTCTTAAGTACTGTAGGAACAGAAATTTGTCTAGAGATTTTCTTACTACAGTACAGAGGACTGACACTAAAAACATTTTGTATCCATGTGTAGATGAAAATAAAAGCAGAACAAAATGCAACATTCTGGATTTCAATTAATGCTTTTGTTTAATGGCTTTCAAGAGTAGTTTTAGTAACTGAATTAAATTTGAACACTCAGATGAACTGACATCTTTACAGCTGTGCA
>NC_063210.1:3853741-3863741 GCF_017589495.1 Alosa alosa
CTGTCTTTTCCTCTCTCTCTCTCTCTCTCTCTCTCTCTCTCTCTATGTCTGTCTGTTTGTCTGTCTGTTTGTTTTTCTGTCTCTCTCACTTTGCAGGCGGTGGTTCCCCATGGAGCAGACTGTCACTCTACATCTCCTCTAGTCCTATACACTCTCACCCTTATGTCTGCAGAAGGGTCAGTGATATGGTGTGTGTGTGTTTGTGTGTGTGTGTGTGTCTGTCAGTGTGTTTGGGGGAGGGTCAAATCGACTTTCATCAGACCGCTCATTCTTGCACAGATCAGTGTTCAACTTGGGAGACAGGTGCGGCAGAGTAAGCATCCCAAAGCACCTGCTCTCAAAATCAAGTGCATTTTGTGCAGCCATAAGATAAGCCAATGTTATTTTTTAAGCTTCTCATATCAGACCAGCCTAAAACATCTCATAAACAACTAATATATTTGTATATTGTTATCTAACGTTTATGCTCTGGCCTTTTTGTACCTGACCAAGGTCTATGTCCAATTACAGAATGACAAACATTACAAATGCTGTCTCCTCGGGCATGCACAATGTTGCGGAATTTGAGTGATTGTTTTGCGGTGAGAGAAGAGGACTTTTAGAGGATCGGTGGTTAAAAATGCAGCACGAAACGGTGGGTTATTGTGTATAAGCGCGCGGAGACGGGCACGCAACCACAGGATTGATGTTAGCAGCGGGAGATCACTCGCTCTGTGGTGAAGTTTCTTCACTGGCCGTTTTAAATGGAACGACGTAACTAAGTTATACAGCTCTATGATTAAGGCTATAGTCCATGTAGTCTCCTTATTAATATTTTCCGAATTCGCTTTTATTCTTAAATGTATATAATTTTAACAACATTAGTTAGTAATTTTAACAACATTAGTCAACATTAGTTACCCAATGTTTTGCTCTGAGAACTTGACATATGTTGCCTATGTCAAGTAGAATATAGAATATATTTTAAAAGAAGATAGAAAACTCCGTTTGTGGTACTTTCTGTGTGGATTTAAACCGGCCATGTGAGTAGATTTTATTTTATTTGGTGCTGAATAGCTTGGTTCAAGTCAGATGAAGAGCGGAGAGAAGACAGCCAGAGAACGCACTTTTACATAGGGAGTGGAAGCTGAGGGTCTAAATAAACTTTCCGGACGGAGTAAGGACAAGCACAGAGTTTGTTGGTGTGTGAGAGAGAGATTTGGGGTGTATGTCTTGGTCTCACAGCCCCAATTAAATCGCGCACAAGTGTAGCCGATAGTGTGGAAGTCGTTACTCTCCCCTTGCTGCTAGGTAAAAAAAACACATGTGACAATACCATATCGGGCGGGGGAAGCTCCAGGATTGTACTGCCCCAAGGCATCGCTCCAAGTCAATATATATCTCCCATACACTTTGCGCCTCTGCACACACACCCACACAGAGACACTCACTGAGCGCACCCATTAACCGGAGTATGCGCTGAGCGCGCGAGTTCAGGACGCCACTCTTTGTCCGACCGGCGACCACAACTGGCGCACGCGAGGTAAGTGGAATACAAGGTATATTTGGGCCTGAGTCGTCAATTTTAACTGACTGGTAATTATATTGTGGTCCAGTTTTATTCCCCATGATATTTGAAATTGTGCAATTTAACTTAGTGGACTTTTGTGTGTGAGAACTATATTTGAGAGTTCTGTCAAGACTATTGTGTTTGTTCTTAAATACATTTCCAATGCTTTACATAATATTTGCAACTGTGTTTAGTAGTCTGCATACCAGTAAACGCCTCTGACACTTGAGATGTATTGGAAATAAGTTAATGAATAGATGTGATGATGTAGGCTAATACCATTTACGTTTTTGATGTTGGCTTACACTAATACACGTATTTAAATTCGTTGGAATATGATGCCATGTATGAATTTTGCTTGATATTTTATACATTTTTAGGCTGACTAATTATTTTACACAAAAGAAAGATGATCTTAGGCTGTCAATTGTGAATAACGTTTTTTTTACGATTTTATGAGCAATAAGTGATAGTCATCCTTAGCAAAAGCATTTCTGCTGATGCACAAATATCAGAAATATCAAGAGGAAAATTATAGCACACTGATTGCCATTATTGCAATTATTATTATTCAGACATCTGTGGGATTTGCCCGGGAAGCATTAGGTGAATAAGACGAAGAGTTAGTGTATGGAATTAGGTGAATAAGAGAATAGAGTAAGGTGTGTGTGTTTGTGTATGGTTGTGTGTGTGTTTGTGTATGGTTGTGTGTGTGTGTGCGTGCGTGTGTGTGTGTGTGTGTGTGTTGTGGCGTGTGTGTGTGTGTGTGTGTGTGTGTGTGTTAGTTGTATGTTTGTTTTGGGGACCTGAGAGTGAAAGTGGTTTTGAACTTTTCCAAACACATTTGCCCTCCCTACAGGGTTCTGGTGAGCAGACCTATCTTCACCACACTGACTGGGCCACTGGTTCCTTCCTGAGGTAAGCACACGTGTACTCACACAAACCTACCAAGGGAATCTTTAGCTGCCGCAAACACACCAAGTACTTCACACAACTTAACACACACCTCTACATGTTGTGGAGCCAAGTGTGGTGGATGAAGACATTGCTCTAATTCGTTTTTTTTGGTCAGATTAGACAGAGAATCAAAGAAACGTTTCATTTTGACACCTTGACTTGCTCGTAATAACCACATGCTGATTTGAACTCTGGGCACAAGAGTCTCCTGCAGTCGTTGCTTTCTCCTCTTCACGGCACGCATCTCTCCCCTCTCTCCTCATGCCCTCTCTGGTCCTCTCGCACGCGCCTTTGTCTGTTGTCACACGCAGTTAGTCAATGCTTTTAGCGGGACAGTGGCGTTTAATTGAGATGATTGATATTTAAGTAAAAGCGATCAGCGGTTTGTCCGAGCGTGAGCCTAAAAGCTCAGAACAGGGCCTAAGGGCCTGAAACCACCCCTGTGAGTGTGTGTGTGTGTGTGTGTGTGTGTGTGTTCAAAGCCCACAGCCACACAGGGGGTGGGATGCCACACAGTATCCGGCAGTAAGAGAAAATAAAAAGCTGCATGGCAAAAATAATTTTATTGATTATGTGTCATGGCAGCTATTAAAGTCTAGTGGGGGTTATGTACAGGGGGTCAGGGGGGTGGTGGAACAGGGAAAAACAGGACACAGTTCACACACACACACACACACACTCATACTCACATAGCCACGTAACCATTGCTGTGCACAAACACAGTAGCTTTCCAATCAGTGCATGCAGACCACTGAATTCAGTCCAACTACAGATGACATAGTTCTGACACAGGAAACACACTCTGAACACAGAGACGGACAGAAAGACAAACATGTGGACTGTTGGTCACACACACAGAGAGACAGACACGTCTTGACAGGTGCACACAGGCTGTGTGTGTGTGTGTGTGTGTGTGTGTGTGTGTGTGTGTGTGTGTGTGTGTGTGTGTGACACACAGATGAGAGTCAGGTCTATGGGTGCTGTAAGAGATGAAAGCGGAGCTGAAATCCGTCCCCTCTCCTTTTCCTGAACCCCACCACGCTTCCAGGCCTGCATCTCGGCACGACACCCCAGGAGAAAAATACACCACACAGCAGGTCTCTCCCTCTCTCTCCCTCCATCCCTCTCTCCCTCTCTCTCTCCGCATCTCTATCTTTCTTTCTCTGCCCAAAGGGGGGCACCCGGGGCCAGAAAAAGTTTTCTAAAGAGAAGAGAAACAATATTTTTGTGTAGTTGGTGGGATGATGCTACTTACTTATCATCCGTGTTCTGACTCTTCAAAGAAAATGGTATAGACAGAGCTTGTTAGGACAAACGCTGGAGGGGGTCATGAGAAATTTAAAATTTACACACACACATGTACACAGGCACACACACTCTCTGTCTCAAACACAGACACACATGCCTATGTTCACAAGATTATGCTGTCTTTTGTCTGGTAATTGTTCATATTCATTCATAAAACTGTCCAATTTACGTACAACCCACCATTATTTTTTTAGTTTATTAGTGTTTTAGTCATATTCATACAGATATTTTATGAAAATTAGACAACATAAACATAAAATGTATGACATACAATAGAAGCATTTAGTTAAGCTTATTTGTAGATGTCCGATCCAATCAGACCTTGCTGATTTGGATGTGGTTTGGCGAAGGGTGACCCACCAGGGGATTGTTTACCAGCCTGGCTACTGCGCGGTGTGGTGTGGTGTGGTGTGGTGCGGTGCGGTGTGGTGCGGTGCGGCTCTGTGCATTACGTGTGCTATGAAGCCCTCCGTGTGCTGATCAGGCCTGACGTTTGATGGGCACAGCTGATGGAGAGAGTTTACCTTCAGGGGGCTCCCACTAATTACACCAAAGCAGGGGGTCAAACGATTCCCCACTAACACACAGCGCTGATGAACCAGCTCGCAGATAATTGCCCCTCCGCACTGCCTTTGTAGAAGCAGTCTATTTAAAATGATCTAATAGAAATCAATTGAAATGTATATTATGCTACATTGTATTTTGAAACAGTATTTTTAAAACACTTACATAATGTATTACAAATTAATTCTCTACATTTTAATATTTTAACACATCCTTTTATGTATCTGTCATCATTTTAAATAAAAACATAAAAACATAAAAAACATAAAAAACAAAGCAAAAAAAAAAAAATAATAATTATTGAAATAAATTATATTCATGTGCTCATAGCACCCTTTCCCTAAAATGATTTTTTTAATAGCACAAGATTGGTTTAAACCAAATATCTTTGTTTGAATAATGTTTAATCATCATTGTAATGTTGACATTTTAAATGGTATAAATATCATTATTCCCTGTAATTATGCCATTACAGTTTTAAACGTATGTACAGAAAGAATGGGCAAAAAAGTAGACTCCTAATGCAAGCACACACACACACACACACACATACACACACACACACACTAATATCCTCCTGAGTGTGTGACATACTGGGGTGGTAATGATGTCAGTTAACATAATTTACCTCCAAAGAGTGTGGAAAAGAGGACTAGATAGCAGGGAGGAGGAGAGAAAGCAGCTGAAAGAATGCTGTAACCACTCTGACCCAGATCCTGCCACCGTGGCACTAACGATGCCCCATGGGCGTGGTGCCAACCTCTCATTAACACACACACACACACACACACACACACACACACACACACACACACACACACACACACACACGCCCACCATGACTGTGCCCAAAGCTGTCCTATAAGGGTCTGTCCCAAACAAGGCACCGCACAGGTGCATGGTCCCTCAGGGTCTACACACACACACACACACACACAAGTGGTTTTTGTCTGGTACTGCACTGGAAGTAATGAAGGCTGGCAGGTAGAGTGAGAATACACCAAAGCTCCCCGAGGACAAGCTATTGGCAACACAGACACACAGACTCACTTATTCTTACTCAGATGCACATTCTTATTCAAATGAACTGCAGGATGCATGCATGCACACACGCATACACAGCTCTTAACCCATGACTGGGCCTCCTCATTTTGGGGCTTGTAGATAGCTGTTGGGAGTGAACACATGCCCTTTCCCACACTGCAGATGATATTAACAGCACAATCTGCCTCTCTGTCCCTCTCTCTGTCCAATCTCCAGCTGAAGCAGCAAGCCAGTGAGAAGAGCGTGATCTGCTTCTGCAAAGGCCCTGAGATCTTCTCTCTCGCCAGCGATTTCTCTCTCTCTCTCTCTCTCTCTCTCTCCTTCGCTGGCCGCCATGTCCAAGGAGGAGCAGCCGTGCAAGGTGACCACAGGGTGTGGCAAGCACAAGGAGCGCAAGCCCAAGAAGCCCCACTACATCCCGCGGCCGTGGGGCAAGCCCTACAACTACAAGTGCTTCCAGTGCCCCTTCACCTGCATGGAGAAGTCCCACCTGTACAACCACATGAAGTACAGCCTGTGCAAGAACTCCCTCTCTCTACTCATTGACTCCGACTGGCCCTACAAGAAGGGCAACTTGCTCCATGCCAACCAGCTGAGGCTGCAGGCAGGCCTGGGCCGCCAGAGCCCGTCCAAGGAGCAAGCGGAGCAGGCGGTCGCGTCGGCCGAGCACAGCCCCACCGGACCTCCAGAGGAGGACCAGCGAGGGGAGGAGCCGCTAGTGGAGGAGGGCCCAGAGGGGAAAGGGGCGGCCAATGAACGCCTGGAGCACATGGAGGGCGGGGACAGGGGCGGGGCCAAACACGCAAAGCAGGAATCGGACGTGGTGATGGCGGACGCCTTCTCACTGGAGGAGCAGCTGCTGCGGGCGCGGTCCTTTGAGGTGGAGAGTCGGCTGCGGCAGTACCGGCTGCCCAAGGCTGCGTGCCTGTCCACGCCTGCGCTGCTGCCCGACTCATGGCGCCTGCTGGGCTACCCGACCCAGACCAAGCCCAAAGCTGAGGCACAGCAGCCAGTGGGGGAGAGGGAGGCCTCTTCACTGCCCTGCTACCCCCCGCCGCCTCCCCCTGAACCCCCCGCCCTCAACCTGTCCCTGCTGGGCCTCAGCTACCCACTCACCCCCAGCCTCTTCTCCTACCTCAACCCGGCGACCTCGCACGCCCACGCCCAGCTCGCCACGCTGCCCTTCCTCACGCACCCGCACGCGCCCGCCGAGCGCGCTCTCCTGCCGCCGCGCTTCTACTACCCCTTCCTGTGCGAGCACTCGCTCGGCGCGCCCCCCTCCTCCCCCCTGCACGCGTCCAAGGCGCTCAAGTCGCCCCAGCTCGGTGGCCAGGAGACCTCCCCAGCCCCGACGACGCCCCCCTACCCGGCCAAGCTGAGCCTGTGGGGAGCCCCAGCTGTTCGGCCCACTTCCACGCAGGCCTCTCCTGCAGCCTGGGCCTTGCCTGAGAGCGCCTCCCCAGAACCAGGCCTACGTGCTGGAGATCGATCAAAGGCAGGGGTCGGGGGTCTGGAGCATGGCGCCAAGCGGCCTGCAGCCCACTTAGAATCGTCAGAGTGCCCGGTTGAGAAGAAACCAGCACTGAGTGGAGTCCCTCTGGACTTCCTTAAAAACCTGCACAGAAACACACCCAGCGCTGCCATGGCTACCGATAAACTCTTCCTGCACAGGTATGTCCATCAGAATGTGTGTTTATGTGGCTGTGTGTGCATGTATTTGAGCTCTTCTGTTCTTTCCCATGTGGATTTTCATTGTTCATATTCATTATAGGCTTTTATCTGTGTCAGTAATTAAGGCACTTCGGGGTGCATTGCAATTACTTATTTATTTATATTTACTTATCTATATTTTCAGTGAATTCATAACGTTAATATACATAATATTCTCAATTGAAATACTTCATGTTAAAACATAGTGGTGAATTAAAGAATTGTTCTGCTCTCTCTGCAGCTCAGTAGATGAGTGGTACACAAATCTGAGGAGAGCCACATCTGAGAGTCCCCCCAGGGAGGTGACTTCACCTGCTCCCGTTGGCCGAGGAGGTGAGAAAGTGAGGGAGCAGCTGGAGGAGCGAGACCGGGAACGAGAGGCCGTCCTCCTGGAGGACCTGTCCAGCGCCTTGCAGGAGTACCAGCAGGCAGAGCACCGTGCCGCCACCATTTTGGCTCGAGACGGCACCTCCGCTCAGCTCCTGTGGGACCACCTGACCCAGATCCGCTCGCAGCTCTCCCACATCACGCAGGCACTGCAACGGACAGCCCCGAACGCTGACGGACCCCTCGACCTGTCCGTGAAAAAGGACCCAAGTGCAGCTGTGTTGACGCGAGACTGTACGGCGCTGAGCTTCATGGGAGAGACATCAAAGGAAGACATGAGCAGCGAATCAGAGGAGGAGGAGGAGGAGGAGCGCGACGGAGAGGAAGAGGAGGAGGATGGAGGGAGGGAGATGAAGGAGAAGAGGAAGCGCTCTCTCGACCTGCTCATTAAGCTGAACCAAACAGGCATCGCCATGGTGAAGGGGGAGGGCATGTGGGCCGGGAGGACCACCAAGTGCGAGGCGGACTCAAGTGTTTTGCTTTGCCCCAAGCACACACACACACACACGTCCAACACACACACGCCGCCCGCCAGCCATCCACACAGCCCACTCACTGCTGCGGACACCTGAGATGATCAGCACTAACATGGACACACACACACATGCAAATTCAAGTTTGCAGATCACCAGCACCGATAAACCTAATTCTAATCCCTCTCAACATCTTGAACATATACAGATTTATACAAACACACACACAAATTACTGGAGAGAGACCAAGCACCTTAGAAAGAGAGTACAACTCCTCACTTGTGAAGGTTGGTTAAAACTGAACTGAGAAGGATTCAATGGGCTCAATTCATGCGTCTCAACTCCTATAGCAGGCAAACTGAGGGAGCAACAGAAATGAACATGAAATGAACATGACTAGTATGTAATGTAAATATTATAAATAAAATCTCCTGCTGTACTTCATATAACACTGTAATACTGCATCATTGTATTCATTTGTAAAATGGAACACAGTGCACTATTGGACACTTCTCCTCCACTGTCTAGTGATCTGTCTTTCTTTCTGGAACACCTGTTTTCATTCCCAGTGTGCATCTCTTGTGATAAAGTATCTGTCTCCTTGTGTTGCAATATTATAACTGTTATTACAGTTGCTCACATTCACTCAAACTCTCTCTTGCTCTATTAAACATTAACCAAGCTTGACTATGTGTAACTGCCTGAAAATATTTTATTACTCACACACGCATACCGGTATATTCAGCATTTCAAATGCATACTCCATGGACTCTCCAGAGACTGTGCCTGTGTGCATTACTGTAGAGCAGTGGTTGAATAAAAATAATATTAAAATCAACTCATGGCAATGTGTATGTGGAGAGGTGGTGGGCTAGTTAACTGAGGGACACTTGCATCAGCATAATGCAGATTGTCATCTGCTTTACAGGTGTGGCATACAGGCCCTGACAGTGTTGCCCTGCTGCGAAAGGTGAACAGCATCCTGGAGCCAACCTGCACCAAAGCTTGCTCCTGTGAGGAGGTCCTATAGGTCAGACCGCCAAATACTTGAACATAACACAGGGGCTAACTAGCCTCTCAGCCCCCCAGGACGGTTGTACTTCCTAGAGCCACCACGCACTCGGAGTGCCCCCTTTCTCTCCTCCGTCCTGTCACCCACCCAAAACCCCCCTTGCTAATAGGTCACCTGCCAAAACGACGATCGTCTCGGCTACGCTGCGGACTGCGAGGGGAGGTCAATGTGTGTTGTCATGGCCGCTCATTGTCATGGCTTCGGAGGGCGGTTGCCGGCCGCGATCTGCTGGTAGGTAATTATGGTCGTCGCTTCCCATCAGAGTAATAATTACTGATCTGAGATCTGAGCTGATGGACATGCCGCGTGCACACAGGCCTGCACGCACAGACACATGTACATATTTAAGCTACACACAATTTAGTAGTAGGCATTTCTTACTGCCGCTGAAATTATTTACAGTTCGTACATTTAATATCAAGTATAGGCTAGGCCTAGGCCTATTTGTAAATTGGTTTAAGCTTGTAGACTATTAATTGACTTAACAATTATTTTCAAAAAGAGCATACAAATTGTGTTTCGTTTCATGTCTGCATAAAAATAAGTAATCTACATATAATGATACAATACATAATTATTTCTGTAGGCTCTTCATTGATATCGTTAGTAGCCTAAACATTGGAGATTTTTTTGACAGGCTACGCAAGCATAGCCTAGGCTACTTTTGGATTTGGAAATGCTCATTTATTTTGCCACAGCGAGGTGTTGGTAGATATTTATGACCTTGCACCAGAATTCTACCTCAGCTAGCATTTACACGTAGGGCTTGGACAACCATTATAAATACTAAATACGATTGCATTACTACACGGTAGGTAGGTAGGCTAGCAAAAAAAATAATATATATATATAAAAAATAAAAAAAAACCAGGCCCAAAACAAATAAGAATGCACTGTCATATCGCAGTGACTAAAATATTAATTTAGTCTTTGCTT
>NC_063210.1:3873741-3958741 GCF_017589495.1 Alosa alosa
AACTAAGTGTATAAAAAATACTAACATATTATTACTGCGCATCCAACAAAGTTCTTTGAACGTGACCCATTTCAGTCGGCCAATCGAACCAACTAGCGCATTTATATGTTTTATTATGTTTTCATACTGGCTTGTCTTGGAGTAGTAGACCTACTGTTGAAGAAAAGGGAAACGCGAGCACAATTACAGCTGTTCTTGCTCTGTAACATTTTCTCTCTGTTATTGTGAAGTAAAGTGTTATGTTTCAAATTGGCCGCGCGCAGGACCAGTGGCCTCCAATTAAATATCCAAGTGCGGCTTTTCTTCTTTCAGAAAAAGCTATTACAATCATTGGGCTTTAATTCTGGACCAGACACGCCTCCGTTACGCCTGCTCGGTGCGAGTGGTTTAAAGTTTCACCTCGTGGTCTCTGATTGGCTCGCGGAGTTGTCCTCTCTGAGGCAAAACTTGAGTCTTCTTTTCTGTAGCGGCAGTCAGCGCGCATCGGTTAGGTCAGTGGTCAGGGCTGTGTGGACGACGACGTCAGCACAGTAGTGAGATAGTCAGAGACAGGTTATAGTTTGCGTCACGGAGAGGTGTAGTGTATGACTATGGGAGGATTAGGTTTTTGGCGGTCATTTAATCACAACTGAGAGTCTGCAAACTGAGGACGAGAGATCTCCAGAGGGACTGGGACTACCTGAGCTATTCACCCGGACCAACGTGCAACGGCAGCAGAAGCAGTTGAAGATGTTGGGGATTGTAGCCTTATTGATTTCATTTCTCTCGGGTCTACATGCATCCACTGCAAGCTACTCAGAGGACCAGTGCAGCTGGAGGGGAAGGCAAGTACAGCTATTACTACGGGATTTTAAAAGCCAAAGAGTTGCGTCTCATATTGGTCTTAATTGTTATTACTCAATGTTTCATGCTATGTATATTTCCTTTCTTTTGAAGAATATATAGTCATTTCGGCTGCTGATGTATTAAGTCACTTATAAAGCAATTTATTATTGAAAATATTGATTAGATAAACACGAATGTCATACACTAGTAGCCTAGTCTTTTAGTTGTGCGCTCAAGTTGCCCGATTACTTTCTGAAACTGAAATCAGTCAGTTGGTCATGCAAGGAGCCTGTCAGCATTCCTTTGCACCGAGCTCACCCAAATGTATCCATGTATTTCACTGCTTTGTGGTGAGATGCACTTGTAAGTTGTTAATAGTTTAAGTTTGCATGACATGATTTCTATATTTTAGTTCCATTTTTCAGTGGTGTTTAGAAATGTTCAATCCGCAACAGGGGCCACTTAGTTACTGTATGTCTGGTGATTCTTTTAGCACACATACACAGACACACACACAAACAGACACAGCTGCTGGAAAGTATTTGATGTGTGGTCTTTGATGCTGGATCCCCTCCTCATCAGAGAGCTGTCTCACCACAGACTTCAGTCACTGATTGGCCTTGCGGTTTCCAAAAATTGTTCCACTTCCTACGCAAGGAATCTATGAGTGTGAGTGTGTGAGAGTATGCCTGTATGCGATGTTCTAAAGGACTCTCTGAAGTGTACAGTTTCAGCAGGATCATGTGACAGTGTTTTGTTGGAGCCCAGTTTGTGTAATGATTTACAGGTCTCTGTTACAGATTAAAGCAAAGGTTGTCATTATCACTTAGAACCACCTCAGAAACACTCACTTGTACATTAGACATGGATGAAGCGAAGCAGGGAAACTAACTAGACCATATCTCTCTCCACTCTCTCTCTTTCTCTCTCTCTTCTCCCCCTCTCTCTCTGCAGTGGGCTGTCTCAGCTGCAGGGCAGTGTGGAGCAGGTCTGGCTCCGCTGTGCCGAGGGGTCAGTGGAGTGGCTGTACCCGGCCGGGGCGCTCCGTCTCACGCTGTCGCCGCGCCTGCCCTGGGGGTTTGTGGGTAACGGTGCGGGCGGGGTGCTCTCCGTGTGCGTGAAGCCCGCCGAGCAGTTTGGGGGCGCCCAGCTGTACCTGGAGCGCAGCGGCGTCCTGGAGCTGCTCCTGGGCGAGGACGAGGCCGAGGTCAACGCGTCTCCCAGGGTGCACTGCTTCAGCGCCACGCCGGGGGAGCGGCCGGCCCTCTTCCTGCAGGCCACCCCGCACCAGGACATCAGCCGGCGGGTGGCCGCCTTTCGCTACGAGCTGCGAGGGGATTGGCCCCCGGGGATGTCCGCCGACTCCGATCCAGTCAGCAGTGAAGGTGAGTTGGAGGGCAGCCGGTGTGGCGGAGGAGGCTCGGGTGGGGAGGTTTCAAGAGAGCGGCTCCTTCAGCTGTTACCTCTGTGATTAAATCTTGCTGGCACAGAGATCTTGAGAAAAGCTCGTCTTACCAAAGGGGAGGGGTCATGGCAAAGGTTGGCTGGGATGGTCAGATAACAGTAATGAATCAAGCCAAAGATAGCCATCACGTGGGATGAAAGAGTGAAAGGGAGGCCTGTGATTACTTCAAAGCTTTGGTGATAGGATAAAAGAAGTGGGACATTTTGTCTGATGAACTTCTGTTGAAGTTTGATGTGCTAGTTTTGAGGTTTTTTGAGGTTTGAGGACACATTAATATGTCTATATAGCTCCTCATAATTCCTGTTAGCTCCAGAGAGTTGAGAGAATAAGTTAACTTTCCATTGGGATAAGCCCCAATTTATCTATCTATGTTGCAGTATAGAGGCCAAATAACTACTAAGTAGTTTAAGTGAGGTCATCTAATAAATAAAGTGCTCACTGATCTGGGGTAAGTCAGATAAAGCTTTTTAGTAGCAGCACACTAGGCTGCACTGACCTCAGACCTGGCAGCAAAACAGGAAGTGTGAACTGCAGCCAAATCACCCATCCCCCCGTAATCATCTACAATAAGCCTGTCTTTTCATTTCCTTTCCATTATGCTCAAAAACAAAAAAAAATCCTCTGGCCAAATAATTTCATTTTAAATGCATGTGTAGTTGCAAACTCATGCAAAGCCAGTTAAATACCACCTAGTAAACCTGCTCAGGGTCTGGGTCCTGTGGATTCCTGGACAGAGTAGAGTAATTTGCCTTCAGGCCAAAGATCCCAAAGAGATAGACGGAGCGAGAGAGAACGAGAGAGAAGGGGGAAGGGAAGGAGAGGGGGGGGGTCCCTGGAACAAAAGGCCTGTCTGTGGAGAGAGAGGCTCCAGGGGCCGGCCTTTCACAGCCTTGCATGAGAGCCCAGTTACCGTGGAAACTTTGGGGAGGGGGGCTTTCATCAGCTGAGATGCTCCCCTTTGTTCTGTCTCCAGGGGCGACCGAGATGGGGGAGGAGGGCTGCAGAGAGGGGCTCATTTAAAGTTTCTTGGGCCGAGCAGAGCTTTAAAAGTTTCAGCCATTCTCTATGGCATAGCATACATACATTCATAGAGGAACCACACAGAAACACTCACACTCACTTTTACACACACCAACAACCAGCCTTCCTGTGATCTGTGTGTGTGTCCAGTGCAGGGGCAGAGAGTGGGAAACATTTGTGCAATGCAATACCAACATGTCTAACACTCCCAGTAGAATGAGTGGGCCATGTGTGCTGTGTGTGAATGTGTATGGGTGGGTTAGGGTCTGGAAGAGGAAATGCTCGGGGTGGTTTACAGTTAGGATCTCGCCTGTGATTCGGAGGCTTTGATGAGGTGGGATTTCTCACACTTAACACACACCCACACCTCTGCTCATAAACCTAGCAGCTGGCTGTGTAATCTTTGATGCTGGCCGGGTCTTATGTGTGCGGAATAGCATTATGTGGCTTTAGAGGCTGAGTGAAGTGATATTGCCTTCAGTGCTTTGAGATTGACCCTGTCTCTCTTTCTCTTCCCAGATGCATGCAGACCCTGCAACAACACAGAAATCCTCATGGCTGTGTGTACTAGTGACTTTGGTGAGTTGAGATTTAAAACACACACACACACACACACACACACACACCAAAGGAAAGTAATTAGAAGTATGTTTTGCCACTTTGTTGGACAAAGTGTCCATCTCTTTGTGTCCCTCTCTGGTCTCCCTCCTCTTCTGGCCTTTCTCTGTCTGTCCTGATTGGTCAGCTGTAAGGCACCCTCACATTGTCTAAAGTGCAACACAAACAAAAAAAGAGGTGAATTGGAGGGAAATGTGAGTTGACAACTATGTCTCTCTCTCACACACACACACACACACACACACACACAAAACCACCGGGCTTTACCCATCACCAGCTCCACCCCTCACCCCCGCTCCCCACAGGGGTCAGAGGTCAAAGAGCATCTCTAATTCTGTTAGTGCCCCCTCCCCCCTCCGGCCTAATCCCCGCCCTGCCCCTCCCTGCTCACGGCCGCTGGGCTCTAATCTGGATGGAATTGAGACATGTCCGAACGGATCGCCATCTCCACAGCAAAGACCCTTAGATGGTGATCAGGTTTCGAAAGTCAGAGCTCCTTAATCCCAGCACGGACCTGCAAACCTACACACACACACACACACACACACACACACACATGATGCACACATATGAACACTTGAAGATGTTTTTTTTTTCCAGTATTACGGAAGTAGAGCTGAATATTCATGTGTGTGTTTGTGTGTGCAGTGGTACGTGGGAACATCCGGGCAGTGGAGCCTGACCCAACACTTGGAGCCGCTGTGATTAAGGTGGTCGCCACACGAGTGTTCCGTCAGAAGTCCGCCCTGTTCACCGGCGGTCGCCTGACACGATCCGGAGAGTTCCGCACGCCGCTACAGTGTGGCGTCCGGCCAGGACCCGGCAGCTTCCTGTTCACCGGCCACGCCCATTTCGGCCAGGCGTGGCTGGGCTGTGCACCGCGGTACAAGGACTTCCAGCGGGCGTACAACCAGGCCAGGCTGGCCCAGGAGATGCCCTGCGAACTGGACGCTGTGTGAGGGGCATGGACACCAGCACCTCAGCAGACCACTGAAAGAGCCAGAGAAGCAAACAAACCCCTGGCCTTGTGTGTGCGTGCCGGGAATGCAGAGCTCTACTGGGAGGACAAATTTTGGGAGAGCTTTTCCCTGTGCAATACTAGCTGCTCAAACGAAGGGGGCGCTACAGAGCTCAGCCCGGACACTGCATTCACTGAACTAGTGAGAAGAGTGATTAGAGTGTGATGGAATGGTTAACTGTTTGGAGTGAGTGTCTAGAATGGTTAATTAATGGAGTGAGTGAATTATGGCCCAACAGAGCCAAGCTGACGGGTTCTCCTGACAGGACTCAACTCAGGACACAGTCACAGACACACAGACTCACTGCAGTCAGGACTACAGACATGTGCAGGACTACAGACATGTCAACACATGGCTGTCTGTTCTCCAACATAGTCTGTGTTTCACACTGTCTGTTCTCCAACATAGTCTGTGTTTCATTCTCCAAATGTTATTTATAGGTGACAGGAGTCCAGAATCCATGAGTGCTGCATGACCAGCCTGATAGAGAGATTGAAGTACCTGAGATTAGGGAGAGTTAACCTCCTGTTTTCATTTTTTGGGAAAATTGACATTTGCACTGCTCATGAGACTGAAGGGATATATCTGGAGAATTTGGAAGCTGCAAGCACTGTATAAAACCAAATGAAAAAAGTCAGATTATATGTAGCAAAGAGCCAAGAGAACTGGATATATTATGAATTATAAATGGCTCTTAATAGACAGCACCAGGCTTTTGCTCTAAGAAGAGCCAGAGCAACTCGGTGTAAACAACTGTAAGCTTCAAGGTTAGCATCCACTAACTTTAGCGGCACGCTAGCAGAGAAGCTGCCAATACTGACTGAGGCAGGCAAGGCAGAACAGAGCTCAGAGCACTTTAAGTCTGCCTGAAGGGTCTGCTGCTCTCTTCAGAGATAAATTATCTTCACACAGGGCCGTCTGACTGTCTGCTAGACCCCTGTATAATTCAATGATTTCTGTCTGCTACCGCTAGTCAGGCCGGGCTAAACTTGTGTCCATTTTGTCTTTTGATTTGTTACTATGCTGCATGTACATTTCTGATCTGTCTCTCTCCAGAACTGTGATGGTTTTTTTTATTTTTTTTTATCTTATTTTATTTATTTTCACAACAAATTGACAGGCCTCGAGGACCAGGCTGCATCCAGAATATCTCACTTGTGTTGTAATATAGATGATTGTTTCAAGAGATGTGTCCTTCCTCTGTTTATCGTGCACTAAATGCCTGGAGCGGATGAAACCAAATTGCCCCCGGGGGAATGAGGGTGGGGGTGCTCTGAGTTATTGCTATTGTTACGGGAGGGGTTGTTCCTAATTAATACCAATGTGATTCAGATGATTTTAAAGGTTAACTATTGTTTTGTAAATGTGGGTAAATGTAAATAAGAACATATAGGAACTTATGAAAACCTCTGTCTTGTCAGTATTGTTTTTATGTAAGTGTTGTGTGTAAATGTTGTGTGTGGAGTGTTTTATAAAGACTTTTCAAAAGATAAAACAAATGTTTTCCAGTATTTTTTTCAGATACTTCTAACTCCTTTTCAGCATATCACTCCACAGAAATAATTAAGAGAACATCAAAAGACCTGAGTTATCTAAGAAAGGAAAGAAGACTCTGTACATGCTCTGTATGTGTGTGTGTGTGTGTGTGTGCGGTGAAGTGTAGTGTAGTCTAACTAGTAAATAAGTGCTAGGGGAGTGTAGAGAGAGCTGTTTGTGGATGAAGACAGGGTGTCTGTGCAGAAGCCCTTCGCTGAACTCAGGAAGCCATAAATCCCCATTAAAAGCCAGTGGGCACTGAGAAGGGCAGGCCTGCTGTGTCCCGCCTCAACAGTTCATAACAACCACTGGAGTAGTCTCACTGGCTAGAGCTGCACACAGAGCAGAGGGATACCGCCAGCATGCTCCCTCCTCTGACATCTAATGAGAATAGCCATGGGTACAGTATTTTCATGAAATAGCACATTGTAGGCCAGCTTGTTCCCTTGAAAGGGAACAATGTTACAAGAGTTGGCAAAAATATCAGACACAGACGTAAAACTGTTTGGGTTTGTGAAGAACATGCTCTCTCTCTCTCTTTCTCTCTCTCTCTCTCTGTCTTGTCAATAACAGGAAAGAGAGGAAGGGGGATGGGTTGGGTTCGGCGCTGTGCCTATGTAGTTCCAGAGGGAGGGGAGGGGAAGCGATCTGAGCCCAGCCCTGGAGACAAGCTCTCAGTCTGGACAAAAGGCTCCAGGATGCTCCCTGCCATTACCTGCACATTTACAACAACATGCCCCTGGCCAACATACACATGTGGATGCACACCCATGCATGCCCCACAATACAGAACTAATGTGTTTGCACAGACAATTCAGCAGCTAAAGGGAACAATACTAGTGCAACAAAGTGTGACAAACATATTTTTAGCTGCCATATTATAGGTCCACATAAAAAGTTTTATTTAACTGGGTTGCAATACTGATTGCGGAAAATGATTAATCAGTTAAAGTACTGAGCCTATTGTCTAGTAAAGTACACTGTAAAGTATTTTTGCAGTGGCATGGTTGGCAATTTGCTGTTAGGATGTATGTGTTAACAATGAGTGCATAATTTTAAGTAACTTGTATTATGCAAGTTTTGTGCAAATTTTTATATGGAAATGTTGCTCACCTAACCTGTGTTCCAATCAGTTGAGTTGTTGAGTTGTAGGTTACTTGCATTAAGCACACCTGTGTGGGCCCGTGGAGAGTCTTGGCCAGAACTGGGAGGCTGCTTGTGAGGAGCGTCTGATTGTTGGAGACTGGAAATAGTGGGGTGACAAGGACACGCAGGGAGGCGCGGGGCCTTTCTTTAACGGAGCTCTGTTGTCATACTTGGGCACTAAAACTCCACTTTTGTTCCTGAAGGGTCTGCAGATGGCCCTAATCCCCTCAAAATGCGGAGGGAAAACGTGTGTGAGGGAGTGTGTGTGGGTGCAGGGCCAGTGAGGCAGGGGGCACGCAGGCAGCCTCTGGCCTTCCCGCCAAAACTGACATTGTGATGGAAGACACAGGGGGAGAATTACCCCACCTCACACACACACTCACACACATTCTCTTACACAAACACACACACACACGCACACACAAACACACATACACAAACACACACATACATATACACACACATACAGACGCCTCCAGCTTTATTCAGCTGCACACAGCTGCCCTCCAACTGCTGACAGGGGGTCTCTCAAACACACACACACACACACACACATAGCATTACAACATACCACACATCACACCGAACACCTGACAACAGACCTAGATACTTGTTCAGTGTGTTTTTAATTGACGTCAGAAATTGAGAAAGCACACAGGTACACACATTACTTGTGCTTTAAACCAAGCTATTGGTCTCATAATGTCTAGTGAGTGAAGCAGAGTGAGTATTGAATAGCATGTTTGTAAGTGTATGATGGTTATGTGTTTGTGTATGTTTGGGTGTTTGTTTTACTAAGGTCGACTAAGGTGTGGTCAACATAGCACCCCCAGTTGTCTGTCTAAAGATGGATGTGTGACCATTTGCAACATGAGTACGTTTACACACACACACACACACACACACACAGATGATAGACAAAGGTGTGGTCAATATGGCAACCCTAGTTGTCTATCTAAAGATGGATGCGAGACCACTTGCAACATGAGTACGACCTGAAACACACACACACACGCACGCGCGCCACACACACACACACACACACACACACACACACACACACAAACACAAGAAAGGCACACGACAGGAAGAGGAACAGGTCAAAGGTGGCTGTGCTTGTGACCTGCCTTCCATCTCCTTGTCCTGTCCAAGAGGTGCCCTGGGGTCACACACACCTGCACAAGCACACAAACACTCACTCCCCAGGGCCCCCACCTGCAGAATACTACATCATCTGTACACACACACACACACACACACAGATACACACATATACACACACACATATGCACGCGCACACACACACACACATTCAACACGCGCATGGACGCACACACATACAGACACATACAAACATACATGCATACCTACAAATACACACACACACACACACACACACACTCCCCAGGGCCCCAACCTGCAGAATACATCATCTGTACACACACACACACACACACACACACACACACACACACATACAAACACGCGCACACACACACACATACAAACACATGCACAGACACATACAAACACATATGCACACCTACAAATACACGCGCGCACACACGCACACACACACACACACACTCCCACACCTGTTTGTGGCTGCAGCTTGACTGTGATTAGAATCTAGTTTGTGGTTTTTTGAGACCCACAAGTCTGCTGAGACTTGGAGCAATAGGGGACAAAAGACAGAAACTTCACGGAGCGAAAGAGTGCCACCTCCTCTCTTCTCTCTCTTTCTCTGGCTCACTCAGACAGACAAGCATTACTCTGTAATCCTGTAAACAGCAAAGCGTGACCTGTACACCCCTCCCTCTCCTGCCTCCTCTCGCCCTGTCTCAGGTTATCTCTGGGGAGACTGTTATTCTTCTGCACTCTTCTAATCAAAGGGCGAAAGAGCGCCTGGGGTGCAGACCGAAACTGCCAATCACCTTTTGCTTTTTCCACTTGTTCCAAAACCTCCCTCTACCTCTTTCTCTCTCTCCCTCAACTTGCACAGAACATTTTATATCTCATTACCAAGTACAATTATGCAGACCTACTTTTTGAGCAGAGAAAATAAAGTGCAAAATGAACTCTGATGAAGTATGATTTTGCTGCTTTTATTTAGTATTTACTCATATTCAGCAAAGTTAGTTTTATTCTACAAATGGTATCACAAATTCAATTTCACTCAAAAGAGTGTAGCAACAAGATTCAACTCTTCCATGACATGCATTTGATGTTTGAACAGACTTTAGAGTTGATGTCGTTTTTGCAATGTCTTCATTATTTTACACTTGAGACACTTTAGTTTGTTGATACTTCAATATGCACACTGTAGTTTTGACACTGTGATTATGATAATCTAGTTTTTAATTTAATTTAATTTAACTAATTGTTTGCTTTACTGTATACTAATCAAGTTACAAGCAATTAATGGAAATATTACCTGTATCAGTGTCATGGTGACCTGTTTGGAGAACTTTTCTGTCAGCAGTAATGTATCTATAGCTGGTTGGAGAACCTGTTCTCCCTTTATTCCTATTGTGCTACCCTGAGGTTCTCTCTCTCTCTCTCTTTTTCTCTCTCCCTCCCTCTCTCTCACATCACATACACACACACACACACACATGTACACACACACACCTGCACTCACAAGCACCCACATACCCTGACACGCACACATGGCTACTCCAGCAGGCTCACAGCAGGACTCAGAATGGGAAATTGGGGTGACACCGTGAGGTTGGGGTCTGTTGTTCTGATGAAGGACAGAGGAGAACAGAGAAACTAGCCATGGAGAACGAGAGAATGAGGGAGACAGAGGGTGACAGGGAGAGATACGGGGAATGGGAGCGAGGGGGAGAGAGAGAGAGCAATGTGTGAGAAGAGGGAGAGAGGTACAGCTGATACGGAGAGAGAGAGAGAGAGAGAGAGAGAAGAGAGGTAGAGAAGAGAGGGAGAGCATGTGCTGTGGAATTCTCTCCTAATTAAGAGCCGGATTAGGGGTACACTGTGGGAACAGCCTGAGTGTGGGAAAGAAAGAGGGAGCGCACTCTCCCTCCCTCTCTCTCCCTTCCTCCCTCCCTCATACTCTCACTTTCTCCTACTTTGCCTGCCGCTTTCTCCCTCTCCCTCTCTCGCTCCTTTTCTTTTGCCCCCTAAATTCTCTGCTCCCCTTTCTCCTCCCATTTCCACTCTCTCACCCTAAATTCTCCTGCCCTGCACTGTCCCAGGCTCTCACCCCCTCCACACTCACACATACACAGAATGGGAGACATTTTCACACTGCATTCCAAGTTTTTTAGTGGAGCACAATTCTCGGCTTAATTCAACCTCCTACAGTGCCACTCCTAAGACATCTTGGAGATGTCTCCTACATCTCTCGTTCGGCATTTAGATCATGCTTATGTGAGTTTCCATACATTACACATGAGCTGTGGGACCATAATCAACAATCAACAAACAACTTTACATGAAGCTTGGAAACATGTCATGCTGTTTACAGGGCCCATTTTGCCATGCATCTTCCATAAAATCATGAATCATACCAAAAGTTAGATGAATGACATGGGTTGATATTTTAACAGTAATGGAATTTAATGTCTCAGATGTTGAGGGTGGGGAAAAGCCTGACTTAGTGAGTCTTAGTGGGGATTATAAAACCAGCTGGGAGATGGACTCCAGATGCGTCATGGTCAAGGGAACATGACTCGATGGGTTTAACATGAGTCAGATGACCATAGCAACCTCGATCTGCCAGTATCTGTTTGAATCCACACTGGCTTACTGGTTGTAGTGGTAGCAGGAAAGACGGTCCAAGCTCCACACTACTCTGCTTGGAGAAGAGACTTATTCAAACTAGATTCTTTGAGATGAAAGTTCCCCTCAAGGGTTTCTCCACAGGTTCTATGGAAAGTTCTATGAAAAGTTCCTCAGGGCATCTTTTCCATGCAGACAACTCTTTGATGTAAAAAAAGTTCTTTAAAAAAAGTCTCACACAGAGTTGAAAACTTTCACAAGTCAACAATTCAAAGAGGGTTCAACAAAGAATTTGTTAACTGATTTTGAGCATAACTTTTAATAGCCTTGGGAAAAGACCAGCATAGGATCCCTTTTCTACCTTGTGTCCGTTTGTGTGTGTGTGTGTGTGTGTGTGTAGATCTATCAGAAAAGCAGGCCTACTATTCTCAGCTGGCCACCAGATAGATAACCCTACACAAGTAAAATATTTTTTTCCTGAGGTTATATACTGCTATGAGTTATGGTATTTTGGTAATAGTGTATACAGTCCAACAGAACAGTGACCTTTTCTGTCAGGAAACCACCTGTAGACTTGTTCTCCATGTGATGTGAATCCACACATAACAGTGCAGCTCCACTTTCAACATGCAGTAGCAACCAGGGTTACTACAAGCAAAGGTAGAATTTTGGGGTCTATAGAAGCCCTAAGATGCCATTTAGTCACATTTTACGGTAATTTTGATAGTGGCAATTAATTTGATGATCTGGAGAAAAATATGCAATGTTTACTAGGCTCCAGTTGCCTTTATGTTACCCTTTTCAAACATCAGTGACATTAGCCAGTCCACTTTTATGAAGATTCAACAAGATCTGCTTTATTTAAGTTACATTTAGCACACATTTATCAGGAACCCTGTCTCCCAAGGTTTTGTTTCCTAGGTGATCAGTGTTGTCTACCACCACTTCAAGCTCATGTTGACTGCTCCGCCAACAAAGCTGAAACTGGCCGATTAATTTACAATCACAGGAAAGCAGTAAAGAGCGTTCCACTAGATATCAAATGAATCATGTCATTTTCTCAGGACCTTGAGAAATTAGGCATCCAAAGAGATCTTGAGAAAACAGACATCCAAATGAAATGTTCATATATGACATCTTAGGGCTTCATCACTGGGGAACAGGAGCTAAGTAAAATAATGTGCAGGCCTCTAAAAGATTTCATTACAATAGAGCTGTGAGACTGTCGGCCTATAAATTATTCAGCGCATTATAGATTTATTATTCACAGCTGAATTGGTATACTCAAAAATACTATACTTCCCAGCACAAAGCACTTGATGTCTACATCCAGCACACACTGCAAATGATGGGAAAACAAATGACAAAAGGGTTCTGAAACTTGAATCTCTGAATCTCACCAACCCACTATTTTGCATTTGGTCGTATATTTAGTTTACATTTCTTAAATATGTATTTTTGTTCAATAATCTACAAATAATAACCCAGAACAACAATGTTAAAGCAAAGACAGTTTACAAAATATAGATGATCAAAATCTCAAACAAACACTGAACTCTTTGGGTTTACTTCCCAAAGGGTCTGTGAGGCTCAAATGATGCACTCTATGGACTCCTCATTACTAGTGTGTGGTGGTCTCAACATTGTGCTGTAGGGGCGAGTGGACTGGTCAGTACTAAGAGGCACATGAATACACCCAAACCCAGAGAGGTCCTTGAAGAAAATTTGTTGCAGAGAGCACACAACCTCAGACTGGGGCAAAGGGTCACTTTTCATCATGGCAATGACCTGCAACCCACAGCCAAGACAGCACTTAAGAGCTGCTGGGACAAGCCTCTCAATGGGCCCCAGTGGCCTGGCTGTGTCTGGACTTGAACCGTGTTGTGGAACATCTGTGGAGGCCACCCCACGGATCAGGCGAGTGCCACTTACACATACCAGTGGGATTTGACTTGAACCAAATCCTCTTGGGGAATACTTATGTGCACAAACCCTCAAGATCCAGCAAGACTGGTGCCAAATGGGTTTGCTCAGTTATAAAATTTGTAACTAATTCATTTAGAAGAGGTTAACTGATTTTTGTAATAGTTTTGTGAAAATGACTTAACATACAGTATATTCATCACCATTGACAATGTTGGTTGTATGTAGATACATGGTTAAAAATACTTAATTCCATTGTGAAGTTAGTGCAGTAAGTGTAAATCCAAAGTGCAAATCTTAAGGAGAGTCAAGCATTGACTTCCTGAACTCCTCCTCATAGTGCATCACACACACACACAGGAACAGAGTCCCAAACTCAGCATTCTTTCACCATTGTTGCGTCTTCCTTCTGTCTATTTCACTGTTCCCACAAATTCCTCCGCTCACTGCTCCTGTTCACAAGGTTTGTCCATTCCAATCACACACACACACACACACACACACACACGCACGCACGCACGCACGCACGCACGCACGCACGCACGCACACACTCACACACACAGCTTGTGTTCATTAAGCCCATATCAGTCAAGCATTAGTGCATGAAACAAAAGGCCAATTTTGAGAATCCCACGTCCTGGCAGTGTATGTGTGTGTGTGTGTGTGTGTGTCTGAGTGTGTATGTGTGCACGAGGGGTTTCCTTTCCTATTCCAGTTCCCACCCAGGAAAATCTCATTCATGCCGTAGTTTTCCCACTCGCTCAGTCACTGAATTCTGGCAATCTGCATCCTTGTGTTTCCGGGGGCAACCAGAGGGAATATTGTGGGATGCACACGGATACCACTATACTAGCTTACTTATTCAGTAAACATTACGGTCAGGATAAAAAAATTTGTTTTAAAGTGAAACATTCATTCATTCAAACAATCATTTAACCATTCAATACAAACAAATTAAGAACTCCATACAGATTTACTGCTACTGAGAAATACGTTATCAACATTAAAAACAAATTAACAATTATTTTTTTAAATATTTGGAAATGTTGCACAACTGATAATATCACCCATATTTCCCCGAGTGGGAACACACCCTAGACTGCAGAGGATACATCTTCAAGAGCTTCTGAGAGGCATTACACCACTACACTGTTTCTCTTGTATGTCTTTGATATGTAATTACTATAGTATATACTGTACAAAACCAAATAACGGGTGTTTATACAATGTGTTTAGACAGTGCTAATGAGGAGTCTAGGAAGCTACTGTTGCCGTGTATCTTTTCAATTCTCTCTCTGTCTCTCCCTCCACAGGGCAGGGGCAGTCAGGTCAGTGTGCCCCGGTAGCCCTGTGCCCAGCTGGACATCACGCACCCACTCACCGTCCTGCACACCCACACCCACACACTTTCCCAGGGCCAGATAGCTGACTAAACCCCACTTCCCATGCCCCTGTCCTGGCACCAACATACTGGGGAGAGGACTGAGGAGGGGGTGCCCAGAGTGATGGTCTGTGTGATTGTGTGTGTGTGTGTGTGTGTGTGTCCTCAGTGAGTGGAACCATGAGACATTCAAATCACATTTTTTCCCCCAACTATTTAGTCACACAGCTGTTGGCGCTGGCACTGGGCTGATGGTACAGGAATATTATGGGCTGTTTCAGGGAGCTACGGGGTAGCCATGGCTGTCTGGTCTGCACAGTAAAATTCTTTATGGCTTTTCAAAGTTGCAGGCGCTTCACCAAGAGACACATGAAAGGGATCCTATTATCCCAACCACTCAGACTGTGTGTGTGTGTGTGTGTGTGTGTGTGTGTGATTATAAGGATGTTTGTCCAGTTGCGAGAGTACAAAATCACATATGTGTGAATCCTGGTGAAATTGTATTCTAGTGTAAATGTATGCATATAAGTGAATGTCTGTGTCTGGGAGTAAAATGGTATGTGTGAGTGTGATTGTGTGAGCGTGATATGCGTAATGACATTATTCTCACCCCGTATGATAATTCATTGTCAGGAGGCTTTTTTTCTCCGCAGCTCGTGAAATTGACATAAGCTTTACAAACATTCCGCGCATAGTTTCTCAAGGCCCTCACTCTAGTCTCACACACATCCACACTCACACAGAGCTCACCCTAGTGGCAAGACAGGGTAGTATACACTCTCTGTAACTCCCTTATCGGGTGTCTTAAATTAAATAAACAAAATAAAACACAACACCTCCTTATATGGTGACTAATGTTGTACAGTAGACCTACCAATCTGAGTTGCTAATGCTGCGCTAAAGCCACCTCTTTGATTTCTGCTCAGAAGATGCAGTTCCCATGAAAACTGTGTAATGGCACTTGACCACCATTACAAGCCTGTCATTAACCAGCCATGGGACGGTGGTGCGCTGACCAGGGTATAATTAAAGGTCTTACCGACATCTAGGCATACACTCATATTGGTTTTGGTTGGTAGAGCGGTGAGCCTGGCCACTGATTTGAACTCTGCTGGAAAATGTACCAAACTGGAACTATATGTGTACTGTATATAACGTATATCTTTTTGTGATCAAGTAGATTTTTCAGCATCAGATAAATTGATTTTAATAAACTCAATGAATACATCTAATGAATGTGTATAACTTGCTACTTTTGCTTCATGCATGGGCTGTATTAAAGGTCCTACTAAACAACAGCTGTTCCCATCCATTGTACTCAAGCCTTTGTTGGGCATTTTTAAAGGTCTGAAGTTATGTAATGCTGAGACAGTGGTGAGGGGATTCACAGTGATCTTGATTTCCTCCAGAGAAATGTCCTGCTGAGAAGGGGGGGTGGCCTTTAAAGGAACCATATGTAAGATTGTGGCCAAAACTGGTACTGCAATCACTTTCAAATTACTGTAGAGCGGTGTATCGCCTCCCCCTTCCCCCTGACTCGATGTTGCCAACCCGGATGCCGAAACACTACTGACTTCGTGATTAGTAGATAGGTAGAGGGTGGCGCATCAGGCCAAAACACAACATGACAAAACACAACATCAACATCAGTTGAGGGCTGCAACTTTTTAAATAACAATATCCTGGCCGGACTGTCAGTGATATAAGTATTTGAAATGAATATGATTTCTTAATGTCTAATGACATATTAGGGCCATTTTATGATTAATTGAAATACATTTCTTACATATGGTTCCTTTAAATCTCATAGCTGGTGTTTTTGATCGAGCGGCGGAGGAGGCGTGTCTTTGGTAGCTCTGCACTACTCGCTCGTCCAGCTCCCGAGCCCAGAAGCCCTCGCAGTCGCGTTATCTCCTGCTTATACCTGATACAGACACATACATCCGCTAACACCTTAACACTGACAACAAATACATTACATTGCAATAATGTTGCCGTATCCTCCCACAATACACTGATTCATGTTCACCCTAATGACTGTAAACAAACCAAATTGTTTGTGTTTACCTGCCCAAGTGGTTGTCAACATACTCTTGCAGTTCTGAGACCTGTTCCTCAGCAACGGTAGCTTGTGTGAGGAGCTGAGCCCGCTCTCTCTCCCAGCTCTCCTGCAGGTTTTCATAAGCAGGCTGGTTATATTCTGTGTGCCACACTGGCTATGTCTCTAAGGTTGTGTTACTGTGTCCCCATTACCTGAGCTGTGATGCTGATCTCATGGAGATGTTTTCTGATGTCAGTCCAGGCGGCATCGTTCAGCTGAGCCCTGAAAGTACAGATGGCCGATTATGTGAGCTTAAATATAGCGCCAGCATGTGTCCAGTGTTTAGTCATATGTTTGACCAAATTAATATGAGAATCATAAAAAAACAAACTTCCTGCAATGAATAACTGTGAGTGGAGCAGTTCACCTATTAAATAGTCCACAATATGTCGTGGAAAAGGTTGAAAAGGACTTACTGCTGAGAAATGTTGGAGGAGAGTAACACCTGGAAAAAGGAAATCAATTTTCATTAATTTCATCTAAACACACAAGCACACGCACACACACACACACACACACACACGCACACACGCCACACACACACACACACACACACACACACACACACACACACACACACACACAATTACTATGGGTGCTCCACATTGGTGGTGGTTAGTGAGGTTCCCCATCACTGTGAAGTGTTTTGGGTGTGTTGAAAAGTGCTATACCTGTTCCTGTGTCTGTTTGAGTTGGCTCTCTAGACGGGCTTTGTCCATGCGTAGGTTGTGTAACTCTTTCTCAGCCTCCCCCTCGTGCTCCCCGAGAGAGAAGTGGGCCTCTGGGGGCCCAGGCTCCAGCCCTGAGCTCTCATGGGACAGGATCTGCTCCCGCTGAACCCTGGGAAACCGAGGAAAAAGGCCCCGAGCGATGAGTACTGATCCATCACAGATTTCAGATGATAGTTGATGTTTGATCTGTCAATCTCTCAAGCTGGTTTCAGAACTCTCAAAATGGCAACACACAAAGGCTTTAGGCTAGGTTGAGGATGCTCTGGCAAACTGAACACCAGGCCAAAATATTGACTGTTATTGGGCTGATGGGTACTCACCACAACTTCACTGACTAGAACTTAAAAAATAAATAAATAAATAGGATTGCACAGAGAAAGTCTAATCAGGGAGGATTCAGGATTTTCCAATGTCAATATGCTGTGCATATTTATAAACAGTGATTTTATATAGATAAATATATCTTCTAAAACCAAGATGCAATGGTGTGCAAATCTTGAGGTGAAAATCTTTCTTTGAGAAAACACAAGTGCTGCCCAAAATCCCCTGTGGGATTTTCTCATTTGCATGGTCTTTGAAGATGAAAGAAATACAATAATCCAGTTAAGACATGGCAAGACATTCTGAGCCAGACTTCTATGAGTATGTGTGTGTGTGGGCAAATCAGCTAAGAAGGGAAATGTGTGTGTATGTGTGTGTGTGAGAGAGAGAGTGTGTTTGTCTGTATTTCTGTGTATGCACCTGTAAGCAGCAAGCAGGGATGTGTGTGTGTTCATGAGAGTGCGTATTTTGCAGCGGTAGTTGCGTGCTGCGCTGGCCAGTTGTTCCTCTCTCCTGCGATAGGCCACTCTCATGTCATTCAACATCCCATCCACATGTCCATGCAGCCTGGACCAGTAAGATGCCTCCTTCTGGTCTAAGCCCTCCCTCAAACCAGCCATGAACTCCTGTGGAGATATGTGAATTAATAGAGATGTATCTGTATTAACTGACAATATTTTCAGTGTGTGTGTGTGTGTGTGTGTGTGTGTGTGTGTGTGTGTGTGTGTCTTTAGATAGTGTGGACTGTGTCCATACTGTTAGGTCTTGTAGATATTTATGGAGTCGGGCTCTGTACTCCTGGTTTAGTTCTTTCAGTTGATTTTGCAGCCGAGAGTTTTCAGCTTCCAGCTCCTTTTGCTGCTGCTGGGAGGCCAGAAGATCCTGAAACACACACACACACACACACATGTGAACAAACACACACCCACACACACACAGCAAAGTAGATATCCTGTGCATGTGTGCATGTGCACACACTTACCACAGACTGCTCAGCAAGTGTGTGTTGTGTGTTTCTGATTGCTCTCTTATTTTCCTCCTGCTCTTTCCCCATGGCAACCCTGGAAAACCACATCAGAGGGAAAACCACATCACAGAGCAGCCCGCAGAGACCAGATCACAGAGAAACCACATTAAGAGCAACACACACACACACACACATATACACACACAGACTCGCACACACACACACACACACACACACAGACTCGCACACACACACACACACACACACACACACACACACACTCGCACACACCACTGACTTCCATGTACCAACAGAAGCAAATGTTTATATTTGCAAGCGTGTGTGTGTGTGTGTGTATGTGTGCATGCCTGTGCGCGCTTGTGTGTGTCCATGAGATAAAGACATACACTTTCTCTTCAAGTCTGTGTTGTTGCTCTTCATAACCTTTCCTTATTTTCTCCAGCTCATCCTTCAGCTCGCTCTGTTTATCCAGCAGCTACACAAAAACATTCAGGAATGCAAACACTGACACACACGCTCATGCAACACAAATGGCACGCTGGCACTGCACACGAGTAATTACTTGTGTTATAAACACTCACTCACATTTTTCTCCTGGGGGCTCTTGGTCTGACCCAAGGCCAGCTCTTCTGGCTGCATGTGAGACATACACATACACACACACACACACACACACACACACACACACACACAGAGAGAGAGAGAGAGAGAGAGAGAGAGAGAGAGAGAGAGAGAGAGAGAGAGAGATTGTTTTTTCCATTTATGACATTGCAGATTTAGTAATGGGCCATATGTGGGTGAGTTGTGTTTGTGTGATACAACAGGTAGCTTATATAAAGGACTTCAAATATGCATTCTGAGAGAATGTGTGTGTGTGTGTGTGCATGTGTGTGTACATTTGTGTGTGTGTGTGTGTGTGTGTACATATGTTTGTGTGTGTACAATGTGTATGAGTAACTGTGCCTCACCCTCACTCTGTTGTGACTAACTCTGCTGACCAGTGCCCTCACACGTTCCACCTCCTCGCCCTTTTGCCGAGCGCGTCGCTGGGCATGGTCTCTCTCCTGGAGCAGGGTGTCATGGGTGTTAGCAAGTGCCAGCAGCTCGGCGCTCAACTGCTCGGTGTGTGTAGCAGCTCGCTCGTAGGCCTCGCACATACTCAGAAAGTTCCTCTTCAGCGTGCTGTACTCCTCCGCCAGCTCCTTGCTGTTGACCTCGGCAGCCTGTGCCCGCACTGATGCTCCCTGGAGCTCCTGCCTTAACCGATCACGCTCACTCTCCAAAGCTAAGGCCACACCCTCTTGGGACAAAAGCTGTTCAGGTAGCAAAACTGTGATCAATACATATGTGGACACTTTAGTCACAGTTAGGAAAACATTGTGTGTGCATGTTACCTTATTTTTTAATTCAAAGTTGTCAGCTTCATGTTGCTCTCGCATCTTATTCGTCCTGATCTGAACTTCCACAAGCTCTTTTGACATCTACAGAAGCAAGGAACAGAAATTGATGGATAGATCGAGGGAGACATGGATTCATTCTAATAAATTAAAATGCTGCTGAACGGAAAAGCATAGGCTAATGACTAGGCTTACCTTTAGTTTTTCCTCCTCACTGAGCACAAGTTTGGTAGATAGGTCGGTCCTTGAGGCCCCTATTGTTCCCAGTTTACTCTGAAGAGTATCCAATTTACTGAAAAGCTGTTCATTTTTGTCTCTAAGCTGCACCTGAGGTTGATCAACGATGCATGAGTTTTTAGGCCTACCAATGCAATGACATAGCCTAGCCAACACAACCTTCAGATACTGGATGAGACAGACAGAAAAACAACTTCTTGTTACTTACATTCTCGTCAGTCAGAGAACGAATTTGCTCGTGGAAATCGTTCATTCTAGAGCGCGTCAAGTGTGAATTCATCCTGAGGACTGCAGGGAAAACTGAAGGTGTCCAGGTTACTTTGTGTGTGTGTGTGTGTGTGTGTGTAACCACAAACAGCGGATTGTTGCCAAGGGCCCAGGGAGATTAGTAGGCCTAGGTTGTAAATGTCAGAGTTTTCTAAGGTTTCTGTGAAGGAGTTATTAGGCCCACGTCCAGTAGGCCTTTAAAAGCCTGTAGGCTAGTCTAAAACAACAGCCATCAGCCATGGATGTTGCCATCGTCATTCCTATATATTTATTTTTAAGTTTATGCTGAAAACTGTTATGTTTAAATAGGTATTCGCAGTTAGGCAATATCAATAAAGACAGTGGTAGCTCGTCATTCGTAGCCTACCTGACAAACAACACACCGTACCAAAGAACCCAGGCTTCCTGTCCGCAACTCTTTTTTTCCATGGAACTTCTCGTTCATGTTGCATGCTCATATTATTCACGCGTCACTAGGACGCTCTCGTGCGGTGACGGTTGGTAATGCAGAGAACAACCACCACCAGCAACCCCAGCAGCAGCCAGGCCAGCATCGGTTGACAGGAGGAGAGAGTAACAGCAGAGGATACTTTTCTTAATTTCTGTCAAAAAGAGAAAGAGCAGTAACACCACCTGACAGGTCCGTGACCATGTCCAGTAACGTTACAGATAAACCTCGCCCTGAACGTAGAGGCAGTCTTCGACCAAAGGTCTCAAATGTCGACGTCGAGGTGGACGACGATGACGGACATCACAAAGGCGGCTCAACAGTTTGGAAGCCTAAAACAAAGCTGGCCTGTACTTACAGAATGGGACCCATGCGTAAGTTTTTGCCACATGTGGTGAAAAATAGAGCCCAGGAGATTCTCGACAAAGCTTTCACTGACCTGACTTATGACCACGATCACTGCCGAGAAGTGGCTGAGAAAGTATCAACGGACATCATGGCTTTTCTAAAGGAGCAAGTGTTCGACCGATATCGGTATGTGGTCAGGGTGATAATTGGCGAAAAGAAAGGACAATCTGTAAAGATCGTGGGTCGTGCTCTCTGGGATCAAGAAACAGACAATTTCCTGACTGTCACTCACGAGAACCGTCATTTGTACGCTGTGGCTATGATGTTTGCCGTGTATTTCGAATAACAGTAAAACTGGAACAGCAAATGACAGCAATGGTTAAATATTTGTGTAAGAATTTACTATTAAAACAAATGATACTTTGATCAGAAGGGCTAAATTTGTCGCTAGTTACACAGACTAAGTTAGGCCTACAGTACACCCAAGAAGTAATCCAGACAGACTAATAGGGAAACAATGTATAAATCATTTAATTAAAATATTACAGACTTCTATACAGCATATAAGGTTGTTTTACAAAATATTGAAGGCCTGTCCAATATTTACAGCTCATGAGGAAAAGTGAAAAATTCACCAAACTGCTGAAACCACTTTGGTGAGGTTTAGGCCTTAACTTTGCATCAACTCTCTCTCTCTCTCTCTCTCTCTCTCTCTCTGTCTCTCTCTCACACACACACACACACAAAATAAACAGGCCTCCGCTGCTCAAGGCCATCAACAAGCTGGCACTGTAGGTAGAAACAACAAATATTCACTACAAGAGTCAGAGGCACAGCTCTTGTCAGTCATTACAAACACATTCTTATAAAACAATATCCGATCATTTCACACGTGAATAAACACATTAGACGGACAATAATGAATTGATACAATGACTGCACAGCAAGTGCATTAGTGTGATATTAAACTTGGAAGCAGTGACAAGAGCAGTATGACTCTGAATGATGATTCCATGAATGACCAACAGAGGGAGCTAAATAGAAAAGGGTTTCAGTCCGGCAGATTCTCGTCCTCTTCCTCCTCCACCACCTCGTCCTCTCCGCCGCTGTCGTGGTGTGTGGGGTGCGTGAGGTGGTGAGAGTGGGAGTCCCGGTTGTCTCCACGGGCCAGCTGGAGCCCAGTGGCGGCCTGCAGGGCGACGAGGCTGTCCTGGCTCACATAGAGTCCCACGTTCACCGAGGGCAAGGTACGCCGCAGGTCCTCTAACTTGGAGACGGCCTAAACACACACACACACACACACAATTATATACACAATCAAGAGTGGGAGATTGGCACTAGCCCTATTTGTCGGTCTGTCTTTTATAGTGGAACTATTTCTAAACTGACAGGATTGAACAATGTGGCACTTATCCATGATTGTTTTGAATAAGAGTTTTCTAAGTGTTTCTTAAAATCTACAAGATTTGCAGCAGGAAAATGAACATGAGCACACACACACCTGCTGGTAGTTGCCCTGTTGGCAGTGATGCTCCACCAGGAAGCCATAGACGTCACCCACTCTGACAGCTGGGTCCAGATCCGGCTCCTGCAGCAGTGTCTCACACAGATGCACTGCCTCTGCAGGCTCGTCCTCGTGCACACACCACACACACACACACACACACACACACACAGCCTTGTATGACCAAAACAAAGAGACCGGCTTGCCATTGACTAATACAGACATCTCAGAGAAAATATGAAGTTATCACGTCGTATGAGTACTCGTAAACTGAATTCAGAGAGGATTTTGTTAGAAACTGGGACATAAAGCATTTTGTCATTACCATGTCTCAGTCTCATGATTGCCCTCTACTGGAAATCTTCCAAGTACAGATTATTACGACAAATACTGTAACCATAAATAACTGGATATATTTTTAAAACAATCTCTAAAGTGAAGATGTTTTAAAACACCAGTTTCTGTGATGCAATGATGTTAAAAGAGCAATAGCAACAATTGGTACCAATATCAGCTGTAGTTTGTGTTCTAGTGTGTAGGGAGATAATTATAAAAAAAAAAAACAGAGAGAAAAATATCTGGATACATATACAGGGCCTTAGTGCCTTCTAGAGGAGGTCATCCTATGAAGATCTCACGTCTGAGTGGAGGGAATGTTTTACCTGCGTGCCTGGATGAATTTCTTCACACAGGAAATTCGGTGTGTGAGCCCAGACACTTTACTGTCCTGATCATCTGCGTTTCGACCTTTAGCTTTTGATAAACACTTGTAGGCCTCTGTTAGTGCACCCAACGCCTTCTCATAGTTCTGATAGTCATCAATCTCCACCTACAAACACAAAAAAATACACACACATGCACAAAAGAAGTCAGAAGTCAGGGAAATTTAAAGCAACACCAAAGAACTTTCCCTCTGTCGCACGCACGCTATTTGTTTATCCAGCACCGGCTTTGCAAATAACGATGTCCACAGACAAGGTAGAATATTTTGCATGACTTATAAAAGTACGATGTTTTGCGACATCAGATGCAAGTCAAATTTGAAGTTTCTTATGTCTCATTCCACCGAACTACAGATCCGCTACCCGATCTGGCAAACTTACATAGTGCGGTTATAGCCAATAGAGGGCCGCAAAAGCGAATGCAGAATTGCCATTCACCCTGTTACGAGTTGATGAAGCACTGAAACGATTTTGGAAACATTATTTTAAGGTACAAAAAACTCTTTGGTGTTGCTTTAATTCAGTTAAGAATTCTATCTGAGACACGTCAAGACACGCATATCGCTCACCTGTGCACAGGCCTCATAGAAACCTGCAAGCAGGTCAAGAGCTCTGCCCTTGGTGTAAAAGCTGATAATGTTCTTCATGATTTCTGGATCTTTCCGCCAGTCCAGAGACTGCAGGTAGTTGGCGGCCATGATGAAGATCTCCTTCTGACGAGACACTCCAGCGAAAAACACAATCTTCTCTGTGTCACCAGACTTTAACAGAGCACGCATTGCCTGCAGACAGACAAATAGTTATTATTTTGCCATTGCCTAGTATGGCAAACATGTTCCTAATAGGCCACACCTGTAGAGTGATGAACAGTGTGAATGCTTTGATTTACACACAGCATTTTGAAATTTTCATATCAAGAAATGTCAGTTTCCGCAAAGCAAAGTGGGGAAGATCAAACATGAGAAAAGCAAGCGGCTTAAGGGCATGGCAGTCTGAGTATATGAGTGTATATCATGGATGTGTGTGGGACTATGGATGTGTGTGTGCATTTGTGTTTGCTTCAGCCGGTATTACATCTTATGAAGCACTTTCACCTTCATTTTATTGCCAGCCTGAGTGTACTTCTTAGTTGCTAGGTGATAGTTGCCCTGGCGCATGCAGCAGTCAGCTATTCGCTCGAGCAGGTTCTTCCGCTCCTCTTCTGATAGGTGGGCAGAGCCACGTGTCACGGTCATTCTCTCCGCCAGCTCCTCAGTCACGGTCAGGCTCTGGTCCAAACACAGCTGCAGGGCCTCATGGTACTAAACACACAACATAACCCACTCAGTTTGAAACACATCTGCCACAGAAGACCACAGTCAACTACACCATGAAGGGAACACTGCTGAACAAATGCCACTGAGCACTAACACATTATCACATCCACACATGGTAAAACTAGTCATCACTCAGACACACAGTTTTAAGGCCCTGGCACACTAAAAGGTGTAATTTTGCATGTATTTTTTCGGCCCCTCAAATCCGAATTGCTGTTGTAGGAAACGTCATTCACTGACAGATGCCGAAAATGCACAAAATCGAACCTGTTCTGAAACGAAAAACTTTTCTGATGGACAATGAAGTATTCTTATTATCTTATCTTACCTTATTACAAAAGAGTCAGTATACAAACGTGACTGAAAAATAATAACAACCTCGTGTTGTGTCAATCACATAAAAAATATGGCCTTTACAGACACATACAGAGAACAGACACGGACGGACACACGGACCTTCTTGGCAGCAACCAATAGTTCCACGGCCTTGTGGTACTGGGTGTGTTTAATGAAGAAATCTGAGCAACGAGCCAACAGGGCAGGGTCACTGTTCTCATTCAGGTCCTCTGCGATCAGCTGCAGAGCACCAAACTGCTCTGTGGAGAAGGCCAACTCCAGAGCCTTGGAGACGTGGCCAGCCTGAGGGAAAAAAGGTCCAATGAGGAGCTCCATTACACCTGTTCACCACACTACTCATACCACCCACACTTTGTTATTACTGTGGGTGTGTGTGTGTGTGTTTACTGACCTTGTGGTACAGCATGACAGCCCGGTCCATGTGTAAGTTTTTATCCTCATAGTAGCAAGCAGCCTCCATCATATCTTCAGGATTGCTCAGCAGAGCCAGGTTTAGGAGCTGTTCATCTAGGTTGTTCTCCTTACACAAGCGAATGGCATTGTTGTAGGCCTGTGCCCGTGTGTAGAAGTGCACCGATTGGCCAATATCCTCCTGGCCCTCATACTGCCGGGCCAGGTGATAGGAGGCAGCTCTGTTGCCCGTCTCATTGGCTATCTCACTTGCCTGTCACCAAAAAAGGACCAATGCAATGAATGACTCACCACCGTGCAAAGGTCATCACCTTTAAAGGAGAATTCCGGTGTGATATTAACCTAAAGTGTGTTGAAACATGATACCGAGTGTGAACGTATGTCTCATAGCCCATCTCGGCTTGTCCCCTGCACTCCAAAATCTGGCTAGTTAGCCCGATGCTACCAACAGCTTTTCAATGGTGGTGCTTCGCATCGGGCTAGCCATGCAAATAAATCACTGTTTTACACCATTTACGAGGCTCAGTGTATCTCCACACTTCATTGGTAGACTTCCGAGGGCCCTGACATTTAAAACGAGACATTGAGAACTTTGAAAAAGCAATGGTAGTTTACTTACAAGACGATTTATACAGACAGTATCTTCACGAAGTTTAGCGTTTGCAGCCATCTTGAATCTAGTCACGATAAGTCGAGCGACGAGTAAGAATGAACAGGTATGATAAGGGATCAGATTCCAAAAATAATTCCGTGGAAATGCATGGATTCCAGTTGCTGCTACTGGAAGAAACTGGAATCCATGCATTTCCACTGAATTATTTTTGGAATCTGATCCCTTATCATGCCCTCGGAAGTCTACCAATGAAGTGTGGAGATACATTGAGCCTCGTAAATGGGTGTAAAACAGTGATTTATTTGCATGGCTAGCCCGGTGCCGAAGCACCACCATTGAAAAAGCTGTTGGTAAAATCGGCTAACTAGCGCCAGATTTTGGAGTGCAGGGGAAAAGCCGAGATGGGCTATGAGACATACGTTCACACTAGATATCATGTTTCAACACACTTTAGGTCAATATCACACCGGAATTCTCCTTTAACTGAGGAAAGTGTACTTTCACAAATAGTTTCTTTAGTAATACAACAACAATAACAGGACTGGATTTCTGATTCTGGTTGGTGACCTGGAGGATGACTAGTACAAGGGTCCTTTATTGGATGACTATCTGCATCATGTTACATTCTAACAATTCTTCCCCTTGTTATTCAGGTGTACTACCTTCTGAATGTTGCCCAGGTAACAGTGGACTCGCACAAGAGACAGGTAGTCCTGGGCTTGCTCATAGTAGCGGAGAGCAGACTCCATTTCTGATTGGCTCTCCAGGTATTGCGCCCACCACTTATACAGATTCCTGCCCAATCACACGAGACAATCAGACATTACATCACCACATCCTTGAAGCATGCACATCATGCACAACGTGACAACCAGAGGGGTGTATCTCACTTGTCCTTCATCTTATTGACGTAGATCTCCAAGGCGAGGGAGTCGTCGATGAGCATTCTGGGAACCTCCACGCGGTGGGTGTCCGACTTCTCATAACTGTGGACAGATGGACAGACAACAACAGGGATAGGGAAGTGGTGACACATAAGGGAAGAGTGATGGGGCCAATAAAAGATGCAGGAGGGCTAAAAAAGGGCTTCGGAGAAACGGCAGGATGTCCTGACCGCAGGGGAGGATCTGGTGATGTCACAAACATACACTCATATATAATCAAACAAAGGTAATAGTGTACACACACACACACACATACACACACTGACAAGGGAAAAGGAAGAATGACTGAGCTCTGATTATATAATTTGGCATGGCCACAGTCAAAGTTAGAATTCCTTGCTGTCATCACATAAAAACAGCATTAAAAATCATCCTGCCACCAGAGGATTTGACATTAAATATGACCGTTTGTGACGTAGTTCAACTCAGTGGGGAACAATTATTGTGTGGTCTCCAAAACTATGTGCACCTTTATGACCATGTAACTGAATATTTCTGTATGCTGTTTTGAGATGACATCAGTCACCTTGAGGAACTTCACTAATTCTCATATTTATTAGCCACTTGGGGAAAGGGTGGATACATTCTGGCTCTGACGAAAAGCTAAATTTAGCTCAATAGCCAAGTATTTGGCTTAGAATATTGAAGGTAACATCACAGGGGATAACATTCTCTACCAAAACAGGTTGGCGAGTGAGACTGTGAGAGAGTGGGGGTAACTCACTAGCTGAGGGCGGTGGTGGTAGTGGTATCTCTAACTGTGAGACTGTGAGAGAGTGGGGGTAACTCACTAGCTGAGGGCGGTGGTGGAATCTCCCATGGCCTCCAGATGCTTGGCGTAGCTGTAGTAGGTGGTGCGCAGGTGCACGCGGTCATGGCTCTCGGCCGTCTCGATGGCCCGCTGCCACTGCCCACACGCCTGGTAGAACTTATTCAGCAGGTCATAACGGCCACAGGAGCGGTACAGACGCTCAGCCTCCTCCTGAGACACCAGCCAGCAGGGACAGACACAGAGACAGAGAGAGACCCAGCAAGACAGACAGAGACAGACTTGTTTTCTAGACTGGAATGCCATGAGCCAACATAACATAAGACTGATAGAGACACTACAGACAGTAGTTATGAGGTGTGTGTCTGTTTGGACATGGAATAGAGTGAATCTTTCCAGAAATTATGTGCACCTTCAAATGTGTATCAGAGTCACTATTGACATGAGTTCATGTGCATGTGCAATCATGAGTTCTGATGAGGTTAGGTTAAACTGAGCAAAAGTGTGTGTGTGTGTGTGTGTGTGTGTGTGTGTGTGTGTGTGTGTGTGTGTGTGTATAGAGAGAGAGAGCACAGGAATTGGTCTCACCAGCATGCCCAGCTGTGTGGCCAGCATGGCGACCTGGGCCTCCAGCTCGGGCTCCTTCTCGGCCTCTCTGAGAGCCCGTGCTGCTCTGGCGTTGCCCATGTTCCCAAGACAGACCCGCGCCACGTCCAGACGCCGGCTCTTTACACACATCCGTGCCATGCTCTCCCAGACCGCCTCACTAGGGACATGGGGTAGGGAGAAACAGTAGGACACCTCAATATTAATACAATGTAAACATGAAAAAGGTTATTTACCAGTACCATTTACAACTCCAATTATATTTTCACAAATCATTCAATGTATTGATATGCTATACTTAAACACAGTTTTGAAGCATAAGGCCACTTGACATGTCTGATGGCACATTTTTGAGGAGGGGAGATGAGGTCATACAACAGGGTCAGGTGGTCATGTGATGTGGTATGTAAAAGCCAACTGGATTGCTTGGCACCCTGTCACCACTCAGCCTTCAGAACCCTGAACTTTGTTAATTCCATCCCACTCATTCTGGTACATTCCATCCCTCTCTTCATCTGGGTCCCTCCTCCGCCTGCTCTTTGAATTCCACACCCATCTGGTTCTTATTTGAGTGCGCCGCCGCACCAACCCCCCTACACACATATGGGCTTGTTTATTAAAGTTAGGCAACAGGAAATTCCCTGAATCTTTGGGGGCCCAGGGCCGGGCTGAGAGCGGAGCAATTCACCTCACTCCAGAGAGAAAGACAGAAAAAGAAAGAGGGAGTGAGAGAAAGAGTGCAGGGCAGAGTGGGAGGGCGAGAGAGAGAGAGGGGCGGCAAGCGAGGAGTGTGGGAGAAAGGGACAAAAAAGGAGAGAAGAAAGAGTGTGGGGGGGAGAAGGAGGAGGGGCTGTGCTCTGCCGTCCTCTACCCCTTTTCCTCAGGAAACGCATCCTGTTGCTGTTTGACTGCAGGAGCACCGCGCTTGTCACAGAGAAAGGCAGGGAGAGAGAGAGAGAGAGAGAGAGAGAGAGAGAGGGAGGGCAGGAGAGATAGCAATGGGAGGGAGGGAGGGAGAGAGAGAGAGAGAGAGGGGGAGGGAGAGCAAGCGAGCAGAGGGACTAAACGCTCACACTAGCGCCCACTGTCTCAGCTTTCACCTTCAGACCTCTAGATCTCGCTCTTCAGCCTCTCGCTCCGCACGGGCAGACCCACTTGAGACGCTTTCAACGCAACTCAGTATCAAACTCTTATCTGGGGCCGCACAGACAAACTCTCCACACAACTCTCCACACAACTCCAGCCTGGCTCCATGCATGCCTGTGCAGTGGAGGAATAAGACTTAAGGATCCCACTGAGAACAGCCAGACTGCAAGAGCAAGAGCACGGCAACGGAGAACCAGCTCCAACCACTTTTTTCCCTGCTGAGAGAGGGAAGAGAGAGGGGGGGAAAAAACAGAAAGAAGAAAAGGGGGGAAAGTGGGGATCCCGCCTCCTCTGCTGGGCAGCTGCAAAGTCCGAGGAGCAGAAGCAGAGAGGAGGGTCAGAAAAGGACCGAGTGGGAGTCAGGAGAAAACACCAAGACAGACACCCACTGGGCTGAGGAACTAGAACTAGAAGGACTTCAAAGGACAGAGAACCTTCAGAGAAAAAAAAAGAGAACAGAGAGAGAGATCCAGCGAGAGACGGGGGAAGAGCGTGCCAGAGCAGGAGGAAGAGGAACAGTGTCATGGCCCAGGTGCTCGACAGGAGGCCCCCTCAAGTGCGTTCATCAGAGGAAGAAGGATAAAGACCCCCTGGCGTCGTCCGCAACCCCCCCTCATCCCCCACCCCAACGGACAAGGATGAACGGAGATGTTCTCTAGCTAACACCACTGGGTTGAATTATCCCATCACCTGAACACTTAGTACTTGTGCGTGCGTGGCGTGCCTGTGTGCACGGGCCAGTGAGCGAGTGCAAGGGGGGTGGGGGTAGAGCGTGAGAGAAGAGCCAGGGGGGGCGCGGAGGGCTGCATGGCGGTGCAGCGTCTGGTGCTGGCTGCGGTGGCGGTGGCCCTGGTCTCGCTGGTGCTCAACAACACGGCGGCCTGGAGCCCCAGCTGGGTGCTGCAGTCGCTGGACGGCGGACGACGACGCAGCGTGGGCCTCTGGAGGATGTGCCCGCTGGAGGGCAGCCGGCCGGACGAGCCCGAGGCGGCGGGCACCCGGGGACTCTGCCAGGGGCTCAGCTGGGGCGCGGATTACGCTGGCCACCAAGAGTCACGCAGCACGGTCAAACGTAAGGTGTGTGTGTGTGTGTGTGTGTGTGTGTGTGTGTGTGTGTGTGTGTGTGTGTGTGTGCAGATACACTGTACACGTGACAGCTCTGGTACTTCTGCACTCTCATCCTCTGGTTGTCTTGTGGTGCTTGTAAAAGTAGTATTCATTGTTACCCTAAAGCCACCTTTTGCGATGTAGTTAGAATCTTAATCCTCATATGCAAGTTGCTTTGGATAAAAGCATCAGCTAAATGTAAATGTAAATGTAATTTAAATATAGACGTGACAAGGAAACCAACTGTGATAATGCACTCTTAAGGTGTATCTCAATATTCCTGGAATATTCTTTTTTTTCCTGGTTAAATCGATATTTCAAGTTGAATTCCTTCCTTTAATGAAATGACCTGTGAGTGTGAGTAAGAGCATCCTGGCGCAGGTTAAAGGGATCTGTGTTTGCTCTTCAGTCTGGCCTTTTGTTGCGCTGCTGGGCAGCCCTCTCAGCTGGCTTCCATGTGCTTGCCAGCGCCTCTGCATGAATGGGTCACGACCCAGCAGCGCTGAATGGGAATGAATGGCATTTAAACGGATTCCTGGTGTTCCTCGGCCTCATTCACTCAGCGTGTAAACACAGGTGCAGGCCACTGGAAGTGCTGCATTTACTAAATCAACATTTGTTCAATTCAATCAGCAACTTTGGTTACAAAAATGGTTGTTGCATGTTTTTAAACCAGTGAACAAAGCTAAGGGCGACATGGTGTGCACTGATTTGTGTATGTGTACGTTTCTATACGTGGATGTGTGTGTGCCCAGCCTGAAGCCGTGGGGTGGCATCTAGATTAATAGTAATTGGATAACATTGGAGGTCTGAAATACTTATCTTTCTTTATTAAAAAAACGAGCCTAGGAATATAGGTTTGAAATGACTCATTCAAAATGACTTTGATACCAGTTTAGAAGTCTGTGATTCATTTATCCTAGATTAGCTATAAATAAAAGCCTGACACTCTTTGACCATACTCTACATGAGCTATCTGTGCGGATGGCCCAGAAAAGGATCATGGGTAGCAGGAAACTCTGATTCTGTGAGGTATGCTGGGAAACAGGAAAGATCACCCACACAGGATTCTCAACCACAGCTGACAGAACATCTGCACATATTTACAGTAACAGCAAAAGAATACTCTCCCTCTCTGTGTGAGAGTGAGTGTAAGTGTGTGTGTACACTTTTGTGGCCTCTTGTATTCTCAGCTTCTTACTCTGATCATTGTCAATATTTTCAATTTCAATCTCCATTCAGAATGGGTTATTTTTTGGACGTTTACAATGGGAAGCACATAAGGGGCCTTCTGGTTGTTATTCCTTCACACTGTGTGCCTGTGAATGTGTGTTTGTGTGTTTCATCCAATGTTTGTTCCCCTCTCTCACCCCAGTGCAGTTTGACATGATGCGTGCCTGCAATCTCCTGGCAACGGTTGCCCTGACGGCAGGTCAGCTAATCTACCTGCTGGGGCTACTGGAGCTGAAGTTCATTACTCAGGACTCCCAGTGGTGGGAGGAGGCCATTGCTGCCCTGTTCCAGCTAGCCAGTGAGTGTCCCTTAACTACTGACCACTTTCCTTTCTTTCCTTCTAAGACACACACACACACACACACACACACACCTCAACCAGTACTGATCACTGATACATTACTGACAATTTTCCTTTCTTTCCTTCTAACACACACACACACACACACACACACACACACACACACACACACACTATGTTTAAATACCACTGTAACTACAACCCACAGAGAAAGGCTTTTTTTTTTCTCCTGGTGTGCATACTGTAGTTGAAGTGACAAGAGTTGCGTGTGAGCAGCCCTCCAGACCACATTGATAAGGGGGGAGGGGTCGGCTATCTGCTGCTTTTATTTGTTGTGAGACGCTTGCGAGGAAAAGCAGACGCTGCTTTGAGGATCTGTAACAGAACAAATATCAACAAATAAAGCCCACCCACCCCAGTGGCTCCCCGCACCCACCCGCAATCACAAACTCCACAACAATGAACCGGGGGCCCCGCCAAGAGGCAGCCCACGCTTATCAGATCACACCGTCTTCTTGGAAAGCCTCTTCACTCAAACCGGCACCAGGAATAGACACACAGTCTGTATGAGTGAGTGTGTGTGTGTGTGTGTGTTCCTCAATTGGAATGAAGTATTGACAAAACTAGACTGTAGATCAGGTCAGAGAGCATCATCATGTAAGAACAGATCAAGTGAACCTGCACAGTACTGTCACACCGACCTTCTGAGCTCTGTGTTCTTATTTGCTCTTAC
This sequence comes from Alosa alosa, assembly GCF_017589495.1. Classification (NCBI taxonomy): domain Eukaryota; kingdom Metazoa; phylum Chordata; class Actinopteri; order Clupeiformes; family Clupeidae; genus Alosa; species Alosa alosa. Next base: position 3,907,023 of record NC_063210.1, read on the forward strand.
TGTAATTGATTGTGTTTGCGTGTTATGCTTCTTGCTACTGTGTGATCTGGTGTGATAAGATGTTTGGCTGTCTCTCATTGGGCGTTTTTCCATCACTGGCCAGGGAAATGCTATTGCCACTGGTATTGTGTTCAGGAGAGGAGTCCTTCTGTGTGTGTGTGTGTGTGTGTGTGTGTGTGTGTGTGTGTGTGTGTGTGTGTGTGTGTGTGTGTGTTTGTCTGGTTGTCCGAGGGGAAAACGGGCCGTGTCCGTTCACGGCAAACAATCTGTGTCGGCCGTCCACTTGAGTTTGGTGGCGGAGCGCAAGCTTTGTGTGGCTGTGTGCCGTGTGTGTGGCGAGTACGCGGGGTGAGGGCTGGACAGCGCAGTGCAGCGGCGCTGTGTGAGAGTGTCACAGCTGGGGTTATATTTAGTGTCTGTGAAAGAGACCGGCGAGAGACGGGCAGGCGCCAGGATTTCCCTACGCAGGACGGGGAAGTGCTGCCACTACCTGTTATGCAAAATCCCCTGAAGCCCTGCGTCCCGTGCACACACACACACACACACACACACACACACACACACACACACAGATACACACACACACACACACACACACACACACACACACACACACACACACACACACACACCACAGAGGAAAGAAGAAGGGGATGTAGAGGGGTGGACTGTTAAGACAGAATCCACAAACCAGTACCATTTGTTTGTCCATGTTTGTTCAGTGTGGTTCAAACAGACCACTTCTGCCTCCTCATGCATATTGAAGCCCTTCAAACCCGCTAAACCTTCAAACCCTCTAACCTCCAGAACCACATCTGAATGCACTCCCTGACTTCCAGCAAGACTGGATTCCACCAAATCTCTTCAAGGCGTCTTATTTCTTAGGAGGCTTCCGAAGGAGGCCGTGTCTCATTTCCTGTGCTCTTACGGAGAAGAAGGAGTGAGCGCAGGGGATGGATGGCGAGAAGAGGTCAGGCCAGACTGGGCCGTCCCTGGGAACGGAATGGGCCATGTCCTCGGGGGGATGAGAAACGGTGGGGTCACCTCTTACGGGTCAGTGGTGGTCAGTGACCCAAGGGAGGTGACACGACCTTAGCTGCTATTAGGAAAAGCCGCCAGCCAAACGGATTAAGAAGTAGAATGACGAGTCTTCCTTAATAGTCATGCCAAAAGACAAAGTGATGATAGGGGGGATTTTCAAAAGACAAACTAATTAAAACTAAAGTAACTATGTATTAATTACACAGATATACAATATACAACATATAATTGTTTCAATACCGCTACCATGCCAGAAAAAAACATTTGTGTGGTCACTGTGTAATGATAGAATAGGGGCCTTAAAAAGCAGCTACATAATATGCTCTTTGTGAACGGGTGAAGGATTACATTGTGTAGCTTTTTGGACAAACTGTTGGCGACGTGGTTATCACTGAGAGCTGACAGATGAAATTACAGAGAATTAAAAGGAGGTAATTCGTCTCTCATTCAATATGAATGGTGCACTGCTGTGAATGAGTTATTTTTGCTCAGTGATAGTCTGCAATGCCAAGTTTTGGTTTCCACCACTATCAACCTCAGACTGCAGAATAACACCAGACACACATTCCAGTCCGACAAGCAGATTGCTGCAGAGGTCCTGCCCACACACACACATACACACACACGCACACACACAGACACTACAGTAAGATTAGCTAGGGCCAGGTTACAGATGAATGAGGGTGAGGGGTGATGTGTGCATGGTCACACAGTTGGCATGGTGCCCACCACACCTCCCGTGACACTGGGCAAAAGACTAGTCAGCTGAAGCAGCGCAAAACAAAATGGAGTATCTGGAGCTGGGCCAAGAGAAGAGGGGAGCAATCAAAGCGCTACAGCCTGATACGCCTGAGCATATGAAGAAGATCCATCATCCAAACGTCTCCGTTTCACAACATCTCACTCAGAATGTTTCATATACAGTATGGTACTCATACAGAAACGCAGGAGTGTGTTCTTCCAGAGCCTGCTGGTAGATAGAAGAAGCAGACAGCGAGAGGGAGGGACATGAAGAGGGTGGGGGAAGGGTGGTCAGGGTGAGGGGTGAAGGAAGGATATCAGGGATTAGACAGTGCCAAAGAAAACCTACAGTTACATACGCTTACTTAGAAAGACAGAGCCGCAGAGAGAGCAAATGATGATTTGTCATATCACACCCACACACACTTTAAATAAATCCGCCGGACAGGCAGGCCCCAGGATACACACTGGTTCATATCCCAAACTGCTCTCAGCTCTCCCCTCCTTTCCTCTGGACACATTTCAGCATTTCCTCCGGCCCGCTCACATCTAAAAATATATGTTAAGTTGTGTTCACCTATTTTATTTAAACTGGCATTGGAGGCCATTTAATAAAGATAAGTTCTTTTCTGGGAGGCAGTGTGGGGTCTTAATCTGTGCGGGGCTCGTGGGATGTGCCGACTCCCCTCGCCTCTGGCCCCCCTGGCCTCTGCGCTGGACTGGAGGAATGCGGCGTGATCCATGAGTGATTTCAGCTTGAACGGAGCGGATGAGATAAGCCTGCGATGGGAGGTGAGCCACTCGGAGGATGTCACAGAGTCATGTTCGAGGGCTGCGCCAGGATCAGTCTCCCCCTTCGCACGCACTCACCGCATTTATCAGGGCCTGCCAATATCGCCCCATCCAAAATTAGAGCCCCTCATATGACATATCTAAGCAGACACTGATTTGGGATCAGTGCTGTGTCCGTCCATGACAGTAAGACCAGATGGAACAGGAGGCAGTGGTGGCGTCAGACAGTCTAGGAAGTCCTGATTTGTGATCAGTCTTCTGTGTAAACAGTACCTGTCCAAACCAGAGCAGTTAAAGACTGGAGCCACAGCAGGGCCTGCGAGCCAAGTGAGGTTGGTGCGGGGGTTGCGCCAAGTGAGGTTGGTGTGGGGGTTGAGCTGAGAGAGAGTGGGCTGTGTGAGGTTGGTGGGCTTTGTGAGGTTGGTGTGCTGTTGCTATGGTGTGCTGTTGCTATGGGCGGCCGTGCTTAGCAGTGCTGTGACGGAGGCTGCTGTGGAATGTGTCCCGTTGAGCGTGCTCAGGCTCAGCGTGGCTGTCCATCAGCATTACCTCCCTGCAGTGGGCTGTTGGGAGCCACAGAGGAAACAGAGGCAGACCGAAGCAGCTTTGTGAACGTCAACTATTCTGATTGTTATTCTTGGTCTTGTCCTCCAAACCCACCATCTTTCTTTGCCTTCATTTGAGTGTGTGAGTGTGTGTGTGTGTGTGTGTGTGTGTGTGTGTGTGTGTGTGTGTGTGTGTGTGAGAGAGAGTGTGTGTGCGTGCGTGTGTGTGACGTGTGCATGCTGAAGTTAGTGACTCTGACTATTAATTGGATGATCATTATGTGAGATCAGTCATTACCAAATCACACTCGTCTGTTTCCAGTGCAGTGCAAAAGGACGGGATAAAATTCTGAAGGACGAGGGCTTAGTAGGGAATGTTGCAGTTACATCATTTCATTATGGTGCTATAAATTGTGAGTGTGTATCTGCATGCATGCATGCATGAGGCTTCCATGAAATCATCTCCAGCTTTTTCCAATTATAGCTCTGGCTGGAAGCAAGAGCTCACCAAAAGTGGCGCAGGATCACAAGACTTTACTCAACACAAAAACACCCAGAGATGAACATTCACATACAATCAAACTTACTACACTTAACGAAGAGAAGCAAACAAACAATCATGCATCTTTCTCTTTTTCTCCCTCCATTTCTATCCCCTCACACACTCCCTGACGTTCATTCCCTGACCCTGACTTTCTCTCTCTCTCCGTAGGTTTTGTGCTGGTGATTGGTCTGGTGACATTCTACCGCATCGGCCCGTATACGCAGCTGTCCTACTCCTGCTACATCAACATCGCCGCCTGCCTGCTGGCCACACTGGCCGCCGCCGTGCTCATTTGGGACATTCTGCATCGCCGCGACGACTGCCTGAGCCCGCGCGTCATCGTCATTAGCCGCTCCCTGGCCACCAACTTCAGGCCGCGTCTCGATAACGACTATGTGGAGTCGCCGTGCTGACACCAACACATGCTAACAGTCATGGACACGGAGATGATGGAACGGATTACTGATCTTTCTAGAACACCTCCAGAACTCTGACACTGGGTGAAAATGAAGAGCTGGGGTGAACAGGGAACGTTAAAGCCCACTGCACGCATGAACACACACACACACACACACACACACACACACACACACACACACACACACACACACACACACACACACACACACACACAAATGACAGACTAAAATGGGTTGGGACCTTAATGGACACTGAGAGGATGGTTGAATATCAAGCTGGATCTTGACATATTTCATTTTCTGGGCACTTATAAAAGAATAGCCAAAATATATGTTAAATATCTAATTGTACACATGTTTATACCTGTAGATATGATAGAACTGAGATCGATTTATAACGTCAGAAGGAGCTAGCTATTCCACACATATAATCAAGGCACATATCCCTATTGTGGATTCTTTGGTACCTAATGCTGATACTCTATCTTTTAGATACCTAGCAACATGCAGGGCACTATGACCAGGGGGGCAAATTACAGAACCAAAGAGGGTTTTTATAAATACCCCAATGCCGATACCCCAATGCCCACACACCAGCAATAAATATCCCATTTATTTGCACTTCAAACATGCGCTAATCTAATGTAGATGTATGCAATGCCCCTCAATTAGCATTTGAGGTAAATATGGGCTTAGTAGGCTAACAGCATCTGTATCACAAGCTGTAGGTAGGTTCAGTGTATTAAACGGTGAACAAGCGAAAAGATCTAGAGGTCAGTATTTACTTCTACATTGCAGAACAGGAAATGGAAGCTATAAAGATGTAATATTCAATTCAAAAGGTTCCATTACAACTGATTAACTATCTTGCTTATTGCTACATAGTATTTGGCAAGTGTTGCTCTGCAGTGAAGACTGTTATAATGAAATCCATATATAAAAAGCATGAAAAAGTTGAATTTCACGACAAGTAAAAAATAATGGCTCAACTAGCACAACCAACCAAGTAATTCATCTAGACATGAATGGGGACTGTTTTCACCAAAATTAACCAGACAAATAAAAAAAGTCTACCTCCAAGTTTCTGAACATGTACTGCTACACATGACTTGCTCATACTACACTCTTACCTAAGGACACATAGACAAGGATTAGGGCTCATACTACACTCATACCTAAGGACACATAGACAAGAATTAGGGCTCATACTACACTCATACCTAAAGACACATAGACAAGGATTAGGGCTGGCCTTTGGCATGTTTGAAAAATTTGAAGGGAAAAAAAGTGAAAAAGAGCTGGACATTCACAAGATTCACAAGTGTTCCGCTTGTGTAGACACAAAGGAGGGGGTTTTACACAAATCACAAATCACTTTATGACAGATCCCATCTATATTGAATGTCTGCTCGCTTGAGGTACATGTACTTAAATTAATTTAATATAGTACTGTTTAAGTATGCTATTCTGTTATCCAACACCTTCTTAACATCTTATGGACTTTCCAAGGAGGGAAGGAAAAAAATAATTATGGAGGCAAATACAATAAAACATAAGAAGACTAAGATCTAAATGTGTGGTTTTTCTTTAAATGTGCTCCTTTAAGAAATATACTTTCACAGACTTGCGAGCTGAATGAACTTATACCTGGGTACTTTTTCTTTTGCTAATTATTTGGCAGTATTTTTATTCCAATTGTTTAAATACACTTCCATTTTTCTTACGCATTGACCTTTGGCTGGTAATGTAGTACAGGCCCTCAATGACATGGTCGAATGAGAGCATGTTTACATATCTACCTGCTTTCCATTAATAAAGGAGAATTCCGGTGTGATATTGACCTAAAGTGTATTGAAACATGATACCGAGTGTGAACGTATGTCTCATAGCCCATCTCGGGCTTGTCCCCTGCACTCCAAAATCTGAGCTAGTTAGCCGATACTACCAACAGCTTTTTTCAATAGTGGTGCTTCGGCATCGGGCTAGCCATGCAAATAAATCACTGTTTTACACCCATTTACGAGGCTCAATGTATCTCCACACTTCATTGGTAGACTTCCGAGGGCCCTGACATTTAAAACGAGACATTGAGAACTTTGAAAAAGCACTGGTAGTTTACTTACAAGACGATTTATACAGACAGTATCTTCACAAAGTTTAGCGTTTGCAGCCATCTTGAATTTAGTCACGATAAGTTGAGCAACGAGTAAGAATGAACAGGTATGATAAGGGATCAGATTCCAAAAATTATTCAGTGGAAATGCATGGATTCCAGTTTCTTCCAGTAGCAGCAACTGGAATCCATGCATTTCCACTGAATTAAAACCAACTTTTACACATATAGTAATTTCTTATGAATTACAAACCAAAATTCATCTAGTGATGAATTAGGCATATCAGGTTGTAATTTTTTATATGCTAAAATCTGAAAGCAAACACAAACAAATATAAATTCCTACATTTCAATGTACCTAATCTCTAAGTTTGAGTACTGATGTCCTATATACCACATACCATACAACATATGCCTTTTGTCACAAAGGTATTTTAAAACTTCATGGCAACATTATATTGAGGGAAATCTGAGATATATCTGACATATACTTATTTTAGGTCAATTTTAGGCCAAGTCCTGTTTTCCAAGTCTATTTCTGAGATATACAATTATATGTTTATTATAAAGTCTAAGTCAGGCTTGTATCTATCAGATTTGTCTTCCCATCCACTGGGCAGAAAGGGAGAGCATACCTTCTAGAAGAGGTGAGTTTTATGTGTAAAACATGTCCCTGAACTGTGAAGCTACAATCTGTATACATAAATGGCTATCGTCATGTATGGGTGGATATTCCTGTTTATGTCAACGACAACTTATATAAAAAAGAACAACTAAATCCTACTGTAGGTGGCTCATGGCAAATTGCAAGCACAAAAAAAACTTTTTTACGTAATTGTTCAATTTCCGCAATTATTGAAAATTTAAGTCATTTTTACATTTTTGTTTAATTCTACATTTTTCCAACTCCATAACAGGACTGAGGCTGATTATGACTGACCATTGTTCCTAATCTACTGGGAGGTTTTCTTCCCCATAATGAATTGGCCTAAATGTTTTCCCATAAATACAAGAGCATGAATGGCAATGTGCTGTAGCAAAGGAAGAGAATTTCAAACAAACAGAAACATGGTAAAAGGATATGGTGTACAAACAAGAATGTCGCTGTGCATTTCAGATGTCAACCCCTGCAGCTTGCTCAATGGCCTGTGACTGTGTGTCTGTGTGTGTCCCCGTGTGTGTGTGTGTGCGAATGTGAGTGTGTGTCAAGGACAGTCTGAATTACAGGAAATGACTGTGGGCTGAAGACACACACATTCACATCCATACTAATGACACAAAAAAAGCTGAAATGTTAACACAAAGTGAGCACCATGGCTTGGTATGTATGAGCGTCAGGCTGAAAGGTAAGAAAAGGTTTTTCACATGGATAATGTCCCAACTTTTACTACTCTAAGATACAGCCAACACACTTCCATAGACTGAGAGTGTGTACAAATGTGTGTGCGGTGTGCATGACCAAGCGGAATGGGGACCTGTCCTGAAGCTGTCATCACTGCTTCCAGTGAGACTGATCTCGGATATGGCCCTCTCTGCTCCACTGAAACGGGAATGTGTGTGTGTGTGTGTGTGTGTGTGTGTAACAATGCAGCTAGTACGTGCGCATCCACATGTGTGCCAGGGCATCTGACGCAAAGACACACTTTTTAATGATGCAACTTTCTCCCTGATGTCCTCATCTCCGTCTCTCTCTTGACATGACTGGCACCACACACACACACACACACACACACACACACACAGACACACACACACACACACACACACACACACACACACACACATCCTTTCCCTGACCTATTTCAGTGCATGGCCAATAGCACTGTGAGAGGATGTATGTGTGACGCTCTGTGTGTTTATAGAAGCACATCCCTTTGCCCCTAAATTTATCCTGCCAGTAAATGACACACACACACCTTCAACAATGGTAAAGAACCACCAAGCACCACCAACCACCAGGTCCTCTATGCGACAAAAGCCTTAGAAGAACCTGTATGAGCCTCTGGCTCCATGGTAAACGATAACAGAATTGACTACATGCCTTGCTCCAATATAAGGTTACTACTACCATCAGTGTGTGAGCGAGTGAGAGTGAGTATTTGAACAGTAAGACTGGCCTATCTTCCTGTACTAACACAACAGTCTCACACACTTACACACTCATGATCATGCCAGCCAGCACGTCCCCCTCTGATTGCTCGGTATACTGGGTACAGACGCATCCTGTGCATCTGTGCATGTGTAAGTGCACTGTCTTCACGATCTGTCGTGTACTTGAGGATGTCCATTGAGGATGTACAAGACAATTAAGTTCAACAACTAACAGCATGTGAACACTAAAATGAGAGTCAAGTACACATGTATATTATTATTTGGCTCCAGACAGTCGTCATGCCGCTAAATTATTCTGATATTCACACCGTGACATTCCACCAAAAATGCACATGACATTTCACATCAGCTTCTTTGAATGCCATTGCTTTGATGTGATTGGGTGTAGTTGTTATGATGCTAAAATGAGCAGCCAGCCAGTGTGTGTGTGTGTGTGTGTGTGTGTGTGTGTGTGTGTGTGTGTGTGTGTGCGTGCATGCATGTGTGTCTGTATGCATACCTCTTGATGAGTTTGATAGCTTTGAAGGCCTCATCCATGTCTGAAATGGTGAGGTAGAAGCTGAAGTTGAGCAGTGCGTCTCTGGTGGGCTTGTCACAGTTCTCCAGGCCGGTGAAGTCGCGCAGGGCTCGCCGCACCACCATCTGAGGGGCCGCGCAGGGCTCCCCCACCTCAAAGCCCTCGCCAGGCTACGGGGACACACATGGAGAAAACTTAGCACCTTTCAGGGTATCTGCAAACCAGGCAGACTTCAAAGCACTAGTAATGAAGCTGACTGACCACTTAGTCACCTTGCATTGCCCTTTGCGTGGTGGAAAAAAGCAAACAGCAAAGCTGTCCACTGTCAACTAGAATGCAGACTACATTCCGCTGCTAGCGCAGTATACAGATTTAGGGGTGCAGATAACCCAAATGTAAACAAAGCAGTGCTAGCTTAGCACTTTCACACTACTCTGACACCAAAGACAGTGAGTAATCTACTTCTAATAAAAAAAATATGTATGATTACAACTTAGTCACAAATGACACTGGTATTGTCAGTCTCAAAGGAAGAGCCTAAGGAGAAAAAAGGTAAAACTGTGGATCAGATATAGTCAGAGGCAAAACACAACAAGGATTGTATCTCCATATGGAAACATCTGATGATCACTATCTGATGACTACACTGTGCTTATAAGCAACAAGTAGGCAAGATATTCAGTCCAGATGGTTCCAATGGCGATTCAACGTGTTGTATCGGCCACAAACAAACTGACGGAGGTCTGTTAGTGGTGCTGCGCACACCACAGATGCCCCTCGATCACCCAGATGTTATCAGACGTCTGACCGTCAGCGAGGTCTGTGCTCACTATTAGTCACGTATGAGAACTTCTGGGAACTGCTGTCCCTTAATGAAGAGAGACAAATGGGGAGAGGAAAGAGGGAGGGAACAGAGGAAAGCTAGAGGAGAAGTGAAGAAGTACTCACAACAGGGAGGAAGAGACCACCCCTCCGAAACAAGAGCTGAAGTAGACTCCCCGAGAGGGAGACACAATGGATGTGTGTGTGACGAAAAGAAAGAGAGAGAGAGAGAGAGAGAGAGAGAGAGAGAGAGAGAGAGAGAGAGAGAGAGATGCAGAAGATGGAGGTAATAGCATGCGATGTGAAAAGAATAGAAATGGCAAATTAGAAGAGAAAGGAAAAAAACTGTTTTGCAGATGTAATGAAAAATAAAAATCAAATGAATTTGAAATAAAAAGCATATCATGAAATCAGTGATCAGTGAAAGAGAAGCCAAAGCCATATCACACAACTGGAGCAATAAGGGAGGTGTAGATTCCTCTTTTACCTTGCACTGGTAGCAGCACCGGTAACAGCCACAAGTGCTGATTTCTGTACTAGTCCATGTGTAGTAATACTAGAGTGGATTCCTCTTACCTTACACGTGTAGTAGTAGTAGGGGGCATCCAAAGCGAGGAGCGCCTGTAATCCAGCTGGTTTAAGGGCCGAGTCTTGCAATAGGAGGCCATGCTCTTGTGTCACAAAGAACGTAACGACCAGAACATCAGCCTAGAAGAGAGATGAGAACCCTACATCAGTACATTTACAACCTGCAAATGTATCATTTTAACTATGGAATGGATCATTTTAACTATGGAATGTATCATTTTAACTATGGAATGTATCATTTCAACATAAAATCACAATGGATCAGAACAGGTATAGTGTACCTTCTCTGATTGGCTGTCTTGCTGGAGGTCAGAGTTCACAGGTGCAGCCTCACAGACAAACAGACGAGGCTCAGTTTCATCCCAGAACTGGGAGACAGGGCAACGCCCGCTCAGGTCAGCCTCTACACACGGATTCCTGACACACACGCACACACACTTCTGGTAATCTGCTACAGAAATTAAATGTGCAATTTTCTACAAACACTGTATCATGATCCAAGATTTGAACATGTGATCCTCTAATGGCATGCTATTCAAATAGTCTCTTTTGAACTTATTCATTTAACTCTACATGCAAATGAGTGCGCAATCTCAATCTGACCCACTAACACATACCTCTCACCATCCTCTGACTGGGAGAAGCCACTAGGAGGTCTTCCAGTGAAGAAGTCAAAGTGTGTAATTGTGTCCATGTCCACGTCATAGAAATAGACTTTGTGATCTGGTCTACCGTTCACCTACATATACACACACACACACACACACACACACACACACACACAGAGAAGTGTCAATGTGTTCAGTGTTTATTCAGTATGTTCTATCAGTTAACACTAACATTTCTGTTTGTTCCAACATGTGAGAATGTGAGGGAGTCTGTAGCAGCACTGACCTGTGTGATCAAGATGCTGACTTGGTTTCCACTTGCGTTGCATTTGACTGAGCGCAAAGCACCCAAGTTAGGGATCACTTCCTTCAAACTTTTAGCATTACACATTGGCTTTGCTTCCCTGAACCCAAACACAGAGATACAGACAGTTACACAAGTTACACAAGTCACCAACAGATCATATAAATCTATTCATTCGCACAAGGCTCTGTTTGTGTGTTGTATGCTGTGTGGGTCAGCGTGTGAGTGTGGTGTGGGTGCGTACCTGCGTGTCAGGTCAAATACTCGGACATGAGCAGTGTCTGTGCCCACGGCCAGGTAGGCTTTGCACACACTGAGAAGCACTGGGTTCCCCTCGGCCTCAGAGAACGTCAACAACTGCTTCACTGTACCCTAACACACACACACACACACACACATACACATATTTACCACACACCACAGTGAGACAGAGAAGGAAAAAAGTGTGTGTGTGTGTGTGTGTGTGTGTGTGTGTGTGTGTGTGTGTGTGTGTGTGTGTGTATGTGTGTGTGTGTCAGGGCTCGAAATTAACGATGTCCCGACGTCCCGGGGACCATAAAAAATGCTTCCGGGACACAATAGAATGATGTCTGGGACAACTCTGGGACAGTAGAAAAAATGGCAAAGCAAATTTCAAAATAGGTACTTTTTACCTAAACTGTTCACATGGGAATCTAAACGTATCTTTCTTGTCTGAATAAAATACAGAATCTGGCCTATACAAAATTTGACCTGGCGTGACGGGCAGCTGGCAAAAGCAGCGTTAGCCAGCTGATCTGTAAAGAAATCTGTAAAGCGGTTTTGTACACGCAGCCTTACAACACTGTTTAGGCTACTGCTCTTCAAATCACTGTAGGCTACAATGTTATTTTTGGTACAAATATAGTAAGATACCCAAATGGGCTGGGTGCTTGCGTTTCCTTAGGAATCTGCCGTATTGGTTAAATGAATATTATGACTTATAGTCCGACACAAAAATAGAGCAAGGGCGGTAGGCCTAATGGGTCACTTTCCGATATAGAGGTTAACTTACCAGGCAGGTAAATGGCATTTGTTTTCATGACATTGTGAACATTTTTGACTGATAGTGTAGGCCTAAGGTTACACTGGTGTTCTAAAAAAAAAACGAGATGACAGTCCTCTCTGACTAAAACGGTACGTGTTTTCTGTCATTGACAGACAAACGTCACCAATATCATGCTGAGCTAAATAGCCTACTGCAACTGCGATTTGACAAAACGATAGTGTTGCAAGGTAGCCTATAACAATGAAAACAGTTATTTAAGTTAGCATTTGACATTTTAAGCTGTGGCAGTTCTAAGGGGTGTCCAAACTGCGGCCATGCACTTTAATCCGGCCCGCCGAGCATTTATTAGTTTATCAAATTATTAAAATAGGCCGCTCGCTATTTTTTCCAGCAATAGACGACGTTGTGGTTAACTTTAGGGTACTGCAAACTGCTTTACACTCTTCTTAGAGAACGTTTACAATGTCAAAACAGCTTGTTACATCGAGATACATATTCTAACTACGTTTTGCTAATTCATTTAATTGGGAACGCATTTGAGGGTGAGAGCGTGGCAGGAGAGTAGGCTAGCCTATCTGACAGCTTTGTGGTAATTTCCCACGCTAGGCTACTTATTGTTTTCACTGAGATCTGTGGCCATGACATCATACCAAACTGACATTGAAATTAAAGACACGTGAAAATAGATTATTGACGGAATGTTTTACAACCCTGTCCGTCAAAACGATGGACAATGAATGTTTAGTGCAACCTCAATAAAGAGCCAAAAGCGCAATCTCTGAAAATGAGTGTTGTGTGAAACAGCAGATGATTAATGAAATGGTGTTTAATAAATTGTTCAGAACTGACATGGTGGACCAGAACGAGTTAATTAAGTGATGCAAGTTACTGATTATTATGCTGTTTATTAAAAACAAGAACTTGAATTTGGGACACTGGTCCGGGACAGCTGCGGGACACTGAGAAAAAAAGTTAATTTCGAGCCCTGGTGTGTGTGTGTGTGTGTGTGTGTGTGTGCATGCATGCATGTGTGTATGTGTGTGTGTCTGTCTGTATGTTTGTGTGTGAGTGAGTGAGTGTGTCTCACCTGAGGGGTGCGGACCTGCACCCTGTTGGGCTCCACTGTGTAGATGTTCTCCTCATGAACGGCCAGCGCTGGAGACTCACACTGGAATGACCCTGACAGAGGGAAGAGTTTGGAGAGTTCATCGCTGGGCTACTACGCTTGCTTTTCAACCAGCCCTCCTAATAAGGTTACTTGCATGCAGTATTTGGCAAGATTACAGAGGATTTATTCAGCTGTCAAAACAGACAGAGAAGAAAACAGAGTGAGAAATGAGAGAGGCAGACAAGGTCATCATTTATTTGGAGTGAGAAATCTGAGCATGGGACCAAAGCTTTTATGTTATGTTATGTTATGTTATGTTATGTTATGTTATGTTATGTTATGTTATGTACTGGATTGATGAGGGAATACCCTAAATATACTTCCGGCTGCGACCATCTCCCAAGGAGTCTTGCAAGATGGCGGGACCGGACGAACCAACTGCACAAACACTTCCAAAGGTAAAAATACTTACGCTTGTCTACAGGGACCCTCTTCATAGTAGCATAGAAGTGTAATGATATTTTGAGCCTTGTCAGTGGTTTAAAGTAGTGATTTACTGTGACATAGTGAGCTTGCCCTCAAGGCTATGCTATATGCTATGTACTTGCATATTAAATAGTATGCATTTAAATGCATATTTAGGTCTTACTCAAACTAGTTAATGAGGAACACGTACTGTTTACAGAATTTCTTACCTGTGTTGCGTAGAGTTGGTCCTGCAGGTTCATACACCGTCACATATTTCCCATTCCAAACTGTTACAGAATCCTGTGGAAATTATTCCAATCACACAAAAAAAGTAACTGACAAACTGTGGATGCCAATTAAATATTTCTGATCTAAATGAGACGTATGTCTAAAAACATAACAAGTTATGTACAACCAAACATGTAATGCCAATTTCCTGCACATGAATTAGGCCCAAGTCCAAGACCATATGGGAAACTAGACCATAGGGTTTTACATCAAACTCTGACCTGCAGTGTGTGGTCATGAATCAAGGTCTCGGTGACCCCATTTACATTTGAAAGCTTGAAAGGATACATGTACATTTGACTTTTTCCTCAGAGATTTATCTGAACCCATAGGGGGGGAAAAGAGTGGTCCAGTCCTAACAGGGTCTGTTTCTAAAGATGGCGATGGTTTTAGGGCAGGTGGCACCTGTCTTCTTTTGCTGTTTCTTCAACAGCTGTCAGGTGTGATGCCACAACAAAGTCAATTAAAAAGGTTCTGCTTACACATACTTCATATACGTCTAAAACGTATATGCCAAATCCTATAACGCCTTTGATACAACGCTGAGTTAAAAACTAAGTTACTATAATCCTCTGGTCGTGTGGTGACTGATTTACCTTGGCAACCTGCACTGCCCGGACGTGTGTATCTGTCCGGAGCATGAGGTGTGTGTCAGTGCTGAAGTATGCCAGGCTGATGGTGCTGGGCGTGAGCTGAACTGCTGCCACCTGCTGGCTGAAGTGGGAACACATGAGCTGCTCAGACAGGATTTGCACTGAGGTGCCAGTGCACACTGCCAGCAACCACAGACTGGAGCCCCACTGAGACAAAGAGAAAGAAAGAGACAGAGAGAGAAAGAAAGAGGGAATGGGGGGGTGAAGGGGATTAAGGGGATTGGAAGAGAAGGAAACACAAAAGACAAAAACAGACGGAGAAATGAGAAAGGACTCAAAGGAGTTCTCATGAGGAGTGAGGAACCAAAGCTTTGTGTCATTTAACTTAATCTAAACTTTTAGAACTTTGGATTTCTGTGTCTTTGGGTTAGGTAAGGACAATGTGTCTAACTAACATGTGCCCATAACAAAAGAACAACATCTTGCGGCTGATGTGAGGTAATCTGTAACTCAGATAATCCTGATTTTTTACTTTGCTAAATGAAGAGAGCAAATTAACCTGATGGCCTCCAGGAATAGCTGTGACTAAATGAACAGAAAAAAGACAGTTCTGAATAAGGGGAATAGGGTTACTGTGCTGTTCTGGATGGTGTGAAATCAGTACCTGCAGCTGACTGACATTTCCTTCTACATCTGTGGGCGTCTGCAGTTTCCACTGAGTTGTTGAGTCTCCTTTGGCATTATCTGTGGTGACCATCCGCCAGAAAGCCACACGGCCCTTACTTGTGCCAGCGGCCAGGATTTCTGATCAATAAAACAGACCTATATCAATATAATGTATGGAGTCTGCATGTCTACTTGCATGTATCTGCTTGTGCTTGTGTAGGTTTTTTACCTTTAGTTGGACAGTAAGACACACAGTTCAACAGCTCTCCTTTCTCAAAACCCAAGTTCTCCTCCAAAGACAGAATATAGTTGTCATCCTTCTCCAAATCCCATAGCCTGCAATGTACATAAAGATCAGGGCTGAAAGCAAGGAAAACATCTGTGCCTGAAGTAATCAGAACAGATATCTTAAACAGCCTGGCCCAGCCCCTGCAAGTCACTGCAGTGAAGGAAACCAAACCATGGACACACACATAAGGGCCTGTGTCCACCAATCGTGTTTTTTGTGCCGACGGCGGCTATTTTCTATACAAATCCTATGAAGTTCAGCGTTCCCAGCGCTCAGCGCCCTCGGTGGCAAAAAGCCTGTTTTTCTGTTCAACTTAGAACAGCGCTGGCCTCATCAATGTCAATTCTCTCTCGACAACCAATCAAAACTTTGTAACCTAGCAACAATAAACACTTGACGAAGCGCTCGGAAAATGAGATTGTGGGCACTGTAAGTGCGAAAAACGTGATCGGTGGACACAGGACCTAAAAGCTCCAACTGTGAGTAATGTGATCCTGGAGACAATTCATCACATCTCAGCCAGAGGAGCAGTGGGTTAAAGGGGAGAGGCGGAGGGTGGAACCACACCTGATGAGGGGTTCCCCTGCAGCTGTGATCAGCAGGCCACTCTCTGTCCACAGGATGTCTATATTCTGACCACCCCTTCCACTCAGTTTCACCTGCGTGCATACACACACACACACACACACACACCATCATCATCTGGCTGGTTTATAAATAGCTGGGTTTCCACCTAACTCTTACAGCTATTTTCAGCGCATTCATGAAAATTCATGTTAAGGAAATGCAAGGCTGTGCGCGTTTCCATCCGTTGTGTTACATGAATCACAAAAGTGCACTCTCCTACTGAAGGGAAGAGTTGTTAAGAGCTGTGGGATCAAAGCTTCAAAAATTAATGTTAATCAAACGTAGTCGCTTTATACACTATCCAACTCAGGAATTCATCTACCCTCTTCCAGCAAATTAATTCCAAATTCAATTTAAATTGTAAGCCCATTTCATCCATTACATTACATTTTAACAAAAGCGACTCCCAACATGGTAGACAATTAAGGTAGAATATGAGTACAAGTTAGTGCATAAATACAAGTTAGTCATCAGTGAGTACTATTTACATAGTCAAGTGTCAGTTCTAGTCAGGTGATAAGTGCTAGAATTAGCAAGGCTAGTTGTAAGTGGTGCTACGAGAGGAGATATTCTCTGAAGAGCTGGGTCTTCAGGAGTTTTTGAAGATGGAGAGGGATGCCCCTGCTCTAGTAGGAACTGGTAGCTCCTAACGAGGAACAACAGATGAGAAAAGTTTGGATTGGCCTGAGCGTACTGGTGGCAGAGCCAGACATTGTTCGTCTCAGGAGGTAGCATATGCCTGTATGAGGGCATTCAAGTAGGTGGGAGCAGAACCGGAGACTACAACGCCAAATCAGAAAAATTTGGGACGTTATGTAAAATGCAAATAAAAACAAAATGTGATAATAAATGTGATAATATACATTAAGTCTTGTAAACATATATTTAGCAGCAAAAAGGACATACTGTAGACAACATATCAAATGTTGAAAATTAACATCTTGACTATTTCATGGTAACTATATGATCATTTTGAATTTCATGTCAGCAACATGTTTCAAAAAAAGTTGGGATAGGGAATGTTTACTACTGTGCTGCTTCACTGAGAAGACTAGTTGCTAGAGTTGTGAGAATTAAATGTTGTCCCGTTCCTGCCCGATATAGGATTTCTGTTGCTCAAAAGCATGAGGTATTCTTAATCATGTTTTTCATTCCATGATGCACCTAATTTTACAGGTGTGGACTGCAGACAGGCCATTTTAGCACCTGGACTCTTTCTCTATGGAAAAATACTGTTTAAATATGTGCAGAAATCATTTTGGCATTGTTTTCCTGAAATATTCAAGGTCTTCACTAAAAAAAAGCATTGCCTGGATGGCAGTATATGTTGCTCAAAACCTGTACATCATTCCGAATTGATTGTGCCTTGCCAGATGTGCAAAATGCCCATGCTGTAGGTAGTAATGCACCTCCACACCGTCATAGATGTTGGGTTTCGAATTGAGGACCAAAACAAGTTGGAAAGGTTGGATGCTTGGATGCTTGGATAGGCCCTCCTCTTTAGCCCAGATGAGTCCATGATTTCCAAAAAGAATGGCAAATTTTGATTGGTCTAACCACAGGACCTTTTTCCACGTTACCTCAGTCCATTTTAAACAAGCTCAGGCCCAAATAAGACTGGTGGTATTTTCTGAATCATGTCTCAATACAATTTTGTCTGCAGTTTTTTAATTGAGTATCAAACTGTGCACATAGACAATGGTTATCAGAGGTTTTCCTGAGCCCATACAATGACAGGTCTGGAAACAGGTCTGGTTTTGATGCAGTGCCATCTGAGGCCCAAAAGATCACGGCCATCCAATATTGTTTTTCAGCTCTTTCCCTTGTTTGCAAAGATTTCTCTGGATTCTCTGAAAGTTTTAATAATATTATGTCCTGTGGATGATGAACTCCCGAAATACTTTACAATTTCATGTTAGGAAGCATTAAAATGACATTGTTTCATCATTTGTGCACACAGGTTTACACAGAGTGTTGAATACCTCTACATGTTTACTATCTAAGTGACCCTGTTTCTCTAGGATGCTCTTTTTTATACCCAATCTGTTGCCAGTTACTGTAATCAGGGCTCCAGAGTGCGACCAATTTGGTCCCATATGCGACCTAATTTTTCAAAAGTGCGACTAAAACGGTACCGGTGCGACCAGCTATTCGAGAGAGGAAAAAGTGTCCGCATTGAAACTCTACCTTTGGTTCAATAACAGACACATATTTGGCCAATATCGTGGTTTAAACAAATCACAGATAGTGAAGGGCTTGACCTCCCCTCTGATTGGCCATGGCCCAGTGCCTGTGTGTAAATTTGAAAATGCGTGTGCTGCAGAGAGAGAGAGAGAGAGAGAGACCTACGATAGGCCTAGGCCCTAGTGAAACTTCCCTAATCCCTTCACCAAGTTCAGTCCGAAATAATTATTCACCAGAAAAATAGTTTGAAAGTAAACCCGACGTACAGGAATGCCACTTGCGCCAAATTTATAGGAGTCATTGCAGATGAAAAGACGTCTTAAAATTGCGAACAATGCATACAAGGCCTTCCTGAACGACAGAGATACAGATATCGCCGAAAAGGAGTGCGTCATTGACTGCAGTTACATGCAGGGAGTAACCAGGTTTTCAACAGCAATATTCGTTTTTGCGCCACGAAGTTGTGTAAACTCATTCTGATGGCATCAATCAATTTAATCCGGTATTTGGCGCAAACCAAATATCGCTGCTACATTTAAAGCCCGAATATTCCCTGCATGTATACCTGTGGTCATTGTGTACGGTGAATTGAATGGACACATTTAGATCGAACATGGCAAGTCATTGTAGTAGCCTATAATAATAGGCCTACCATTTCATCACTGCATTAACCATAGTGATGTTCTTATTGAAAATTTAAAAATACTAAAATTAAAAAGTAAATTGCATTGTGGGGCTGTCAAATGATTATTGCAATCATCATTGCAAAATCACATAAAAATCCCCCAGGCTACTTGGAACATCTCTTTAAATTGTGCTAAAATACATTTCTATGGAAGATGCATGGTGAGCTGGTTTAGTCAAGGCCTAAAGATCATGAAGGATAGTATGACATTGAGCCATGAGATGTGCAGTTTGAAGTTAATTTACTCACTGTTATTTTTATTTAATTCATCTTGAGATGTTTTAAGTTTAAATTTCAGCTCAGTGAAGCACTTAAAGCACCAACACTTCATTAAGTTACTTTTCTTGTAGAATTGTAAATCATAAGTCATAGGACAACTTATCTAGGACAGTAATTAAGGGAAAAAAGTGAACCTTCTGCGGTGTTAAAGGAGAATTCCGGTGTGATATTGACCTAAAGTGTATTGAAACATGATACCGAGTGTGAACGTATGTCTCATAGCCCATCTCGGCTTGTCCCCTGCACTCCAAAATCTGGCGCTAGTTAGCCGATGCTACCAACAGCTTTTTCAATAGTGGTGCTTTGGCATCGGGCTAGCGAGTAAGAATGAACAGGTATGATAAGGGATCAGATTCCAAAAAATAATTCAGTGGAAATGCATGGATTCCAGTTTCTTCCAGTAGCAGCAACTGGAATCCATGCATTTCCACTGAATCATTTTTGGAATCTGATCCCTTATCATACCTGTTCATTCTTACTCGCTGTTCGAATTTATCATGACTAAATTCAAGATGGCTGCAAACGCTAAACTTCGTGGAAGATACTGTCTGTATAAATCGCCTTGTAAGTAAACTACCAGTGCTTTTTCAAAGTTCTCAATGTCTCGCTTTTTTAAATGTCAGGGCCCTCGAAGTCTACCAATGAAGTGTGGAGATACATTGAGCCCTCGTAAATGGGTGTAAAACAGTGATTTATTTGCATGGCTAGCCCGATGCCAAAGCACCACTATTGAAAATGCTGTTGGTAGCATCGGCTAACTAGCGCCAGATTTTGGAGTGCAGGGGACAAGCCGAGATGGGCTATGAGACATACGTTCACACTCGGTATCATGTTTCAATACACTTTAGGTCAATATCACACCGGAATTCTCCTTTAAATGCGATGTGGTTGAAAATTTGGGTGCACCTAACTTTTGTGCTGGTGCACCTGAGAAAAAAGTTAGGCGCACCAGTGCAACCAGTGCAAAAAGTTAGTCTGGAGCCCTGACTGTAATTAGTTGTGAAACATTCTTCCTTTTGTTGTCTTCATCATTACACAACTTTTCCAGCATTTTGTTATCCCCGAAACATGTTGCTGGTATCAAATTCAAAATCAACATATTTCCATGAAATAGTCAAATTTGTCATTTTCAACATTTGATATGTTGTCTGTGTCCTTTTTGCAACTAAATATGAGTTTAAGAGATTTGCAGATTATTACATTCTGTTTTTATTCACATTTTACACAATGTGCCAACTTTTTCTGATTTGGGGTTGTACTTTGTAGGCAAGCATTAGAGACTTGAATTTGATGCGGGCAGCCATAGGTACTAAAATAAGAGTTTGTTTCCACCCAGTTTGCCACCCATTACCATAAGGACTTCCTACTGGAATGGTCAATATTCACATTAAAAAGTTGGACTGAAACCCAACTGGTATACTCCGAGATGAGTACGTTGAGGAAATTGATCATGTTAGGCACATTCCCACACATACAGTAGTTTGTGATTAGTGGCTTAGCTGAGCGTGACATGATCATTCCCTAGGCTGCAGTAGTCTTGTTTTATACTTTTGTTCCCGAGCACCTGAATCTATATTGAATATGTGGAATAAGGATGCTCACCTTGCTTAGCTCATGAGCGCTACCATCTGGCATGAGACTGAACTGTGAGAGCATGAGGGAGTCTGTGACCACAGCCAGCACTGCCTTCCGCTCCACATACACCAGCTTCTGCACGGCGCCCTCTACTGTCAGCACACACACACTGCGTCCCCGTTCATCAACACTGTAAACGCATCCTTCAGAGACAAAAACACATGCACACAAGGCATATGGTTAGATAAAAAAAACACACACACACTGCTTACAATCCATGAAAGGTCAACAAAACAGCCAATAGCGGGTCACACTTACCATCAGCTGTGCTGCAGTATAGTTGAAGTGTGTCCTGTCGTGTAGATCCTCTTCCTGCCTTCTTCCAGTTAAACATGTCTAGAGCATTCTCATCACCACTGACTGCTGCACGGGCCAGAAGAGCCACATCTCTACACACACACACACACACACGCACACACACACATGCTGGTGACTATTTGGAATCCTGCTGAAGGTTGTGTACTAAACGCATACATCTAGATGGGTGTCAGGGAACTCACTCTGTGGGTGCAGTGGGTCTGTAGATGCAGCAGGTGAGAGGCTTGCCATAGTCCTGCTTTACAATATGCGTCCCCTGAAATCTGCCTCTGGCATCTACCTTCCATAGAGCCAGCACACCAGCCTACATACAAACATATGCATATGCACACACACACACACACACACACACACACACACACACACACACACACAGAGAAAGAGAGACACACAAGAATGACATGTAGAAATAATTTAAAAAGCCAAACGAGACTTGTGTTACGATAGTCTTTTGGTACTGGCTGTTTGAAAGAGCTGCACCTGCAGTGAATCAAAAGCTTCCCTTGCATACCTAATGTCATGTTTTGTTAGTCTATACAAAGAAGTTAGACAGGTAACTGGCTCCAATGTCTGACATTGCTGATTGCTTCCTATTACCATTCACCGACACTTAACTGTATTTACAAAAACAGTTTACTTGGAAAACTGAAAAATAGCATCCATCCAACTCACAGTGAATTGCCCCTCTATCCTTTATAAAGGAGACTGTGTCACTTTGAGAAAATGTGTTCAGTTAACATCACTGAATCTTAAAGTTTTGCAGACAAATTTCCAATTTAAAAACAGCTGGAAAAACTGAAAATAGCACAGTGAATTGCCCCTCTATCCTTTATAAAGGAGACTGTGTCACTTTGAGAAAATGTGTTCAGTTAACATCACTGAATCTTAAAAGTTTTGCCCACTCCCTGTTTACAAATTTCCACAGCACTGAGGTCCCACTAATAGGTGCACTACTAATAGCAAAGGGCAAAAAGAGGGAATGAGTGAGTGAGTGAATGTGTGTGTGTGTGTGTGTGTGTGTGTGTGTGTGTGTGTGTGTAGTGTACTGACCTGATCACCCGTGACCAGTCTTCCTCCACTGTGGCTCCACTCCAAGAGTGTGATGCAGGCAGTGTGTGTGTTGCTGGACAGAGGAGTGGTTTCACCTGTGGGATGTGCCAGCAGCACCACCTCTCCGCTCTCCCATCCCACACACAGCACAGGCTTGCTGGGATGCCAGCTCAACACGGATGGGCTGCAGCTTCGCTCAATTCTACACAGTTCGACATGATCACCCTACACACACGCGCGCACGCACACACACACACACACACACACACAGAGAGAGAGAGAGAGAGAGAGAGAGAGAGAGAGAGAGAGAGATTAGTAAAACTGTCAATAACCTCATCAGGGTTCCCACTCTAAGTTAAATGTTAAATTCCATGACTTTTCCCTGACAAAAAAAATATTACCATGACCTACTATATAATGAAGGGTACAATATACAGACCAAAGATTTCAGAACAGTACCATATTTTTTTAGAGCGGGAGATGAATAAATGGGCATTAAATAAACAAAGTTGGGCTAACCACAACTATTCAAGCAAGCAGTAAAGCTAATAATCAGATATACACCAATTATGAGTGGAAATGTATTTGTATTTATGTATTTTGGCAAGTACATTTTAAACTGCTACAAGAAAATTCCCTGATATTTCATTATTTTGCCCCCAAATCTTAAAAATCCCTGACTTTCCATAGGCCTATCTAGAATAGACTTTCCAAGATTCCATGACCCGTGGGAACCCTGCCACATAAAGATTTCAAGGGTGTGTGGCCTTTATGATCAGCCACTGTGGCCAATTTGGGCATATATTCTACTTACATGCTGATGGTAGAGGCTGACGCTGCCTCCGGTGACAGGACTGATGGATCCTACCGCAAGCACAGGTTGGGTGGAGTGCCAAGCGATGAGGAAAGGTGTTCCACTGTTCTCCGGAGCCTCGATCCGGTGGTCAAAATATACCGCCATCTCTACAAGAGATATTAATAAGGAGATGTAAACGACTCCGCATCTATATCATTATTACTGTCGAGTAAACGTAGCATTTTAATTGATTCGTACTGTCACAAATGACGCTAGATGGATTCCTTAGTTTAGGAGAGCAGCCAAATCATAGCCATCTAACAGCAACCAAGAAACGTTATTCAATGTATTACAACTATCAAGTGACTACGTTATCAAGTACATGAAGCCTAGTTACCACAGACAGCAAGCACATCAACAGGTCAATTTGACGGTGAGTAGAATGTAACGTTAACTGTCATGCTTTGCCTTTTTAGTTAATAGAAAATTAATGTTAACGTTTGGCAGAACTAGTGTAACTTATTGACTAATGTTAGAAGCTTTATTGGCAAACTATTGGGTGGATACTGAAATGTGCTAACCCGATTTTAATGCAATATCTTTTGGTGGAATGGAATTCTTTACAGCAAAGGTCAAATCCATCTTAACATCTGATAGATCTAGAAGTTTGACGTACCAAAAAACCCATATGCAGATGGACCGCTAACGTTAAGTGTTGAGAGCAGTCGTGTTCTCGCTTACTGAGTTCAACTCGCCCAACAAATTGAACTTGTTAGTTAAGTAAAAATAAAATATATCATATCTACCCAGCTAATTAGCTAAAGTGATGCTAGAAGTGTTAGCTAGCCAGTAATTAAGAATGCTCGCATGCAGCACTCATATTCAGCTAGTTAGCAAGAAGGTAACGTTAGCATCGCAAGCTAGCTAATCCATCAGTCTGTAAGGCCTGGTCAAATATGTACTGCTCGTGTGCCGAACAAGTACATTCGATTACTCATATAGTGGAAATTCAACATACCTGAAAAAACTTTTGAGTTGTTCCTTGGATAAAACAGTCGGAAGTGTAGCCTGCATAGAAAATGTAGCTTGTTAGCCAACAATGTTTAGGTTTTCACAGGGCTGTAGGTGAAGCGTCGTTTTCAGTAACCCAGACAACCGATTCTTCGAGGCTCTCATGAAGGGCGGAAACACGAGTGCTTCCGAAAATGATCCGAATTGCTTTTCGTTCACACTGGCCTGATAAACATCTTTAGATTAAATTTGGCCTTTGCAGGGCACACATTCAGGTTAATCCACCTGTTGCATCATTTATACCCGTTTACAGAGGATGAGACACAATAATCTTGTTAGACGCCCATTTGTCAAAACAATAGGCCTACACTTTAAAGGCTATAACAGAGGAAGTCATTCATATGCCCATATTTTTTTTCCCCATACAGTGTTCATAAACCTGAGACCACAGCGATAGGCGTAAGCTCACATCGATGTTGACTGAGCAACATAATAGACTTGTAGTCTATTAGGGTACTTTCTAACAACCACTTTGTTGCTATCTAAAACTATGCCATTGGTGCATTTAAAAATAGCCCTCTAGCCAATTTCATAAACCTGTATGCATTTGCATTGAGAACCACTGATCTAGGTCATCATCAGTAATGTACAACAGATACAGTAAGTAAACAACGTCCTGCTTTATTTGAGCTACCATAAACAATGTCTGATCTGTGTTCTCTTGATGACTGCCCTGTTGTGTTGTATGGAGACCACTATAATAAAAACATAATTGTAGAAGGAAAACAAAGAGCAATGTTTCTTATTAAAAAAAAAGTCATATTTATTTATTTTCATTCATACCTGAATACATTTCATGATATGGACATATCCTTAGCATGAGCAAGAAGAGTTTTCCCACAAAGTCCCTATAAAGCAAGCCATTATGTTATGTTATATCTGAATCCAAGTCAATACTATGATGATAATTATTTGTGTGTTTCTGGGTTGAGTTCTTTCTTCAAGCTCCTCTCCTGTAGAACCAGGCACTGTACTGCCAAGTTCCGACAATCAGCATCTACGTCCGTCTCTGCCACATCTACAATGCACACACACACATGACATGATCACATTGATACTAGACATACATACACATAAGTACAGCATTTCTAAGTTGCTACTGTGTTTTCTTGTACAAACCTGCTAGCCAAGCTCTTGTGTCTATTAGGTCTTCACTCAGTTCTTGTAGGAGACTCTGACTCGGCATAGCCAAGAACACAGCGCACACACACATCAACACACCACGCCTCACAGACCTCAGAAAGACAAAGACACAAATAGCATTAGCCAAACGAAACATTTTCATTTTCATCACCAGGCATTTGTGCTAACTACTCACTGGTCAAAGTGGAAACGTAACGCCCACACAAAGTCCAGCAGGGCCTTTCCCATCTGAGTGGCCACCTACACACCAAACCAAAAAGAGAATTGTTCTACCACTTTGGGTAAGGAAGTTGAGCTTGTTGTGTATGATTTAAGAGTGTCTGTGTGTGCGTGCAGGTGTGAACACACCGGTGCATGAATGGCTAGATGCATAAGCAGTCCCAGAGTGCTAAGCAGCTGTGCAAGCACCAAGTGGTCACTCCCCATCAGGTCAAAGGTTACCTGTGGCCTGTAAACGCAATTATTAAATAGTGTTATTGACCAGTTGAAATGCCTCACCAAAGCATATTAAACATAAGATTGAAGACAACTTACTATTATTAGCCATGTGTGTCCTGTCTGTAAATAATATGTACATTTTCTGCATGTTGTTTACGGTCCACATTATCTATACTGTATTGTATATTGCTTAAACGTTATGTCTATATTATGTTGTATGTTATACAGATACATCTTTACTATACTGGGTTCCATTTCCCAGAAGCATAGTTACTACGATGTGTCTTCTGTGGTAGCGTCACTGCCAAATGTGAGTCGACCATATTTGAGTCACATGTAAACGATACAGAAATACGGTGTTGATGTGCGGTCATATTTCGGTCACAAAATCTGCTCCAAAAATAAGTCCATCATGTCTGAATGACTACCGCCCAGTAGCCCTGATGTCTACAGTGATGAAGTGTTTTGAGAAGCTTGTGAAAAACATTATCTGCTCATCCCTCCCTGCCTCCTTCGACCCCCTCCAATTTGCTTACAGAGCCAACAGGTCTACAGAGGATGCCATCTCAAACCTCATGCAACACCACCTTAACTCACCTGGAGGAGGGGAATGTGAATTATGTGAGGATGCTGTTCATTGACTTTAGTTCAGCATTCAACACGATACAACACCACCCTGTGTCACTGGATATTTGACTTTCTCACCAACCGTTCTCAAGTGGTTAGAGTGTGGGGTTTTACATCTGACACATTAACCATCAGCACTGGTGCTCCCCAAGGCTGTGTTTTGAGTCCACTGCTGTACAACATCTACACACATGACTGCAAAGCCAACAGTAGTCATACCTCCATCATCAAGTTTGCAGATGACACAGTGATCTTGAGCCTGATTAGTAACAACAATTAACAGCTCTACTTGGATCAGGTTGATGAGGTGGCACAGTGGTGTCAATCTAACAGCTTGACACTGAATGTCAATAAAACCAAGGAAATGGTAGTGGATTACAGAAGGCAGCAGCAGAACTACAGTTACACCTCACTAATGACCAGCGGGCAACCTGAAGAGAGTCACAAGTTTTAAATACCTTGGTGTCCACATTACTGAAGACTTAAAGGAGAATTCCGGTGTGATATTGACCTAAAGTGTATCGAAACATGATACCGAGTGTGAACGTATGTCTCATAGCCCATCTCGGCTTGTCCCCTGCACTCCAAAATCTGGCGCTAGTTAGCCGATGCTACCAACATCTTTTTCAATAGTGGTGCTTCGGCATCGGCTTCGGATCAGATTCCAAAAATAATTCAGTGGAAATGCATGGATTCCAGTTGCTGCTACTGGAAGAAACTGGAATCCATGCATTTCCACTGAATTATTTTTGGAATCTGATCCCTTATCATACCTGTTCATTCTTACTTTCGTTGCTTTCGACTTATCGTGACTAAATTAAAGATGGCTGCAAGCGTTAAACTTCGCGGAAGATACTGTCTGTATAAATCGTCTTGTAAGTAAACTACCAGTGCTTTTCAAAAGTTCTCAATGTCTCGTTTTTAAATGTCAGGGCCCTAGGAAGTCTACCAATGAAGTGTGGAGATACATTGAGCCTCGTAAATGGGTGTAAAACAGTGATTTATTTGCATGGCTAGCCGATGCGAAGCACCACTACTGAAAAAAGTTGTTGGTAGCATCGGCTAACTAAGCCCAGATTTTGGAGTGCAGGGGACAAGTCGAGATGGGCTATGAGACATACGTTCACACTTGGTATCATGTTTCAATACACTTTAGGTCAATATCACACCGGAATTCTCCTTTAACATGGACTGTTAACACTCAATATGTTCTGAAGAAGTCCAGACAACGACTCTACTTCCTTCGTCAGCTAAGGAAATTCAAAGTTTCTACATTCATCATGAAGGCCTTCTGCACTTCAGCAGTTGAGAGTGTTCTAACTGGTAGCATCATCACCTGGTATGGGAACTCCACAGTTAGAGATTGTAGTACTCTGCAGAGAGTAGTGCGCTCAGCTGAACGTACTATAAGAACTCAACTCCCTGCTCTACAAGATATCTATTCCAGAAGAGTACTCCTAAGAGCCCAAAAGATTTTGAAGGACTCTTCTCATCCTAACAATGGATTATTCCTACCGCTGAAATCAAGAAGACGCCTATGTAGTCACAAAGCCAGAACTGAGAGACTCAGGAGAAGTTTTTATCCCCAGGCCATCCGAACTCTGAACTCACACTATACTGACTTTGCACTAATTCCCTCCTCAGCACTCATGACCCCCCCCCCCCCACACACCTACATGACTTTTAGCACTTTTACATCCCTCTCCCTATGCTACAGACCTTTTATTTATTTATTTTCTTATTTCATCACACGTCAAAACACACACACACACACCTGACTTTCTCCAACTTTTGCACATCTCCATAGAACTTTTTATTTATTATTTTTGATTTCTCCTCCATCTATCTACCCATGTCCTTGATTGCCTAGCCTTTCTGCCCCACCCCATCCCCAACACACACACACAAAACACACACACACTTACATCATCTCTGTCTTCACCTCACATACATACAGCACACTGCTTGCTACAGTAAGCCTCCTCTACATACTTGCTGCACACTGCCCCCCTCCCTACATACACAGCACATTGTCTTCAGGATCTTCTCCAACACACATCCTCTACATACTTATAGCACACTGCCCCCACCTACCCACACACACACACTACACACACACACAGTCACTGCTCCACTCCACTCCACATATTGCACACTGACCTCTCCCCACATACACAGCACACAATCCCAGCTCTCGTCATCCCCCCAACACACACACCAAGACCCCTGGCAGTTGGGTTAGCCCCTTGAGCCGTGGATTTGCCCAAGGTTTCTTGCTCTTGGGTGCTCCTTGTTGGTGCCCCCCAATCCCAATCCCCCCCACCTTTCTTATGCAGCCCTTGCCACTTAATCTACTAAACCCCTCTTCTACTGCACTTTTTCCCCATAAATGCACAAATAGGCTGACACCAGACATAATTTCACTGCATTTCTTACATCCAGTAACTATATGCATGTGACAATAAACTATCTTGTATATCTTGTATTAAAAACGTGATTTGTGACACTATGAAGCTTAGGTGTTTGTGCATCTGCAACTCAAATCTACGGACTCACATTTGGCAGTGACTCTACCTAGGTAGTTCCTATCATAGTTAGCAACTATGCTTTTGGGATACGGGCCCCTGTTTGAGAGACATCAACGTCTGGAGATCAATTACTTGTTTGGCAATAAAGCAATGATTCTGATACAGAAGATGAAAGTCACCTATACATCCACATATGAATTAAAAAGGTCTCACTGCCAGTCACACACACCGGTCATAGCTCTTGAGCAGTGGAAAGAAGAAGTAGCCAGCAACAGGAGCATAGAGGTTTGGGGTCGCTTTAGGTGGTGGTTGAGATGGGCCCTGTAGAAAACACAAAATGGATCAGTGACA
Source organism: Alosa alosa (assembly GCF_017589495.1). Classification (NCBI taxonomy): domain Eukaryota; kingdom Metazoa; phylum Chordata; class Actinopteri; order Clupeiformes; family Clupeidae; genus Alosa; species Alosa alosa. The sequence goes on from NC_063210.1 coordinate 3,936,340, forward strand.
AAACACAATAAGCACATACAGAGAGAAAGAGAAACACAGACAACACAGACAGACAGACACACACACACACACACTTACCTTACAGAATCGTCTGGTTTTACTTTTGATGCGCTCCTCCACCACCTGCCTCCAGTGCTTCAGGTCATTACTGGGCTCCAGTGGAGTCACCAGAGAGACAGCAGAAGTGGCCACACTCTTGCTAGAGACTGGCCGAGACAACTCCTGGGCAGCCAGAGCAATCACCTGTTAAAAGAAACAAGTTCATTTCATTTCATTCTGTCAAAAAGGGATTTCTGCTTTTTCATTTATAAACATTTACCTATTGAGTTGAACATTTGATCTACCACATAGTCCACATAACCACAATTGTATTGACCTTTGTTATGAACATCAATACACTTATACATGTTCACATGACTTGTACATGTTGACAAGTCTTGATCTCCATGTAGACAAAATATAAAATACTAATGTATAACTGTAGACTCAGACTGCCTATTAGTGGTGCTATCTGACCTCTAGCATATCCAGGCGTTGGCGCAGGTTGTAGTTGAGTGAGTAGAACTCTGTGGTTAGGTACTCTGACACCTAGAGACACAGAGGGAAAGAGAGGTCCAACCGATATGCCCAGCAGGAGATGTGTGCATGGAGACGTAGCATGTGTTATGGAAGCTAACTTACAGGTATAGGGTCAGTAACAGCGAGAGCCACCATGGCTCTCTGGCGATGAAAGAGGAAGTTGGGGTTGCTGTACTTGTCTTCCATGTGCAACAGCACCTTACTGAACTCCACACTGACCTACAGGAACGACAAACATTATATTCTACTGTCATAACTCAACCACAATCAAATAATTGTTATTGCTTTTGGTCGTCCACTTATTCATTTGTTCTCATTATACACTTATTAATATTGTATTCTCATATATGAGTTGTCTTTTGATCTGACCTCTTTTGTGGTGCTTATGTGCCTTCTCACAAGGCCATCTGCGGCCTGTAAGCACGCACTCACACGCTCGGGGTCCTCAGAGGTCAGCAAACCTGCAAACAAATCCACACACATCCAGTTCAATCATATGATACAACAGTGACGCATATCTGAGACAATGATACAAAACTAACTTGCTGTCAAATTAAGCACATAATGGCTAAAGTAATCATTAAGTGAACTCACCGTCCAGGCAGTCGCGAAGATAGCGGGGCGGAGAACACTTCTGCTGCACCTCATCAGCTGACATGTCATAAGGGGTCAACTCATCATCGCTGAAAAAGAGAACATTGTTTCTCTAATTATTATGAAAACTTCAATCATTTTACAGAGAAGACTGTTCTCCAGTTTGTTGCCGACACAGAAGGGAGAGAGAGTACGAATGAGATGAAAACAAACCAAGCAGTACAGACGAAACTGAAAGACCCTGGAACTGGTTTATTTTATGTATCGCCACCCTTATAGTAACTGCCAATCCAGAGTATAGAGCTGTACAAACACAGTGACTTACCTATCCAGATCTGAGTCTGGCTGTGCTGCAGCATTAGAGGGGTGTGGAGGTGACGAACTCCTCATATCCACTCCTGGCTCAGGACTACTCCTCACATCTATCTCTGGCTCAGGACTGCAAAAACATGAAAGTGACAACCAGTGTTACACAATAAAACCAAGAATTTAACCCAATTCTTTATGGTGTTGTTTAACCCAATTCTATTCTAGCGTGTTACAAATAATATGATTTCAGATAGCAACATGTGGCTAGCAGTAGTTTCCTGCAGATTCTCCATGAACAAGAGGTGTTTTGTGGAGTTCAGGCAAAAGTTATAGTGTGGTGTTAATGCATGCACTTTCTGCAGGTGATCTGCAATCTTATACATATGAAATGTGTTTATTGAGTCTACCTGGGTTCTGGTTTAATTTCTGCTGGCTTCATTATTTCCAGAAGGTCTCTGGTCTCATCGTCATGCTCATACTGTTATCCACAGACATACAAAAACATTTCAGAATCTTCATCAGACATTTAGACACACTGTACATTCTAAATACCCAAAGACCTAAATGTCTCTGGTACCTAAAAGAGGTTAAGTAAAGGCAATCTCCACATATAATCTGCTAGGCTCAACCAGTCTAAGTAGGACTATTTCATCAATTAATGGGAAGCAAAACAGACTTATGATTACTGGTATTATTGTCACCACTTATCAATTAACAACTACACAGAGACAGCATTGGCTGATATTAGTAGCACACCATCTAGCTAATTCATTTCCCAATGTGTGACCATTTCAGATGACCGGTGTATGTCTGTACTTATGCGGGTCACCTGAAAGGAGAGGCGTGCGGTGGCTGTGTCCATGTGTTGACTGATTGACTCTCCCACCACCATTCCGATCCTGCGCACACGCAGCACAGTGCTGTCCAAATGGCACTGCATACCACTCAACATGCACTGCCGAAGCACTGAACACAGACAAAGACATATACACTTAAACTTATACTACTACTGCATATCATGTGTTTGTGTGTGTGGGTGTGTGTGCGTGTACATCTTTGCGTGTGAGTGTTTGTTACCCTCTTGTTGCTGCTCTATCTCCGGAGGTCTCAGCAGACTCAAAGACAGCAGCAGAGCTTTGCTGACATACAGCTGCTGCTCGACTGTGGTGTGCTTGACCGCACTGCTGTTACTCCACGCCTGACACAGCGCCCGCAGCGCCTGCACACAAGCACATCCTCGCGCGGTTAGATTGTGCACGACGTGGGAATAATATTGAACCATACAGATATGCACTCACGTGAACCCAATACCTGTGCAAGAAGAGGTCGACGCTCATCATCCTGAGCTAGATAACCTAGCAAAGTCCTCAACACACAATCCTGGAAGAACAGAATGGAATGGAGACAGATTTGAGAATTCTATCAAATGCGGTCCACAAGTGACACTGAGTACATTTACATGGACATTCATATTCCGAGTATTGACCTTATTCAGAATAAGATAATATTGCGAATATGGTGTCTATATGAGTAGTTAATAGAATATTCCGGTCATATTCCTGTTTACATGCCACGCAGCATATTCTGATTAATAACGACTTTATCAAAGTTTTAAACGTTCCTTCACTGAATGTTTCCATAGTAACCTTATCATTTAGGCTATACTGCCACTTATGTGGCTACTACTAGCGGAATTTGGTCTCTGCATTTATCCCATCCGTGAATTAGTGAACACACAGAGCACACAGTGAACACACAGTGAGGTGAAGCACACACTAACCCAGAGCAGTGAGCTGCCTTGCTACAGCGGCGCTTGGGTAGTAGTGAGGGGTTAGGTGCCTTGCTCAAGGGCACTTCAGCCGTTCCCATTGGTCGGGGATCGAACCGGCAACCCTTCGGTTCCAAGCCCGAAGCCCTAACCAGTAGGCCACGACTGCACCCTGATCCACATACCTTACTTTGATTATGCTTATTCAGAATATAATCTTATCCCAGTTAAATCAGAATATGCTGTTTACATGGCAGTGTCTTATTCTGAATACAATATTATTCCTGTTAAGGCAATCAGAATATGCTGTTTACATGGTAGTGTCTTATTCTGAATACAATATTATTCCGGTTAAGGCAATCAGAATATGCTGTTTACATGGCAGTGTCTTATTCTGAATATGGTCTTAACCCGGCAGTGTCTTATTCTGAATATTAATGTCCATGTAATGGCAGTGTCTTATTCTGAATATGGTCTTAACCCGGTTAATATCGGAATATTAATGTCCATGTAAACGTACTCACTGAAACGGGCTGCTTGAGATCATTTATAAAGTGCATATTACTACCCACCTTGTGATGGTACTGCAGCAGCAGGAATTTGTGAGTGATAACAAACCGCGCCTTTGGATTCTTTAGCACTATGTTGCCTATAATCCTGGACAGGGTTTCAGGGCTGTTGCAGATGACAACATTACAACTGTTATGCTTACACAGAGACAAAGACACACACACATACACACACACACAAACACAGACACAAGGACACACACACCCACCCATTGACTGCTTGCACAAGTCCTGTGACCACGGCTTCCATCCAGCGATCTGGAATATTCTCCAGCAGCTTGGCGCTCACTCGCCGCCACAGAGCATCAGAGAGTGTGTGAGCACTTAGACGGGGGGCCAGCGTCCGGAAGACCAATGCTGTTGACACACTCACACACACACATTTTTATTGTGGATACAGCCCATCACAAAACTATGTGCAAGAGTTTAACTCCATTGAGACCAGATGGGAAATGAAATATATTTCTTGACATATGAATACAGACACATACACACCACACAACAAAGAGGGGAGGGGGGGGGACTCACCTGTATGACCCTGTGCACATGCCTTTCCCAAAACTTGACCCACAAAACCCAAAGAGCAGTCCTGCCCACCTGTATAGACACAAACGCAAACACCTCAGTCTATGTTGAGTTGAAGAACCAATAGCAGACTACAGCATAACGTCTTAGATAATAATATTAAAGAATGCGCACTATGTGCAGAGCCATAGCTACCTCTCAGGGCCTTGCAGGTTTTCTCCAGTACACTGAGGATAGTGTTGGCCAGGTGGGTGCAATACTGCTGTGGCATGAATGCTGGGGGTGTTTTTGTTTGGAGTTTGTTGGCGGTGAGAGATGGGAGCCCCACCAGTCTGCCCAGCAGCACCTCTCTGACCTGTAGTGAGTCCGCCATGCCTCTACCCTCACATCGTGACCATAGCAGGACCTCTAGGCTCTGTGCTCAGAAACTGCTCCAGCACGTACACCAAATGCTCAAGACCTGCGCTGGGTCTGAAGCACACCATTATATTGCATTACTCTATCACTTTCAGAAAGGCACCAGTGTGAAACCTTGTCGGCCCATGTACACGAATAAAAGCAAACATGAACACAGTTCATGCCAACACATCAGACACAAGCGTTTCTTTTAGGGCTGTCAATCGATTAAAAAAATAATCTAATTAATTACATACTCTGTGATTAATTCATCTAAATTAATCGCATATATAATTTTTGCTGTGAAAGTATTTTAAATATTTAAATTCAAATGAATCATTGAATAGTCAGCATTAGTGACATTAAAGTTCAAAGACTCTTTTATTATTATTTTCACTGTTCAAATAATTGCCATAATAATCTATGATATGACCTAATATGCTGAGGAAATAAATTCAGAAGTGCTTAGGGAAGAAGTTTTTTTTCACATACAAGGCATTTCAGGCCACAGATATAACCTAGGGGACACAATGAAAATAAATTAACACTCCCTCAATGTCAACACTTATTTCTTTGCATTGATGTGCGACTACAGAGTTGATGAACTCCGGTGATATGCAAATCCTTGCTGCAGACATTGCAGAGGACTTTATTTAAATGTTCCAATCAATGATCCAGGCAGCACGTTTTCTTCTCTCTCCTTCATTTTACAGTCTAATTTTTACTGACTAGAACGGCTCGGGGCCAAAGGTCATACGGAATCGATTAATCTGCACTAATTTTTTTAATCAGTTATTTTTTCTCGAATTAATTAATCAGTTATTTTAACAGCCCTAGTTTCTTTATTGTCAGCAATACACAAAACACTTACTCGCTTGAGGTAATGGCATCCAGAAGTGTCAGCAGAGCTTGATCAGGAGGACCACGAAGGAAAAAGTTATCCCACAGTTCAGTCCGTTGTGACCCTGGCAATTTATGGAACCAGTCAGAATTAAGTCCATTCACCAAAGCCTGTAGTAAGGGTGTGTAGAAAACCCGGCAGAACTCTGCCCTGACACTGCAACTGTCATCTAGGTAGCCGAACAGTACTTGCAGTGCATCAAAGACCTTTCCTGCTTCCCGTGATAATGTCACAGTTCGTACGTACTGAGTGATCTCCAATCGGACCTCCGCCTCCATGCTTGTGACAATCTGCAACAGTGAGAATTGAAATGGTAACCGTTAGTGGGACTGACAAGCAAGAGACAGTTAAAGATGAGTTCCTCAGCCTCTCGAATTGACCACATCTTAACCACAAACAGCTTAACACCAAAGTCGTGAGTTGGCTTGCCTGAAACGGTAAATTAAATGGGTTTGCAAGCTATCTTAAATGACTGACATACACATGAGCTCAAGCCTCAAGGCACACAAACCTAGTGCACCACAGAAAGCTAGCTAGCGTTAGCTAACATGAGTTTTGTGCTGACCTGAATTCACTTCATGTATTTCCTCATATACTGGACCAACTGCATCTAGGGGATTCCATGTTATGTGAATAGTACGTTTTACATCCAAGCCCCTTCTCATGAATCTAATCCATGTTCATTCAAGAGAACATCAACATGTAACGTTGTACGGACAGTGCGCCGCCATCACATGGTGTTCTAAAAACTGAAGCCGTTCTGAAACCGAAACCTATGAGAACAACAAATCCTAGGCAAAATATATAATCAAAACTACAATAATATTAATGAATAGACATTTGAATCAAATTGATGATCAAAGTCTCATTGATGAATTTAACACCATTTTATTTCATTTGTCTGATCCCGCTGTGTTGATATGCAGAGAAGTGAGCAGCAGGTGTTGCAAGTTTCCTTGTGGGACTGTTTTTGATGTGACTCCCCGCCCGCTCAAATCGTATTTTACTGTCTATGGAAACGATGAGCGGCTGCCAAAAAAGCCACTTTAAGTCCTCTCTTGCACTTCTGTAAGTTTCATTATCAGGCTTTATTATTATTCAAATGTTTGTTCTTTACAGTTACATGTAAAAAATGTATATGTAAAAATACATGTAGGCCTACATGTGAAAATTAAATATGTAAAATAACAGAAGAGATAGGCTATTTAATATGAATAATAGGCCTACTACTATTTATTATTACTAATACTGAACATAATGACCACTCTCATGATTTGAATATTATTCATTTTGTCTTTTCAACCTTTGCAAGTTTGTTTTCTTGTAGATGGTGTGTACATTGGGAACACACTTCCAGTGTTTCAAAATAAAATTCTGTACTGTAGTCTGGTCCTAACTCTGAATCTTTCTTTCCCTCCCCCTCTCTTCCCTCCATCAGTTTTAAGGACTAATGGAGGTTTGATCCCTCGTTCCTGATCTTCAGGGTCAAGTTACTTTTAGATTCCCCGCTTTTTCATCCCGTTTATTGATCCAATGAAAGCGATACTCCCACAGAGAGAAGAGAGAAGGTTATCCTGCTGTAATGTTTCATAGCAGCTGCAGTCAGAGCAAAAAGAAATCACACTGTTATGACGCGCACACACACACACACACATACACACTCTTACACAAGACTTGCTGAATATTTCATAGTGCCGTTGGCCAGGGACTGCTCTTTATAGAGAGCAAAAGACAGAATCATTCAGTTTTGGTTTTTGGGTTTGTCTTAATTTTTCAACCAAAGGCACGGGCTCTACATTCCTTCCCTCTGACGTCTACGTTCTTTCCCCCTATGCACAACAAAACTGTATGCAGATTGGGTTAACTCAGTTGCCCACTCAGATGTTTCCATACATGATTTTAAGGATTCAGCTCCCTCTGCTGGTTAAACACGGAGCAGCAAATACTACATACTTCTGCTTCATGCTGCATAGGAGTCTCGTCAATTAGCTCTTATCACAAAAACTGCCCAGCCTGACAGAACTAGATAGATAGATAGATAGATATAGATACACTTTAAATTATCCCACAGGGAAATTCAGTTGTTTCAGCACCCTTAAGAACATACAGCAAGCACACACACACACACACATAGTCCACATACATAAACAAGAAATTATATTCACCCACAGGACATAGCATATGATAGCTGTCAAGGTACCATACACATCCAAGTACCAAAGTGCAACTGCCTAATAATAACTAGGACTAAAAGAAAGTGATGTTTTTAAAATATGTTTAAAAATACAACAGTAAACCTTAGCTATTGAAGAGGCCGTCAATCCTGCAGCTGAGGCACCACTCTGCATGTTTGAACTAATCTGAGATGAACACACATGAGTCATGACTAAGGGTACATCCACACTAGTGAATCAAAATGACTGTAAATCACACTGATTTCAGACAGGTGCTCAAGTCATGTACAAACTGGGTTTCCACCTGATCATTCATCGTTCATACATTTTAAGGGCATTCTTGAAAATGCAAGTAGAGGAAATTAAAGTCTCGATGTTCTACGTGCTATGCGAATTAAAAATAAAGACCATGCTGCTTAAAGCAAGAGTTTTGAACATGTGGGTTCAAAATTTAAAGGTAGCCTATACTATGCAGCTTGAGGTATTTTTGACAACTCTAGAGCTCCCCATAGAGTTGTGATATACAGTGCAACCGGAAAGTTTTCAGACCCTTTCAAGTTTTCCACATTTTCTTATTTTTCAGACTGATCCTAAAATGGATTCAATTCATTTTTTCTCTCATCAATCTACACACAATACTCCAACACTCCACAAAAAAATAGGTGTTTGGAGTGTTCTTTGGATTCATCTCCTCAAAGTTTAAACCTACTCACCTCCAGCCATCATAGACCCATCTAATAGTAACTAAACGTCATTTCCTCCTCTAATATGTTTGCCTGTGTAGTAATACACAGCATCACTGCTATTCTGCCGCACTCAATTTTCTGATCATATGAATGTCCACATGTCTAAACGACTCAATTGAGTGCTCAATTGAAAGTTTCAGGTGAGCACATGAAACTAAACTTTAGATTTTTTTGTTGTCCAACTTTCATGTGCGCACATAGAAGTCCGAGTCCCTGGCCAAAACGGTCTCGAGTCCAAGACCGGACTCGAGTAGGCTAGGCCTACTACAGCCCTGACTACAATAATATCAATAGCCTACATTTAAAACAAATTATTGTTCAAAGTCTTATTGATGAATTTAACATCATTTTATTTCATTGTGTCTGATCCCGATGTGTTGATATGAAGTGAGGAGCAGGTGTTGCAGGTTGCCTGGGACTGTTTTTGATGTGACGCCCCGCCCGCTCAAATCGTATGAAACGATGAGCGGCTGCCAAAACTTTACCGATTGTCCCGTCTGCCGCTGGTACGACCGGAATACCGGCCACCACCATGGACACCATAACTGGGCACACGTCGTCTGACAGTAGGCCTAATGCTGGAGGAGGGGGAGGTTCCCCCGAAGAACACCACAGGGAGCTTTGAGGGGTCACGTTATATTGCAGTCTGTATGGGTGGGCATAGAAAGGGGCATCGCCACATTGATCTTGATGACAGCACTGCATACATTCTTGAGAGGGCAGCGACCAAACTGGTGCTTGAGATTGTGTTGGCTTCTGCGTCAGGATCACGGCTTCTCCGCTGCCCAGGTCACAGGATTTTGAAGACAGTATTTGTGGCGCAGATGATGTTGGTCCAAACACTGGTCCTAGACAAGAATTAGCACTATGCATGACTCTACAGCCTACAAAGTCGGGGTGATTGATTTTTCCTGCAGGTTCATACAAGATAGGTTTAGTTCTAGCTCTCTAGTTTAGAATGAACTGCAATGCACTCCAGATGAAATTGATGCCGAAATATTCCATTGTACAACTAGGCCTATATTTAGGCCGACTTACTGTTGGAGTTAGGGTCCGTAAATAAATAAGACATTTAAAAGTCAGTGTCTAGTGTGCAAGCAGATGATCAAATTGTTTTGATAAAGTATCCTGGTATTGTTTTTTTTTTTTTTCAAAGATCTTAGAGGGGAGCGCTTTAGAATATTTGCTTTTCATATTCTAATATTACAAATCAACATTCTGGCGCCACTGTTGCCATGACAACTGCATCTTCTGTATAAATTTAAGATGACACTAAAGGACACTTAAGGACATGGACTCAAAGACACTTCAACACAAAATGATCCTACATAAATATTTTGTTAAAATCTTCTAGAAGTATTAATTTATATATTTTATGAGAAAGTAGTGTCTGTATGCTGCTGCCCATGCCAACCTACTGAAAAAAGAGAGACCAGAGGCAGATGCAGTTTGCCGTTTTTGCCAAAAGTCTTGTAGACAGTTATTTGTGAGGAAATGTAGAGATGACGGTCCACAATATTCCTGTCAATTGTACTAATCTTAGCTTGGTGTTTGCTGCACATTTGTTACCGCTGAAATAGAGTATAAATAGGCAAGAAGTATTGCCAGCGCATATGCAAACAATTTAATGTGTCTCGTGTTGCGAATCCAACACATTTTGAGGACAGCTGACACTGTCATGTCCAGCTGTTCAAGTGAACAGTCCAGTGGTACACACAGCAGTGTTGGAGGACAAACCTTCTTTACTTTTGCTCAATACACTGCTGGTACATTGATGAAAGACTGGTACAGCAGAAAAAACAATGCATCATGTATTTCAATTTGATTTATTTCTCTCTATTTTTATTTCGGATATCATCTTTACAGAATTTTACTTGAAAATCTATAATTCCCCAAACAATAAGTGTTACATCTACAATACTGATCTTAGCCTTTATACATGTGTCCTTCACAATGGTAATAAACTTCACTTTACAATTCAATGCTTCATTACAATGAGATTATGTGTTTATATTTGCTTATTACCTGTTTTTGTTTTGTTTTTTGTTTGTTTGTGTATTTGGATGGCAGGTTGAGTTCTCCAGTAGTGAGCTCTGTACTTGCATCTTTGGAAGCTAAGGTGTGAGTCCACAAAAGAACAAGTTCATTTATTCGCATATTTACATCATATATTTATAACTGAACAGAATGTGGAGTGCGTGTGAGAGTGTGCACGCTCAGAGTGACTCAACATAAGATGGAAGTGGCACACACACACACACACACTCCTGTCAGAGCAAGAAAGCTGAGTGAGGAACCAGGCTTTGAGCCTTTTGCGCACACTCTTTGGTTGCCATGGAAACAGACTTGTTGAAGATTTCATTTTTTTTTTCTCTTAATTTTCTTCTTCATTAAAGTGCATCAGGTGTAACCCTGTGGTCCTCTGCAAGACCCCTAACCTTAAGCCACAATGGACACATCCTCCACAGCCCAACCAATCATGGGCTCAGGATTAAACCATTTAGGTGGGAGCAAGGGGTAGGCCCAATGAGTGCAGAAGTGCAAAACCAGTGATCTAAAGGGTGTCAGGACAAGAGCACTCTCACATGGGAGACTCCGTTTGAACAATAGCATTCCCAGACATGAACAAACAGGGGGTTAATTCCCTCATCATTATTCCTGTCTGCTTGATACAGACAAGGAAATAAGTTCCCTCAGAGCACGGAAAGCCAGGGCTTTTGAAACTGGCGGTTAGACTGACCAAGCCACATGGTTCAAAGAATAAATATCTACACATTATCAACAAGCATGTGATGTGTGGCATTCTGTGGAGAACACGCCACACAGGAATGCAGTCATCCCAGAGGAAGACAAAATTAACAAAACAAAACAAAAAACCTTTTCATTCCTTCTTACTTTTCTACAAAAATTACCTACAGTACAGTCAGCATTTAGAAAACAAACTTTACAGGCAGAAGTCAGTTTGAACCAAGGCCTTTGAGAGGTCAGCTTCAGAGAGAGCCAGGTGGTGGTGGGGTGGTAGGCTGAGAGACTGAGCGTGCAGAGCCTTTTGGTTGGGCTGGGCACTTTCCACAGCTGAGAGCAGATTCCTTCACAACTCACCAGACACACACACACACAAAAACATTTGTTGTGTGTGTGTGCATGTTTATGTACATATACAGTTCTCCAGACACAGAGTTGTGTCGTTCCTTCATTTCCAAATCTACACACATCTTCAGAGAACAGTTAGAGTTCTGTTGTTCCCATCTCCAACGAAGCAAGAGAAATGGAATGAGAACCGAGGCTGACCACTCTCTGTAAGTATCTCTTCATCAGTTGAGCGCACCATTGTTTGTTTGTTTTCCTCTCAGGCTGTGCAGTCAGAGACCTCACTTCCTTTCACTCAGCAGAACTACACAGGATTGAAACTACACTACCCACAAGCCTATGCTTTTGTCTATGCAACAGCACTGAAGCAGTCGACTGGGTGGGTTGGCTAGGTGTGCTGTTGGTTTCTGTATGTCAGCTAGCCATCAGCTTGATCCCTTGAATTCCGCTTCATTGCAATAAATAAATATATATTTTTTTAAAAATCAGAAGACCAGTGCATGAACATGACATAATGACAGGTGATCCTTTTTGAATGATAACATAATCAATCATCTGGAACCTCCTTCAAAGATAAACAAACAAACGAATAAACAAACACACAAGCACTCTGACAACCTCTACCCTCAGGACCTCTCCGTCTCCCCTAAGAGGTCCCTCACGTGGGTGGAATGGTGTGACTGATTCAACCGGGATTAATATTAACACTGCAAACAGAATTGACGGTGTGCGAGGAGATGTGTGTGACTGACATTTTTGCACTTTTGCAGTGTGCCTGAAATCACACACAACACTGCGTGAATGCTTCATGTGGGATAAAGTGGAAATTCGTAATAGCAGCCAGAGCTACAGCAGTGTGATGAAGGGGGGCTTGATATCTATTCATAAAAATTATATGGATGTATTGCACTTCCATGCAAGGCACAGTCACAAGACACACTTACTCACACACACACACACACACACACACACACACACACACACACACACACACACACACACACACACACACACACAGAGAGGAAACTAAGGCCCCTCAGCCCAAAACAAAGGGACGTCAAAGGAACCAGCATTCGGTCTCACAGACACACACACACACACACACACACACACAGACAGAAGCGCGCACGATGGCTTTGACCGTTAACACTCGTCTTCAGTAATATGTGATAATGTTTAAGTTCATCCGTCTCCACAGTTTTAATCTCTTTGTGTCCTCCACGTCCAGTGAAACCAGTATGCTCTGACTGTCTCTGTGTAGAGCAGGTGGCCATGGCACGCTACAGTGCGACCAGGGCGTCTACTTGACCTCCAGGATAGAGGGGTTGGACTCCATGATAGCAACGATGATGCGGTCGATGTAATCTTGTAGTCTGAAGTTAATCTCCTTCTGCTTATGGATGGCCTCCATCAACTGCACACACAAACACATAGGATTTCAATGGGTGCTAAGGATTGAACATGTACCAAGCAAGGGAAACAAGCAAGAGCCCATGAATGTGTGTGTGTGTGTGTGTGTGTGTGTGTGCAGAGTGTGTGTTCTCACCTCGCTGCGGGACACGGAGTTGATCTCAGCGGCAAGCGACTCCGAGAAGGACTCTGACACCAGGCTCTTGGCTCCCTGGATACTCAGATTAATAATCTGTCCATTCAGCTCATCGTTCTGCTCCTTCAGACTGCGGTTATCCTACAGATGATAAAGAGATTAAGATTAAGAGCTACTACTGCAGGCATGAAAACGGGTCAGGGGTGAAAAAGGTGAGAAGGGCGCGCGAAGTGGGAAATGGCCGTTTCATAGCAAAACAGGCGCGAGTGACATTGTTGCCAATAGTGCATAGCTTCCATGGAGTATGAAGTTGCCTAAAACCAGAGATTTATAAAGAAAACAAACTACAAAATGACTAATTTTTACAAAAAAATACTTATTATTTCTTCTTTTTGGCTTGGGCCCACTTGCGCTGTTTGGCAACATGCTTCAGCCTGGCCCTCCTCTCCTCCTCAGTAATCTACATGAGTTTTCTTTCTTTCTTTGTGCCTGAAGTTATCAGACATTTCTGAAGATTTCATAGGCCTAATGGACACTTCATAGTAGACTATTAGAATAATTCTGAATATTTGTTGGACCAAACCAGGTAATAAATAAACTTGGGTAGGGTAGACTAGGCTTTAATTTGTAAAATTGGTTTGAAATGTTTTAACCTGCAGCTAGGCTACTTACTGGCATTGTGCTAGTGTGTCAGGCCACTGAGCGTTTCTTAAAAGACGCCATTACCATGTCAAACACTGTGTTTGTCTCTGAACTCGACAAAACGCACCAGCCCAGTTTAGGAGCATTTAATTAAACTAATTAGTTATTCACATTAGCCTTTGCTGTACTGATAAAGTATGCCTATTTGCTTCACCTTTTGTCGATCTACATGGCTCAAACTGCACATATTCTTCATCAAATGAACTCGTTATGTCTATATTTCTGTCCAATATCGCTAACTTTAACAACAGCCTATGCTACGTTGCTACACCAATCTCAACGTCTTTTTCTGACAGAAGTTGAGCGTTTCAACTAGCCCACCTGTGACATCAATAAGCATCTCTCCTCGCCGGGCTCACATTCCAGCTGACATTTCAGACGCATCTGTTGTCACACAGACAGGGAGGCTATTCCAGCGCAAGCGTTCTGTTTGCGTTGCATCCGCAGCAAAATGTAGCTTCCACTGTTTAATAGGCTAAATGCATAGGGGCTGCATTCACATAGTCGTTGCTGGATCAGACAAGTTTTTAATTGGGCTCTTGTCTTACAACACATCAAGATGCATTCGCGTCTGCGCGTGATTTGTAAACTCAGTTGTAACCCCATACCCCCCCCCCACCACAATATTTTCTCATCGGATCTGCGCGAACCACGTAAGTCCCCTATTTTGGATTCAAAACGGCGAATTTCGCCGAAAGGTGAGGAGTTTTCATGCCTGCTACTGACAAACATCCCCAAACCAGAGTCATCTAACCAATACTGAATTCACCAAGACCAGAGTCATCTAACCAATACTGAATTCAACAAGACCAGAGTCATCTAACCAATACTGAATTCACTCTCATGGTTCAAGCTCATGGTTGCTGTGATAGTAGGTTACATTTTGTTTAGACTACGGAGTCTGCTTTAGAATAATGTAAATACATGTTCAACCCTAAAGGCTTGCTTTTCTCTCAGACCATGTTGCATGCGCTTCACCTAGGCAGTGTGTGTGTGTGTGTGTGTGTGTGTGTGTGTGTGTGTGTGTGTGTGTGTGTGTGTGTACCTGTTTGAGCCTGCGGATCTCCTGCTCCAGCTCATGCTCTCGCGTGCGTGTGTTGTACTCCTGGAGGCCGGCGCTGGGGGAGCGGCCTCTCTTGGCCTCCATCTCCAGCTTGAAGAGCTGCAGGTGCTCCAGCTGTTTACGTAAGTCCTCAATCAGCTACACACACACACACACACACACACACACACACAGAGAGAGAGGAAGAGTTAATCATACAAAGACACACATGGATGATTTCACTCACATATACAATCTGACAAAAGATTAAAGGAAGATAGTGTATATATATATGATACACACTTATCAGGTGCCAATAGTAATATAAAGCCACATACATACATGCACCCTTATCAGCTAAGGAGGAGGCAGTTCTCTCCTAAACAGGACTGTACCACCATGTGGTATAGAGTTCTTTTACAGCAATCTCCACCTCTGTGGCTTAGAGGTGTCCGTGACCTTTCACCCCTCACCTCCTGCATGCACTCCTTCTCCTTCTGGTTGTTGTGGCGTTCGTGGCTCAGTTTGTCTGTCATTTTCCTGCGAGAGTCCAGCTCCTCGTTCAGCCGCTCCGACATGTCTTCCACCTCGTCCTGAAGCTTACGCTTCTCCTGCGAGAGACAGAGGGAGAGGAAGCACAGGGTTAATCATGGACGCAGGAGATGCAGGACTTCAAATCTTGAAAACGTACAACAAAAAACATTATAAAATAGCTAAAATCAACAGAACAATGACAGTAAAACCATGAAACTAAAACAAGTAGCAGTGGTGGTTACAAGCAGTGGCAGTGTTATTCCTTGATAGCACTTTTGGTAAATGAAAGGTGTGCACCTCCTGACCTTTGGACCATGTCACCCTACTGGTTAAAGTTACATTGTGAAGTACACACACACACACACACACACACACACACACACACACACACACACACACCTGTGCCAGTACTGCATTTGAGGAAAAACTGTCAAAAGTGGCGATCAGGTAAGAGAGGAAGCGAGTTGAGTGTGTCTCACCTCTTCCAGTCTCTCAATGTTGGCTCTTAGGCAGGGAACACATGATCTCAGCTCACTGTTCTCCTCATCTAGCTGCTGCAGCCTGTAACAGATGTACACACAGTCAAATCACACACATGGACAAACTGCACACCCACAGTTAAAGGGCCATGACACGGGTGGCATATGTGAAAGACAAACAAAGGAAACCGATTAGCACAGACTGCAATTCCGTTTCTCACCAC
Organism: Alosa alosa; assembly: GCF_017589495.1. Classification (NCBI taxonomy): domain Eukaryota; kingdom Metazoa; phylum Chordata; class Actinopteri; order Clupeiformes; family Clupeidae; genus Alosa; species Alosa alosa. Next base: position 3,952,518 of record NC_063210.1, read on the forward strand.
AAGGTGGCAGTTCATAGCTCAACTACAAACTAGACAACAGGTATGCGAATGATACTGTTACTCATGGCCTTGTACCCTAAGATAATGTTGATATTTATTTCTCTCGGTCTCTCTCTCATACACATACACACACACACACACAGTTTATAGCCTCCAGGCCCTGGCAACAACCACAAAAACACACACACACATAAAGCCAGAGTGCTGACCTGGCCTGAAGGTTCTCGATCTCCAGGTCCCTCTCGCGCTGCAGCTTGGCCATGGCGTCGCGGTGCTTGCGCGTGTGCGTGTGCAACGTGTCGTCGGCGCGCAGCTCCTGCTCCTTGAGCTGCTCCTCCAGCGCGTTGGCCCGGTGCACCAGCGTCAGGTTCTCCTGCCGCAAGCGGCTGTGCTGCTCCTCGCTCAGGGCCGAGTCCTGCTCCAGCTCACACACGCGACGCTCCAGCAGCAGCATCTGACACACACACACACAGGCAGTTATACGTGAGGCATATACATCTTTGAGATTTGTTGGCCAGCCACCAGTATGCACTCACTGGAGTAATGCCATATAAACAAGCAGATTAAAGGAAAATTCCGGTTTTTAGCACTTTAAGGCCCTTTTCTGGTTTGTTTTGGATGAACTAGAGTGGTGGACACCGAAATTTTGACGATTGGTCCTGTTTCGACTTTTCTGACTCGTTTTGAATCGCCTTTTCACCTCTCAGGGTGGCTGGCAATGGGCATACTGTAGTAGGCTACTCAAACATGTCCTAAAACAACCCTTAACGTTCGTTTCACCGAGTGGTTAGTGGTGTTCGTTGATGTTCCAAAACAAGTAGCGTAGCGAAAAACAGTTTCTGTCGTCTTTTATTTGGCATTTTGTAAAAATCCCATTGATTATTGTTGGAAGACTCATTGCACGTTGATATTACTACTGCGCCACCGTCTATGCTTCAGGTTCAAATACGAATCATACATTGCACCGATATATTTGCTTTTAATAGTCAACGAACTCCACTAACCACTCGGTGAGTTGCACAGTTTTGAAAACGAACGTTAAGGGTTGTTTTAGGACATGTTTGAGTAGCCTACTACGGTATGCCCATCAAAACGAGTCAGAAAAGTCGAGACAGGACCAATTGTCAAAATTTCGGTGTCCACCACTCTAGTTCATCCAAAACAAACCAGAAAAGGGCCTTAAAGTGCTAAAAAACGGAATTTTCCTTTAAGCCACATGAGTGGTTTTGTTTTGGTCTAAGTATGAGACTGATTGTTTCCAGCTAGCCAAGATGTAAGTGTACAAATGTAAGTTGTACAAGGCAGTAAATGGTGAAAAAGCTTTAAAGGTACATACTATTTCCAGCATTATCAATTGGGCCATTTGTCTTGTGTTTGTGACCATTGATTGGCAGATTTGTGGTTAGCGTGCTTTTTAAAGTTAATTTGAGTAGGGGCTTCTGAATGTGTTTTTACCTTGGATTTTGGCACAAGGGATTATAACATCTAATCCTTTGTATTAGTGTAATGCAGACCTGCCATACAGCATACTACAGATTGATACAGCATTCACCCTATTCATAGGCATTATTGCCTGTGCTGTTAGACCAGAGGGGTGGAGATGGTACCTTGTCAGTGATATCGGTGTCTGTGAGGTCCAGCAGGCCATGGCTCAGGTCTCCCATCCCCTCCAGACCCAGGGCACTGTTCTGCAGTAGCCTGGCAACGAACAAAGAGAGAGAGGATGTGAACACACACACACACACACACACACACACACACACACACACCATCTACATGCAAACACAAGAAGAAGACTTCTCCTCCACAAATGTTACACATGTTCTTTTTTTCATGTTTCAGTGCCAGGAATGAAATGTCTCACCTCGCTGCTTTCTTGCTGGACAGCCGCTTGCCGGAGCTGACGAGACAAAAACAACACGCGGCGTCAGGAAGAGTGATGGAGAGGAAGAGAGGACAGGAAGGAGAGGCCGAGACCACGTCCCCTGCTCCCTGCCCCGCAACACACAACCTCAGCTAAGCACAACAGCATTCCAAACGCATATGCCTACACACACACACACACACACACAGTAAGCACACTAAACACTCTATATGTGCCACACAGCAGAATCCCGCTGTTTGTCAGGTTAATGCCACGTCAGCTTGTAAAACCTACCTTCTTTGTTATTAATGAAATTAGAACACTACTTCAAAAAAAAAACACTCTCAAATGAATGCCATTGGTTGTTTTACTAATATACCGATTGTTGGCTTCACAAATGAAGGTCTGTAATGGTTCAGCCGGGACTTTAAAACTACCCAGAATGCACTGCAGGCATTCTGAGAGTCCCGAGAGTCCTCCATGGGTGCCGATAGTGGGAGGGTGGCACCGAGGCGGACTGGCACACAGGTGGCAGTTGGTGTGTGAGTCTAACGGATGGCAGAGGGCCACTGCAATGAGATGATGACTAATGATTGTGTGTGTGTGTGTGTGTGTGTGTGTGTGTGTGTGTGTGTTCTGTTAGTTTACAGATCATCTTAATGTCCTTCTGTTCATCTCACACTTTCCTCCCTCATAAACACACAGAGAGAAATGTTGCAGTGCACCCTCGACCAGTATTTTCACTCATGGTCATTGTTTGTCTCATGAGGAGTGAACACTTCTGGCTTTGGTGAAACCTGGAGAGGGCTCTTAGAATAAACCTTTGGAAAATGTCACTTTGGACCTTAACGTTCCACACAACTTCAGCAGAACCGTAAAACCTTTAATTGGTCTGCTATGGAGACAAGATGATGAACCCTCTATTTATGGTTCCATCATTCCATATGTGCTTCAGTCTCTCACTCTACTGTAACAGCATGCTACACACACCACACACACATAATCTCACACACACACACACACAATCACACACAATCACACACACGCTTCAATACAGTGCAGATTCATGTTGAGCACTGTTGTGAGGCGTCGTGTGTCAGTACCGTCCACACCAACACACTATCTCACCACAACACAACACTTCACAGCACGACACCACACTATGCCAACCCACACACACACACACCGCACGACCTGCGTGTGTGTTACCTATTCATCTCGAGCAGGTGCAGGCGGGTGGACAGGTCCTCCAGCCTGCTGATCTGCTTGTGGCAGTGGCTGCAGAAGAAGTCCAGCGCCTCGGACTGCAGCAGGGCCTGCAGGCTGGCCGGCACATCGCCGCCACTGAGGCCCGGCCCAGCCCACACACACCACGCGCAGGAAAGGGGCAGCGAACAGGGGAGGAGTGAGAGAGAGGGAGAGAGGGAAGGAGGGATGCAGGGAGAAGAAGGAGGAGGAGGGAAGCAGTGAGACCAAGGAAAGGGGGAAAAAAGAGAGGGAAGACATTTAAAAATGTGTTTGTGTCCATCACAGAGGAAAAAGAGGGACAGAGAGTAAGTGAGAAATCAAGTAGTATTCTGTCAGACATGCAGGAGAGGCAGATTTGGGGAGAAAGGTCAAAGGTGAAAGTTGAAAGGTTAAAAGTGTCGTTTAAGGAACAGAGTGCAGACTGAAGTGCTGTGCAGTGGATGTGCTGTGTGTGGAGCTGAATATGGAACAGCTTTGGCTAGACTGGACTTATAACACACTACTGATAGACATACACTACACATACTAAGACACTACTCCTGTGTGTGTGTGTGTGTGTGTGTGTGTCTGTGTGTATGTATGTATCTTTCTCCTTATTTCAACTCTTGGATCATTATAAATTCAGAGTACTTGGCACTGACTTCAGGGCAAGTCTTGGGACATTCTATTACATAACTCATTTAGTATGCGTGTGGGTCGATGTGTGTGTGTGAAAGAAAGAGAGGTGGGGGTAGGCTGTGCTGGCCCGGGGAAAAGAGCAATCTGCTGTGTCAGGCCTGTTCATCTCCCTTTAACACAGCGTGAAGGACAGTCAGGCTGAACAAAAAACAGGTGTGTGTGTGTGTGTGTGTGTGTGTGTGTGTGTGTTAAATGGGGTTGAACAAAGATAATACATATTAACTGGCTCATGTGGCAAAGCAGAGACAGTGAAAAGATAAATGCAGGGTTATTGGACTGTTTCGGAGATGGGAAGTGAAGACGTGTATACTTGTTCTCCCTCTCCCCCCTCTCACAAAATCTCTCTCTTTCACACACACACACATTGCATTCTATACAGCCTGATTATGTCCTTCTTTAAGCTACATAGCCTGTCTCCAGTTTTCCTCAACTTGACTAATTAAGAAGCAATAATAGGATATTTGACCGGCATACCATCCAAAATGTCCGGAAAACGAAACCTCTGCCGGTCACTTTGACCGGCACCATTTTTTTCTAGCAGAAACTCTGGTGTGTGTGTGATCTCTGTACCTGGGCGACAGAACAGGGGGGCAGCGTTTGGGGCTGCCAGGGTGAGGGTGTGGTTCCGGGTCTCCTGCGTCCTCAGGGCCCGGTCTCTCCTCCTCGTGATTGGCCAGCAGCAGGTCGGAGGTGTTGCTCTCCCCAAAGTCCTCAAAGTGCTCCTCCTCCCCGCCAATCACGGCTGACAGGGCGTGGCCATGAATATCTGCCCCCAGAGAGAACCTGTAGAGGAGCAGCAAATGTTAGCAAACTTGCTGGTGCCCGTAAGCGGATTACATTTCCAGACATATTTATGGTTGTGTTTGCTGTATCCATCACTACAAAATGCAAACTGCTCTACATTGGTAAGGATAAAAGAATATCAGCTGATTGTTCTGTTGAATGCCATCAAAATATAAATAAATAAAATATTTTCCAGTAGTCAGGCACTAGTAATGTGTGCACCATCAATTACATCACTATAAACATTCTAAGTCTGTTATGGTAACAATGATGTCACAGAACTCGAGGAAAAACAACTTGTGTACCCAGTTTGAACTTTGGAACTCCATATGGTAATATTACCAGAAAGGCTTGAAGTGAAGTCAAGATTTTAGTATTACAAAATCTTTTACATAAGGGCCCTGTGTTCTGAAAGGAGAGTTTTTCAAATAAAATGATCATGACAAAAGGCATTTAGAAAGCCTGACACATAAATATGAGCACATACTGTACACACTCTAGCACTCTCCATCTGACAGCAGATAACACTAACCCTGAAGTCTGTTTGGCAAGATCCATGCACTGTGAGTTCAGACACCCATATGTGGCTGGCCCTGGCCAGCTGAGGGGAGGGCGTAATCCCAGACACATGACTGGCACTGGCATAGCGCTCTGTACTCAAACTTCAGCAGGTCATGGCACACACAGAAACACACCCGAAGACAACATGTTTTCTCCCGAAACCCAGTGACATCCTTGTCTCGTGACGCACAGAGATAAAGTGTATTTAAGAGTCTCCTGGAAGTGCTGATGTGCGCAAGCACGCACGCACGCACGCACGCACACACACACACACACACGCACACACACGGGTGGCACAAACACCTGAGCAGCTGATGAAAGATTTTGCTGATGGGGTCTGAAATGTGCACAGTAGAGGGATTGTGAAGTGCATAAGCTCAGGATGAGAAGAGCGTAAAAGTCCAGATATGGCAAGAGATCACACAGGTTTATGGCCTCCGATCGGAAGGTCATGAGATGTCTAGTGCCAGCTGATATCAAACACAGGCAGCAGTCGATGAGATCAACCATCACAGCAGTGGCCATGCTTAACTGTAATCAGGGTTTAATTGGATCTTATCTGAACCCATTTAAGGAAACATTAACGTCTAATTATTCCATAGAAAGTCCAAAAATACGGCATTCAGATTTGTTTGTGGCTATTTTCATGTTCCCAAACCAGGAAGGGGGTGATAGTTAAACTCACAGTGTGTTTTTGGATGTGAGTAGATCTACACATACAGTACACAGACACACACACACACACCTATGTGCATGACCCTATGTAAGCATGCTTAGCTAATGTAAGTGTTCTATTTACGCTCTGAGCTGCCATGTAAACACAACATTATTTACAGAGCTATTCTTGTTGTGCTATTCATAGTCCAGCCCTGCTGTTTATAGCCAGTTCACTACCTGCAGAGACCTGCTCTAGTTTTGACGATCAACTACCACTGTTTTGTAGTGGGAGTATATTCATATCTCACTCTGTGTCCGTCTATATGTTACGTGGCATGTGTGTGTGTGTGTGTGTGTGTGTGTGTGTGTGTGTGTGTGTGTGTGTGTGTGCACGAGTGTGTGTGTGATTTGAGTTTCAGATTATATCCAGTCT
>NC_063210.1:3963741-4009640 GCF_017589495.1 Alosa alosa
ATGAACATACACATGTGGATATATGAATGTGTGAGTGTGTGTGTGTGTGTCTGTCTATGTATGTGTCTGTGTGTGTGTGCGTGCGCGTGAGTTTCCCAGCATGGTTCTCCACCCAACCACCGCATGTTTTGAAAGCAAACAGACAGAAACAGCACAAGCATTCATCACACACTACTTTACAAGCAGGAGAAAAAAAGAGAGAGAGAGAGAGAGAGAGAGAGAGAGAGAGAGATTTGTGCCCACAGGTGTGATTCCAGAGCATCCGGTTTGTAATTCTGAAGAAACAGAATGAGATCAAACTGTTTCTTACAGGTATGGGTGCAGTAAGAAAGACAGATAGACAGACAGAGACACACACACACACACACACATTTTTGTAAATATCTCAATTGTTTCTTGACCATACTAATACTAACCATACAAATTTTTATTCAATACGCATTTATTACAAAGTGTGAGTGTGTGTGTGTGTGTGTGTGTGTGTGTGTGTGTGTGTGTGTGTGTGTGTGTGTGTGTGTGTGTGTGTGTGTGTGTGTACACATCCATCCCTACAACAGTAATTGTCTTTTCCTCACCAGTGGGGGGCACTCTTATTACATGACTGAAGGCTGCTCCTTCAGCTCCCTCTAGCTTCCACACACACACAAACATGGACGCACACGAACACATACGGACACACACATTCTTCACTGAGGGAACACATTGAGAAATTGCTAAGACGGTTACTGAATTCCACAAAGAAAGTAAAATAAACGACACACACACACACACTCACACCCATACGCTCTCACACACACGCTCTCACGCACACACACACCCTCACGCGCACACACACACACACACACACACACACACACACACACACACACACACACACACACACACTCACACAGGCCAGGAAGGAGGAATGTCAGATATGCTAGCCACAAAACATAATAACAGAGCCTCATACGAGGCTGTACTGAGCATGGATGACAAAGAAAGGAACATAATAGAGCAGAGGAAACAAAAAGAGGGAGGGAGGGAGGGAGGGAGGGAGGGAAAAGGGGATACAGAAGAGATGGGGAGAGAAAGCCAGAGAGAGATAGCGTGGAAGAGTGATGGAGAGAGACGGAAGACGGGGGGGGAAGTGAAAACAGAGAAGAGAATAAGAGAGAGAGAGATTGTTGGAGAGTTAGAGAGGGGGTGACAGAGAAAGAGACAGAGAAAGGGTTAAGCAGATGATTTGTGGGTATGTGGTGTACGAGAAGTGCCAGAATGGAAATGATAGATGTCTGACCACAGAGTGGGGAGAGAGAAGAGAGGGGGGAGGAGGGGGCATGAAGAGTGGTCACACCACAGGACTCCTGCTGAATGTCTCTAGGAACATTACTCCGGTGCTTTATGCATTATCTGGGGTTATGAAGATCATGTGTGGTACAGCTTATTTTGTAAATACTGTAAAAGACAGAATTATGAATACTGATCAGATAAACATTTGGAACTGTTCTTTTAGAATTGCACATCTGGAACTGTTCTTAATTTGTCAGGTGTCATTAACTTTGTCAGTGCAAATGCTTTTTTCTTATCATGGAAAAAACACACTTTTGAATATGAATTTGTGTGTGAGAGAGAGAGAGAGAGAGAGAGAGAGAGAGAGAGAGAGAGAGAGAGAGAGAGAGAGAAGAAAGAAAGAAAGAAAGAAAGAAAGAAAGAAAGAGAGAGAGAGAGAGACTGACAGGAAGAGAGAGTGTGTGTGATTTACCTCATCATACTCCTCTGCTGGCAACCTGGCATCAGTAGCATTGAGTTCCAGTCGATAGAGGTCTGGTTCTGAACCTACACACAAAGAACGGCATGGGCTGTTGGTGAGTGAATCCTTCAGTGTGCATGTGTGTGTATGTGTGCGTGTGTGTGTGTGCGTGTGTGCGTGCGTGCGTGTGTAATGATGTCGTGTGAGGTGTCCGTGGTCCTCGTCTGAATTATTCAGTAGGATCGGAGTGTTTCTGGCCTCCCAGTTTCCCGCTCTTTCCCTCCGCCGCTCCTCTCTTAAACATCCCCCTTTTCTTTCCCTCTCTTTCACTTCTCCAACAATCCTCCTCTCTCGTCTTCTCTCTCTGTCCTGAAGTTCACTAATCACCTTTTAAGTCCTCTTCAATTCTGTGTGTGTGTTTGTGTGTGTTTTTGTGTGTCATCAACACATTCATAATTAAGAAAAATTGAACCATAGAGTATATATATATATATAAGGAGTGTCCAGTAAGACAAAGTGATATGGATGTGTGCACATGCCTGTGTGTGGATGTAGATGTTGTGTGTGTGTGTGTGTGTGTGAGATGAGTACCTCCATTGCTGATGGCTGTGATCCCACGGTGGAAATCCTCAAAGCTAATGACGCCCAGTCCACTGGGATCCAAAAACCGAGTCAGGTCCTTCACCTGTAGACATGGGCAACACACACACACACACACACACACACACACACACACACACACACACACACAACGCAAGGTTAAAAACAGTTAGTCATAATACACTTGTAGTATTAGAAATCTGACATTACATTAAACCCCATTCCCATATTTCTATAAGCTGACTGGAGGCTGACCTATTTAACCATCAATATGATCAAAAAATGATCATCACTGTCGCTGCCTGTAGTAACACTTCAAAGACTCCTGTGAAAAAGAGATCTCTACCTGCTACCTCTGTCACCCAAGATAAGAGCACCCACTTCATGGGTGTTTGCGCCAACCGTCAGACGTGTTGTCCACTTTCATTACATTGTTAAAAACAAAGCCTGCAATGTTCTCTGAGAATAATTATATTATCTGATGTAATTATGGCATCAGTTGTAACACACACCACTTCTTTCACAGACAGACAGATGAAATCAGAGCTGTAAGCACACAACAAATCACATTACCAGAGAGAGAGAGAGAGAGAGAGAGAGAGAGAGAGAGAGAGAGAGAGAGAGAGAGAGAGAGAGGAGTAAACAGTGTTTTTCTTGTGTGCAATAGGAGATCTTCTGCTGTACGCACTGTGGCTCGTACAGCTCTGTTATATTTACCAGGAACAAATCCAACCTCGTAAGTTATAAACCTGCTATGACCTCTTCAGACACAGACACACACACATAGACACACACACACACACGTAAACACACACACGCAGAGAAATACCTTTCCAGCTGCCCTCGGACAGATAGAATCAGTTACACCACTGATACGCATGTGCCTTGTAACCTAGCAACAGATAATTTGGTGTGGAGGGATACTGTGTGTGGCTATGGTATCAGGCTACCCGGACAAGAGCTAGCCTACACACTCACACTCTCTCACACACACACACACTCTGTATCACACACACCTTTTTTGTTAACTTGCTTTTCTTCTCTGAGGACTTTTACCATTTAAAAATGGCCCTAACACAAACATGCAAGTGTGTGTGTGTGTGTGTGTGTGTCTGTCTGTCTGTCTGTGTTACAATGCAAGCCTCTTTCCAGCTGAGAGTAAGGCTAGTTAGGATGTTCTGTGACATTTAGAATTGACTGCTGGTGTGAAAAGTTAAAACACTCAAATATTAACCCCCCATCCCCGCCAACACACACACACACACACAAATGTGACAGCAGACTCAGAAAACACACTGGAAAGTGACACATCAGGTGTGAAGATAGACGATGCAGTGCAGTGCTCTGTGGTTAGTGATAAAATGTCAGTGTGTGTTTGCGTGGGCGTGTGTGAATGTGTTTAGAGCTGTGTGTGTGTGTGTGTGTGTATGGTTGACCTGACCCTCTCAGACAGGCTTTGTGTCCACCTCAGTGGGGGGAATTCACTCACTCTCTCTCTCTCTTACACACACACACACACACACACACACACACACACACACACCAGCCTTCACCACGGAAAACCCCACTCCAAGAGAGGGAAAGAGCTTTTATGAACTCTCTCTCTCTCTCTCTTAGAAACACAAAGGGGAAATTTGGACATTCCAGTGAGGATTATTGGGGCTTTGACCTAAAACCAGGGGGCAAAACTGTGAATGAGAGAGAGACAGACAGACAGAGAGAGTGAGAGAGAGACAGAGACCACGAGAGAGAAAGAGAGAGGGGGGAGAATGCCTGGGCAATGAGGGTTGGTGGACATTGAGTGTTAGGTGAAGTGGAAGCCTATTGTAGTGTGAGGGGGCATCACGTCTGCAGTAGACACTTTGGGTCTTCTGTTGTGGTCTGGCTGAGACTGGTTTATATATTGCAGGACAACACTTTTTACCACTGGGCCAAACTTGCCACAAGACAAGAACAAAATCGCTGAATGCTTTTAAGAGGACTCATAAAAGTACCATCTCATGACATTAGGCTTCTTCACTGCCTAGACTCCCCCCTCCGCCACCTAGTATCACGTCATCTCTGTGTTCCACCGTCAGGCTCACTGAGCAGAGGAAAGAGGAGCCAAAGCAAGGAGAAGAACCTCAAAAGGAGCCACTGGGGCTGCTAATAATGAGCAGTCACCACGGCCACTATCCTGACCATCACTCTCCTCCCCCTGCCAGGCCAGTTCTCCTAGCTTAATTCCTTCCTGTTCAGCTTCCTGGTCAGAATTTGCATCCCAGCTCGGATCAAAAATGGAGTCAAACATTCAAATGAGTCCGACAAAAAAAAAAAACATTCCGACGGACACACACCAAGACACATGCGTAGCCATAACTAGGCAGACTCAAGTGTTTACTGCATAATGAATACAATTAGCCATCGCTTGGCTGAGCACAAAGCATTTAGGGGATTTATTTAATTCTCAAGGTTTGGTAATCCAGTCACTAGTAACAACCAATCATTCCCCATTTAGCCTTGCTGTTGGGCTGGAGAGAGCTGGTCAGTATCCAGCCCTGAGCTCACATCTTACATCTGGGATGCCCACCATTCCAAACAGGCCACAACGCTATGGTTCTGCGCTCCGCTGCGCTGGACTTGTTCTCTGTGATGCTTTAAGTCCATCCCCTTCGCTGAATGCAACCAGCAAGCCAAGCATTAGCCTAATCTCTTGGTGCCTGTATCAGCCCCTGGGGGCACATCGCCCAGTACTGGCATGGCCCAACTGGAAGAGCTCCATTGTACGAGATCATGGACCTGCATGGCTAACAGCTAATGGGGTAGATAGACAGACAGTGCCAACAGGAGAGCTGCAGCCAGATTAGGCCTTTTGGTTCAGGTCCTTTGAGGTCTACATTTATGGCCTTAGTATGGATCTCCTTGAAAGGATGTAAGTCTGACCTGGAATGGCTTTGAATTGTTCTGATCATCTAGAGCGAGTGCTGACTAGGCCAGCCTTATATAGATCACCTGAAATCCCAACATCATGAATGGAAAATAGGGCATCACTGAATAAGGCATGTGAAAGTGACTGCAGGCTTTTCTATATGCATTTGATGACAGCGATGTCCACCGAGCTGCTGATTTGCAGGATGGCCCATGACTTCAGACTGTTCTATGCTCCCAGTGCTCCCCAGACTGCCAGTAACGTTACATCCTCCGGGTTGGTCTGTTATAGGCCTAAAGACACAGCTGTGCGCCACCATCATCATCATCGCCCTTAGATTAGGTTAGATGCAACCAATTGGACTAAGTTAACATGAAATTTTCTTTTAAAAAATGGCTTATTATTTATTTATTTTATTATTTACTTTGTTGTATGTCTTGGTGTCATGGGTACGCTGGCAATTACGCTGCTCCGTTTGGCATCTCCTGTCGTGTGTGTCATTTGTTATTTTGTAAATTTGTTTGTTTAGGTCTTGGTGTCACAGGTACGCTGGCGACTACGCCGCTCTGTCCGGCATTTTTGTCTTATGTGTTAATGTCTTGTGTGTGAAGCACTTTGGGTTGCACTCTGTGCATACAAAAATGCGCTATATAAATAAAAGTGACCTTACCTTACCTATATTATCTAACCTGAATGTCATCCCCACGATGGCACACTAGGAGAGCCATTATGTAGATGGCATGAGGGAGCAGCTTATCTATCTGAGCCCAGGTTTATTACAGGTAGCTGCTCATTCTAAACATTACAGAATCGCGGAGAAACAACCGCTACAGAGGTGAAGACTATCTTTCATTTAGCCTGACCTAGCACATCGAAACCATACACTCACTAATATATGGACACATGCACACGTACGTGCACAGTGCACACACGCAGCCTGTTCCAAAGCATTAAATCAGTGGAATCAGCTGTGCTCGGTTAGAGCAGGAACACCAGTCAGGGCACATGGCCAGTGCAGCGATTGGCCATAATTGATTTGAGAAACATCCTGACTAGATGTCCTCCCAGGTCATACATTACCAGTTAGACAGAGGTAGCATTCAGGTACTTTGAATGCTTTCAAATCCAGATAAAAATGATCTGAATAATAATAATAATAATAATAATAATAATAATAATAATAATAATAATGAAAAGACACTGGTGGGAAGGAGAATGAGAAAAATGGTGAAATTTAATTATATGTATAAAGTTTTTCTGTGGTAAAAAACTAAAATAAAATTACAACCCTCCAACTTCTACTTCATCTGCCAACACACTGCAAGACCGCTATGCTAATGATGAGTTCTAAGGTTCAACTAAATGCAACCAATGATAAATCAGTGCTGAAAGTCTCTTCGATCTTCCATTATGCTAAGTGTTCACGCATCCTGTTTCAATTTGCTTCGATGGTGAAACAGTCAGAGAAACCACAAATGAACCCCTGCAGACTTCTAGAATGACAAGAAAATCTCATCCAATCAGTTAATAACCCACTGGTATGGCATGAATGCACAGAAAGTGTATCCAAATGAGAAACCCATCTCTATCTGTGTGTTTGGTTCACATGCAGAAACACAGTTAGATCCAATTCATATGATCTCAGCAGCTCACTCTGCTTACATAACGGTTATGAGGCCAGCGATGGCTATAAAACCACTGATAAGACAGACTGTCATATGGCATCACAAGGTTGGGGCAGGTTACATCGGGCTGGCCTTTAACTTAGGACTTGTCCAGTATCTGTCTCCACGTCTGGCGATATAGCCACATCAGACACTGAGGTGTGGGTCTAAAGGAGCCAGAGAGTTCAGAAAGGAAATGTCCTCGTGATCAGTGTGCATCTATGAATGTGTGTGTGTGTGTGTGTGTGTGTGTGTGTGTAGTAGTGCACACTGTTACATCAGAGGCAAGACAGGCAATAATTCTACCAACACACCCAAACCTCTACAGTGGTGCATTACGCTCTCTATTTCTCTGTCTGACACCGAAGACACACACACACCCACACACACACAGAAACACACAGACACACGACACGATCACAGCATGAGGGTGGAGTGGGAGAACTTCTAATCTCCCTGGAAGTCATAAACTTAACATCAACCAGATGACAGCTTTCTTTGCGAGTGTGTGTGTGTGTGTGTGTGTGTGTGTGTGTGTGTGTGTGTGTGTGTGTGTGTGTGTGTGTGTGTGTGTGTTGATGTGTCATTTCCTACAGTGATCTCAGCATTCTGATATTGGCGTATCACCTCAAATATTCAAGAGTAATAATTTCACTTCTTACTCTCTCTCTCTCCCTCACACGCACACTCCAAAATGGAGAGCCTGGGACAGCAGGTGCAGCCAGTCCCACTCCGTGCTCAGCCACCCCAGCCCCCCATGTAAATAAACATCCCTCTGCAGTCAGTCCAGCACTGAGCAGCTCCTCGGCCAGGCTAACTGCTGACCACTTATGTAACTGGCTACAGCGAACAACAACAATCAGTTCATCAGCAAAACAGAATATGGATCAGCCAAGTAGACGGTGTGCTAAGAAACACTGCAACCAACTGGCCTGCAGAAGCTAGCCCTCACCCTTAGAAAAGCTAGCCTGGTGTCGGAGAGTAGCAGAGCAAGGCAGCCTGCTGGCAAGTACACAGAGATGAAGAATACATTGCTATGCAGAAACAAGGGCAACTGCAGTTCCACCAAATACATATGAAGCACTGACAGTGGCTGTGCAGAAAATAACCAACGAATTAAAAACAAAGGTCCTATTATAGTGAATATGGCAGGTGATGATTCACAACAATGAACCAAACCTGACTGTCAGAATGTCTGACAGTTCGCCCTCGCAAATTATCACTATTATGTCGCCTTGCACCACAATTATGTGGCCTGGCACATCAGCCAGCATTAATGCTAATTAGCTTTCCAACTAACAATTAAAGCAGACAGCTCAAATTGGCTAAATGGCAAAGCAGACGGGCCATTCTCTGTGGATGATGCGCTGAATGCTGAAAAATTAACTAACTGTGATAGGTGTACAGAGAGAGATGAAACAGAGAGAGGAGAGAGAGAGAGAGAGAGTGTGAGAGAGAGAGAGAATAGTAAGAAAGAAACAGAAACATAGATGGGCTGGGTTAGAAGAGCAGGAGGAAGAAAGAGTGAGAAAGAGGGAGGGAGTGAGTGAGGGAGGGACTGTGTGTGTGGGTTTTGAGTCTCTGAGGTCTGAATAATAAAACAGGAGCTGTGGAGTATCTGTGGGATTGGATTTCCCTGGGTGTATTGTGACCAGTGGAAACACACGCACACACACACACAAACACAGAGGGAGAGCCTGGAAGCCATGACAAAGTAAGAAAAGCACTGAAAATAGAGAGAGAGAGAGAGAGAGAGAGAGAGAGAGAGAGAGAGAGAGAGAGAGAGAGAGAGAGAGAGAGAGAGAGAGAGAGAGAGAGAGAGAGAGAGAGAGAGAGAAAAAAAATGGAGCACACACAAATGGTTGGTCATTTACATGTAAAAGGTAACTGTTCTGTTAGCTAGGAACAGGTTTGGATGAGGAGTTTTAACTCCTCTGCCAGATAAAAGAGGTTGTGTTCACCACAAACACACACACACAAACCTTGCATAAGCCCTTTATTGTGTCCTTGCTACTCTGGGAAAGCTTGTGTCTTAAGCTTTTAACACTGAGTGCCACTGTATTTGATTAGGAATCATAGCTGGATGGAAAAGCATTAGGTTATCTCTGTTCCATGTAGTCCCACTTCCGATGTCAGTTGATACAGGCAAGCTAATGTGCACTGCGCAGCAGCAGCTGTTTCATTTGAAGGGACACCTTCAGCATTAGTTGTTGTGGGCTCAAAAAATAACACAAAATGTCTAAAAAAAAACAACTACCTCTCCTTAAAAATAGAACAAAAAACTCTGATTCCATGCCCCCTTACTTCCCCTCACCCACACAAGATGATTTTTATGAGCTAACTTCCTGCATTCAAACCAGCTGATAAGAAAATACTGTCAACCTCCAATCATGGAAAAAGTCCCCACCAACACAATCAACTGGACAAACACCCATGTGTACACCCATAAATACATGTACGCACCTGTTCAGCTCCATATGCAGCAGCAAACTCCAGGAACTCCTCCATGCGTACAAATCCATCTCCATCCTGGTCCACAGTGATCTCAGGGCTCCATGGGCCACTACAGTGATGGGCCCGGGACTCGGAACTTCCACGCTGGCCAGCGGATCAGGGTCCAGGCTCCCATATTCGGGTAAAAGCAGCACGTCCTTCACCTCCATCAACTGCTGTGTAGTTCCCTCCGCTGGTGAGCTGCCATGGCGCTGGGCTTGAGTTACCTGCTCAGGACTCGCCTGGGTGAGTGTGAGAGCCTCTCCCTCCCCCTGGTGCCCTTCTAACTGAGCTGGTGTCTGATTGGCTGAGCAGGCCTCCCCCAGGGCTCCACCCACATCACTCAGCTGGTTACCTGCACAGGTGAGGAGGGGGAGGCCACCTGGTGTGAGAGTGGCGTTCTGGTCCACAGCACACACACTGATAGATCCTGACTGATGAGGACAGCTGTCAGGTGCAGGTGTGTTTTCACTGCTAGACTCTGGTGGGTTTAGCGTGCACGATTTTTCCTGAGGCTGTGTGCTGATGCCGTCACTCATCGGTTCAACACAAGAGTCACACCCCTCCACAAACTGTTGGTCAGGGCAAGTGGTGTCCAGTTCAGATGTGTTCTCAGCGTCAGGAGTGTGTAAATTATCTGGGGGGTTAGTACTGAATGTGTGTGAGTCATCTGCTACTTCAATATTCAAAGTGTGTGTGATGCATGGGTCTTCAGTGTTGTGTGAGATCTCAGGTGAGAGCGTGTCTGTCCTGTCAGTGCCATTTGTTTGTGAGTTTTCAAGATTTAAGATGTCTGTATCGCCCAGGTTTTGTGCGTTGAATTCCGGTGATTTGCTTGAATTGTCAACTTCTGGGGAGTCCGTGGTATCTAAATTGTTAAGTTGGAGTGTGGTCGTGTCCTCTATGCTTTCAGAGTTTGCAGAAGCAAGTATGTCATCTTCAATATTTTCTAGGCTGAATATGTGTCTCTGTGTGTTTTCATCCAAAATTGTTGGTACGGTATCGGAGTCTTCAAAGTCAAGTGTGCCTCTCTCCTCTGAGGGATTTATCTCAGCAATACTGGAAGAATTAGGTGAGCTGCCTGCTTCGATGACATCCTTGGGAAAGACATCAACCACTTCTGTTTGTTCAGGAAAACCATCTGCTAGAAGTATGTGCTGAAGATCCATCACAGCTGAAGCATCTTCATTTGGGGTGTGCTGAACAGAGTCTTCAGATGTCTCTGCCCCGAGGACATGTTCAGAAGACATGTCTACTTCAAGTGTGTGTCGATATGCTTCAGACTCAAGCAGAAGCTCAGACAAATCGACTCTTTCAGCCAAGGGTTTAGACATTTCTGTCTCAGACGGATTTACCTCAAATATCCATCCAGGCAAAATGTCTTCTTCAGGTGTGTGTTCAGCTATAATTCCTTCATGAAGGTGCTGATATGATTCTGGCTTGGAAGTAAATTCAGATAGAGCATCCTTTTGCTTTATGTGTTTCTCTGCTGAATTTTCAGATATGCTTTTGTCTGGCGTCTCGTTAGACAACACATCGCCTTCACAAATTTCTTCTGCATGTTGACCAACTTGTTCATGCAATTCAGTCTCAGTTGTGTATTCAGAAACTGCTTCAGACAGCAGGTCTCCTTCAATCAAAATGATGCCTTTTAAAACAGATTCAGGCATTTTTTCCACAGGTTTGTTATCCAGTGATGCTTCCTCTTTATGTGTCTGTTCGGGAAGGACTTGTTGAACTGTGTCCTCAAGTAAGTGTTCAGATGTGTGTATCTCTGTAATCAATACAGACAAATGATCACCTTTACACAACTGCTGAGTTGCAAGTTCACACCCAAGATCTCCATCAGTCAGTACGTTCAAAATGTTACTGTGTGAAGTCTGGTCCGTCACAATTTCCTCTTCAGGTGAGGATAACAGTGTGAGAGCATTTGTTGGTGAGGATAACAGTGTGAGAGCATTTGTTCCTTCTGTCTCTGTGTGATGAGATATGTCAGCCTTAGTCTGTACCAGGAGTTCAATCCCACCTTCACAAAGCATAATGTCTCCATCTGAGCTTCCATGGGTTTGTTGACATATTTCTGATTCAGTCATGTTTTCGGATGCAAAAGTCTGCCCTGTGTATTCAGATGCTTCGGTTAAAAGTGTGTCTGCCGGTGAGAGGCAACTGCTGCGGAACTCTGATATTTGCTGTTGTGTTTGCTGAAAAGCATCCTCCTCAAGTGAGAACTGAGGTGTATGCTGCTCTGAGCAAACGCGCAGTAGATCCACCTCCTCACACACAAGAGGAGTACTTGTTTGATTTGGGGGAGCTGTGGGCTCCAAACACACACCTGTGAGTGTGTGATCAAGCTGCGGAGTCCTGTGTGTCAATGTATGCTCCTCGGGGGTGTAAACGTGTTGTGGGTCCTGAGCTGAAGTGTGTATAAGTGTCTGCGGACACAAAGGTGTGTGTGTGTCCACACCTTGCTCCTGTTCCACATCACCTGTGGAGTCGCCGGCGATGAGCGAGACTGTGCACACGCGTGGGCTCTCAAGGATGTCTGTGGCATCCTCGGCCCATTGTTGGACACTGCTTGTGATGGCTGGGCTGGCGTTGGAACAGGGGCTGGCACTCTCCTCAAGGTGCTCGCCATGCTCACTTGGTGGTATGTTCTGGGAACAAGAGAGCTGGCTTTCCCAATGTGAGGCAGGGGGCTCTGCATCTTGCTCCCATGGGAATACCTGCTCTACACCAGAATACTGGGGAGTCCGGAACAGGTCATCTAAATTTAAGGCATTTTCAGAGAATATCTCTCCCAGGCTGAGAGACATGACATTCCTGTCTCCCTCCTCAAAACGAAGTTGCCGCTTATCTGTCTCTTCATTTCCGCATGGCGTTACAGGATCATTTGAATCCAGAAGCATGAACCCGAGGCTACTCTGATCTCCATCCCAGTCAGTGTGGCTTCCAGGACTGGACATCAAAATCTGTTCCATGTTTGTCCGCCACAAGGAGTGCTAAAAAACGCAGCCTGCAAGCCGTTGCTTGCTGAGATCCATAGTTGAACCTCTCTTTCAAATACACAAGACAAGTGTCCAAGGACGGCTATGGGGAGGGGAAAGGCAACACAGACATCCACCATGCAAAAGTGCGGCGAAATTCACGATAAGGCGATTGACTTCCACGTCTATGTTTACAGGCTGAGAATTAATCTAGTTAACTAAAGCCCCTTCAAAGGCGCGTTTATCCACAACCAAATCCCGAGATCATTAAGGTGGATTACAAAATAAGCAACTACGACGAGATATGTTTTCTAATAGTGTCAAGTTGTCGAAAAACTACAGGGCTTATGCCTGTGTTCTACGTTCTATTCCATAGAGCCAAAGCTCCGCTTTAACCCTCTCTGACAGAGGTTTCTTTATCACACAAACAAAAATCAGGTGGCTAGGCTATGTCTATCCGGGGTTGTGTATGTATGAGGAAAAAATACTATTGCTCCTATTCAAAGCACAGATTTCACCATTACAAGTAAAAGCAGCCAAATAAAAAGAATATAAGTTTAATTTTATGTCATCTAGAAAACACCATCGTTCTGTCCGACGGCTGCTACAGAGGGTAAACCGATATGATAAATCTAATGTATTATTGTTAATCTACAGATAACATCACAATATCAAACACCGTGAACTACTTATGACACCATAGGTGTAGGCTATGACATTATAAACATACACCTAGCAAATACGAGCTAACGAGGACAGAAATTAAAATGAAATGTACACTTCTTCTAAGGACCTTTCCATTCAACACTTAAGACAAGCATTGCCAAAAACCAAATGCTTAATTTGCTAACATGTTTTTTTGAAACATATCGTTATTAAATATTTTACACTATCCAACCAGCTAGTGTTATCTGAGTGGGCTAACACCACTGCCTACACCCGGTAGCCCACCTTGCTAGCTAACGGGTTTATTCGGTCTGGAGGTGGCTTCTTCGAAAAATGTCTGATTAAGAAAAATGATATGAACTACCGTTTGCAGCTCATTCAAAACTGCAGCGGATAGCTAAGTGGCCGCCATAGTAAGAATTATTAGCTAGATCGTTGAGTGACAGATTGTGTTGCTGGTAGACAAGCCTTGGATTAGTAGCTCTAACAGCGTCGACATATGGCTAACAGGCTAAAAGATATAAGCATCCCTCCCTTGAAAACGGGGCAAGCTGAGGGGGGCTAGCTGGCCCATCCGTTGGTCACGTCTACCACCGCCAACCGAGAATACAAAATCCTTGTGTTAACGTTAGTTCCAGAGGTAATACCATGCCAATCCTCACGACTCTCCAATTGAAAATGTTAACGATGGGTTATTGCTTTGTTTTTTCCCCGTCAAGGCTGCCCGAGTCCAAGAAGAATTCCACGAATCATCCACCTGTGCTGGTTAGCTGTTAGCTATAACCCCATGAGTGTTCCTTCATCATCATCACGTTATTGTTTCATAGACGTTAAAGTTGATTGATATGATGAAATTATGATTCCCAGATTATTCGTTATGGGTGGTGCCATTTGTATTTCAAGCGATAATGTCACAACTGGCAGATTGCGCTCGCATCAGCAACCAATGCAACCTCTGCCATCCTCATACCGCATACACAGCGACGTCAACAGTGAGCACGCAAGCGCAGCGAGTACGCCGCAGTCTGCCGATATTAACCAAAAGCGTCAAGAAAATGATTTAGTTATGGGCACAGCAAGAGTAAGGACACTATGCAAAGGAACGAGACAGTAACGTTAGGCATATTATCGCCTATTTAAAATTACCCTACTAGCTGTCAAAAGCACGCGCTTCTCTAAACAAGGCCAAGTCCAGAGCCAGCATCATTTTTATTTCTTGGCGAGAAAAACACATTGGCCTACTGAAGGCTATTTCTAATTCGCTTTTTTAGAACACCACAAAGACTATTCAGTTGATGTTGGATACTGGCAGCAGGGTATGCCTATGTGTGGGCTAAGGTTACGGTAAACAGCAGCATATTGCTTTACTTTTTGATACTATTGCGCCCTCACGTGGTTTCATTAAATGTAAAATGTGGTCAAAAATAAATTATGGATACATTGACAACAAATAAGAAATTAGATTTGTTTAGTGTTTCATGGTTTAACAAAAAACATTTTTTTCAAGAAACATTGAAAATTTGAATATGTGAAAGAGAAGGCACACAAGCTAGCAAATGATGAACAAAAAGCGCCATATAGTCCAAGGGCAACTTGTAGCTTGTCAGTCCCTAGATGTGCATATACCTTTGGAAGACAAGGTACAACAAACATTAGCATGATTACTAGTTGATATGATGGAATGCTGCTGTGTGTGAGACAGTTGTTCATCTTGTTCTTCTGAGGATGATGGAAGGCATTACTTCCTATCTCTCTTCATTTCAGAGGACCAGAATCCTGAAACAGAAATTTGTGGTGGAATCACTACACATTTCTACTTTAGACAATTCTACTCTCTTCTATTCACCCCTCCTTGTCTCTAAATTCTGCTCCATCAAGTCCTCCTATAAATGTCAGTCCTCTGTAGAGTTGGATATCATTCAGTGCTTGAACTGGACAAGAAAAGGTGCCAGTACTGACATGAACATGCCATTTGTCATCTTGGATATTCTGATATCATCTCGGTAGTAGATTATCCCATTTCAAATATATTTATAGACATTTACATAGGTGAAGAAATATTTGGTTGTCAAAAATGTTTATAAAGCTATTGATTCTATTACATTTTCAATGCATTACACTACAATAAAACCAACTGCATATGATATCTGTTGGCCTATAGACTAAATTGCATAATGAAAAGAAAGAAGTTGTGGTATGGTACCCCATCCCGGTTCTGGTTCGTTCTCATTGATTCTACTCCATTCTAATATTTCTGTTTCCAACCATAGTCCTCTGCTATGCTCGCCTGTCCAGTCACTTTCATGTCCCTCTTCCACGCTTGCCTCTCTCCTTTTACTCACACTGTTGTATGCATTCCTGTTCACTCCAGTTATGTCCGCTATCTCCTCATGTAGCTGTCATGAATGGTTCATTTCATCAGTATGAAATAATACACATTTGATCCCCTCTATTATAGTAATATAGGTGAAAATACATGCAGGGAAAACTCACACACTGGTTCTCAAATCCATGCAGAAATTAAGAAAGATAATGAATAGTATTTGATTCGACTATTTTTACAATCTCAGACCATATCCTATCTGCATGTGATTAAATGACATTGTTTTCAATTGGAATGTCCTAACAGGAGGTTATGCGACACAGTCCCGTGCTGTGCAGTGGCGTTTGGAGCAGAACTTTTGTCAGACCCCCGTTCCTATTTTCTTTCTGTTGCTCACATTGTTTGGCTATTTTAAAAGACAAATATGACTCAACAGAAGAGCATATTTAACAGCTTTAGTGTGGACACTGCAGTTAGGATAAGCTGTTACTTGTTTCTTCAGTCGATCAGTAACAAGTAACAATCAGACAAGTGAGCATGCAGACTGACACTCACTTTAACACACACACACACATATACACACACACTAAGGCAGACAGAACCACACACCAAAAAGTGTTAAACTTTTGGGTGCAGGTAACGCACAACATCTGAATGGCACAACATTTATCACACACACACACACTGGCACACCTCACACACACACCTGAGTGTTGTCTGTCAGAGTTTAGCAGAGCGAGAGGAGAGTATACCCAGCAGACGGTGTACATCATTGGGCGACGTCAGCCACGCTCCACCATCAGCCACCAATACGCTGCCTGTGATGTAGGACGCCGCCCTGCTGGAGAGGAAGAGTACTGCGTGGGCCATCTCTGTCTTGTTCCCTGCACGCTGCAGGGGGATGCTGCTGAAAGCACCAGCATTCTCAGCATGAGGACCACCTAAGAGGAAGAGGAACAGGAAGAGGGGAAACAAGACCAGCAGAGAAGGAAGACGGAATAGTAGAGAGGGAAAGTTGGAGGTTAGAGGGCGTACTGTTATTGGAGATCATGATAAGGGTTCTACATATTTGAGCTTTTTAAGAAACAAAATAGTTCCAAAATAGATACCATAACACAGAATGCTAAACTACTGCACAGAATGCTAAATCATTCAGACGACCCCAATGCTAACCCGATGCCCCGACAGTGTACATACAAGTGTATGCACTAGACAGAGTCCCCTCACCCAGTCTGCGGTAGCCCTCGGTGCCTGAGATAGGTCCTGGTGCCACAGTGTTCACGCGCACGCCACTGGGGCCCCACTCCACAGCCAGGTGTTTGGTCATGGCATCTAAAACAGAGAAGGGAGGAATGAGAATTTGTTTTTGAAAGATTGGGAGCTTATTTGTCCTAAAATCTTCTGAATTGTCCATAAAAGCTAGAGATTAGAACACCCTAACTTCATAACTGCTTTAGGTGGAGGGTATTTTACTTATTCTTCAATACTAGATTGAATTGAAATAATACATTGCCTTGACATGAAGGCTCACAAAGAAAAGCAAGAAAGGATGAGTAAAAATACTCGGCACTATGGCGTTTTCAAACCTGGCCATTCCTTGCTGTCAAGGTCTCAACAAGGAGTGGGGTGGTAGCACAGTATATCTGGCTTTCTTGTTTCATCAGAAAGGCACCCACATGGTCTTAATTCCACTCATGCGTATGCGTACTCTAAACTCACCATTGGCTGCTTTTGCTGACCCAGCATGCACCTGGAGAGCCTGACCCTTGTATCCCAGAGTGGCAGAAATGTTTACAATAGAACCTCCATGATCCTGCAATTAGTCAAACAAAATATCAGCTCTATTCACACGACCATCTATGATATTCATCTAAATGCATGACTACATGACTACTACAGGGGCGATGGTAGCGTAGTGGTTGAAGAGCTGGGCTTGTGTGCAGTAGCCTGAAAGTTGTCGGTTCAATTCCTGGCTTCCACCGTTGTGCCCTTGAGCAAGGCACTTAACCCCGAGTTGCTCCGGGGACAATGTGATCCCTTGTAATATAGCTGACATATGTAAGTCACTTTGGTCAAGAAGTGTCTGCTAAATGTAATGTAATAACTACAACGTTTGCCATCCATACATTCACAGTTCAAAATTGTCTGGTAAATTCAGTTTTCTGTCTAGTTTATGTTTAGCTAATGTTCACAGTGATCATTAATGGACAATAAGACCATTTTACCTTAAACCACTTCTCATAGACCACTTTGCTGGCATTGAAAGTGCCCATGGTGTCGATCTCCAATACTGTCTTGAAGGCGTTGAATGACAAAGAGGAGGCAGGACATAGGAAGTTACCGGCAGCATCTAACCATAAAAACCTTGATGTTATGAACATCTACATCAGACAAAATTGACTAAAACAAATTGTTTTGGTTACATGCACTATCAGATACAGGTAATACACAACAAGGTAGGAAGAGATTTAGCTTGCATGGGTGTGAATAGAGACGGATGGTGTGTGTGTGTGTGTGTGTGTGTCTCTCTCTCTCTATATATGTGTGTGTGTGTGTGTGTGTGTAAAATAGGTTAAAGGTCAGAGCTCCCTAAGAATAGAAAATTTGTTTTGATCTCTGTGACTTGAGTCACAGAGATCAAAACAAGCCCATTATGTTTATATACGAATGACAGTGTGGAGGTGTTTCTTACTGTTGATGAGTATGTCGATACGACCCAGCTCCTCCAAAGTTCGATCTATGGCTGTGTTAATGGTCTCCGGCTGCCTAACATCTATTGCCAAAGGGAGACATCTCCGACCAGTTGCTTTAGTTAATTTCTCTGCGGCCTACATACATATAAATACACACACATTTTCTTTTTATATTGGTCATCCACTGAAATGACTGAAAATCCACTGAAAAAGAGTTGCAGTCACCTCAGTTAGACGTTGTAGATTTCGGCTAGCAATCACTACATCACACCCATGCCTGAAGTCAGAGGTCAAATGTTATAGTAAGTGGCGATGAATAACAGCAGAGATAGCTGACAAAGAAAAAGTTTATATACTCAGTTATCAGTTATTTAGGCCTACATTCAATGTTTGTATCAAAATGTTTTATATTATAGGCAAAGCAAGATATTGAAATATATATATGCATTGCATATAATTAAATAACTATAAACGATAGAATACATTCTGTATGCACCAGGGTAAAGGTCCCTGGGAGGGTTGACAGATAACATCCATCACTGGGCAGGGGAGTATTAAACATGATAACAATTGAGGTGAAAGGTTGTGTTAAAAGCATGTGAGTGAATGCTATTAGACACGTCACAGGTGGTACCTCATGAAGACTTCAGCTATTCGGAATCCAATGCCAGAGCCACCTCCGGTGATAAAAGCAACCTGATCTCTGCAAAGAAACCCACACAATCATGTTAATCAAGATATGATCTGCAACCATTTGTAGATGTACATTTGCAGATATGCATCACTCACTCTCGTGTGTGTGTGTGTGTGTACTGACTTCAAAAGGTCTGGACTGTAGACGTGAGTGTAAGAACTCATGCAATCATCAGACATGACGTCCTCTGGCAATTCTTCGGTTCTCTGAGACCCTTCGGCCATCCTTGCACTGAGACGGAGACTAAAAACCCCAAACCACCTGAAAGGCATAGGCTACGATCAGTTTGCTGCTATTCGACGTATCCTGCCGATCAAAAGACTTTATTTTTGCTTTTGTTTTCACTATGTAGCCAAAACGATAATAAGTAATCTTACCTGCGGAGAAAATTGACCTGATGATTAACAGCTAGGAACTTCTGAAAAACTTAACTGTCAATTTTCACCTATCTGTGCATCCTGCAACCATGAACTCTGCACTTTGGATTGGACACCCGATGGAGTATCGTGCAGTCTGGGAATTGTAGTTCGGCAACAAACTGTTTGTGTGATTATTTCCGCATTAAGGTTCTTCCTCTGCCGATAAAAAATATCTGGGTTAAAATAAAATGTTACTGAACAGTTGTAATCCAGGACATTCATGGATGATCAGTGCATAAATCATGAAGTACAAGTACTTTTCTGATATCTTAAAGACTCGTCTGCCCATGATTCACAGCCGCACTCTATTTAGTGTCTGGGCATGATTTACAAAACACAAAACAAAGCTAGCCAATCACGTATTCAGGATACTTCCCGAGTTACACCAGAGCCCGTCTACGTCTACGCCCGTACTATCATGTTTTAAGAAACTTTAATCCTCATAAACTGGAAATCTAGGAACAATGTTCACATCACTCATTGGAAAAACTTGTTAACACACTATATATCATTAGAAAACCTATCAACTACAAACGTAATCAATACTCAGGATACAACCTCTCCTCGGTACTCCTTTATCACCTACCTACAGTCCTGACCCTCTTTGCCTGAGATCCATCTCCACACCAACACACTTCATCAACAGATACACATATCCTCGAACACTGGGCAGTGGATGGTAGCTGGAATTATTATTATTATTATTATTATTATTATTATTATTATTATTATTATTAATAGCAAATAAATAGCATCCCCTTCTTCCCCTCCCCCTTTTATTTACATCTCTGATAACTTTTCTAATTTCACTCTCTCTGCCTCTCTCATCGTTATTATGCCGGGGCCCCATTGGATGGCTTGGGAGACTCGGTCCTGGCGGGTCGCTGTGTGGGTTTGGCATTGGTTGGGTCCTGTGGGTTATCTATTGGCCCTGGGCCCCCGTTGTGCACCCTCCTCATACGCTCATGCACATGCCTTGTCCTGGAAGCACACAGCACGCTTACTCTCTTTTAATTGCACTACATATTAGGTGACATTTATAAAACATAAACAAAACAACAAAACAGGCTAGGGTAAGGGTGGAGTGCAGGTAGATACCTCATCAGGTGTCTATCTGCATGCCTCACTTATTTTAATGCACACATTACAGAGGAGGCATACATCTTACACAGGGTAAGTGTGGTGTGCATGGGGAAATCCTGACAGATATTCACCATGCATGCCCACTACACACTAGATAGAGCTCTCAACCTAGCCATTCACATACATATTTAGGTCAAGAGTGGCGTGTTGGATGGAGGTCTGGGGGCGAGGTGTGGTTGGTCGTGGTAGTGGGGGACGTGTGCATATGATGGGGGCCTGAGGGGATGGGTGGCACGCAGGTCCTCCTCTCTGTCAGCTCATCGCCATAACTGCCGGGGCTGGGTGGAACTGTGGCCATTAATGGGTGCCCAGGTTGTCAATCAGTCAGGCAATCAGTTATTCTTATTATTACACTCATCTTTAACAGAATAATTACAACTCCTCCCCTCTGAAACCCTCCCTCTCTGTGTTCCAGCTTCTCTCCTCCTGGCCCAACAGCAAGCCAACCTTACACATATGCACACACACACACACACACACACTCACACACATACAGACATCCTCACACACTCACTACCCCTTACCCCCCCACCCACACCCCCATCCCAACACCACCTCATTCACACTCTCAGAGCTACCATCCGCACCCCCAGCCCCCTTCTTGTCATTCCAATCATCAATTTCATCCCTGACAATCATATCTATAATCATCCTGGACGCAAATCACCCTTAGCCTTTCTGTTATTAATGTTATGTGTGTTAATAAGCCATGTCAATGTGATGTCTTGTTAAGTTACAGTATGTGTTTGTGTAATGTACATCTGTTTGTCCGATGTAGTATTCTTGTGCATGTCGTTGTAGTGTTGCATTTTCTGTAATGTCAATAGTGTTTGCAATAAAAAAAAAATGTAAAAAAAGAAACTTTAGGTCAATATCACACCGGAATTCTCCTCTAATGCCTGTTCTTGATGCGTACTGGGATGCGTTGTGCTTATCATAATAAAAGGAATGCCTATCGCTATTAGAGGCTATTTGTACAATTTGTCTGTTAAAATGTGTTGAGATGATCTCGCACCATGCTACTGCTGCAGGAGTTCACTACAACTCGCACCCTCCCATCTGCACATGTCCATCTGACCTCGTCTGGTGCCCTTGAGCAGTAGTAGCAGGCTCAGGCTGCTCACTGCTCCGGGTTAGCGTGTGCTTCACCTCACTGTGTGTACACTGCTGTGTGTGTTTCACTGATTCATGGATTGGGATAAATGCAGAGACCAAATTTCCCTCACGGGATCAAAAGAGTATATATACGTATATATACTCATGCTGGCCCAAAATATGCTGGCTGGATAGGCCCTATTGGCCTGCAACAAACCTAATTTTACATTCCCAGAGGTTTTTCATTTAGTCTATCAATATAAACAGAAAGGGAAAAGCCACCTGAGATACATGGTCACATGGTTTGTTTAAAAAATAATATTTCAGTTTGAAAAGCCTTGGCCTACATGTTATAACTATTTAAAATGTAATCCCTTAAATTGATCAGTGTAACTATTCTGAATACCACCCAATTTAATTTGTAACTGTATTTAAATAGTTACCTACATTTTGTATTTGAAATACATAACCCCAGTTCCATGTATTCCGTTATTTCTCAACACTGTAAAACAAAAGCATCCAGTTATGATTTTCCTTTTATTAATGCATATACGAGTCTCAGCTAATCAATGTATCAAATATTACGAAGATAGGAAGTTCCTACACCATTATTCATAAGCAACATTAAACCACTTTTGACTCACTACAGACAAATTAAACCACTTTTGACTCACTACAAATTTCAACTAGCTCAGCTAGTACTTCAAATTCCACTGTGGACATTATGCAATTCATGAACTTCTGGCACTTCTGGAGAAGTTTTTGATTTTTGGCAGGGTGTTAGGTATAGGCCTTAGGTTTTCAAAAATCCATGGATACAAATTGGGGTGGCCCCCCCTAGTGGCAGTTATCCATAAAATCCAAAATGGCCCCCGCTGAAAAGAGAAAAGGTTATATCTCAGCTTCCTTTTGTCTTAAATTGTTGTATAATGTATTTTCTCTACTTTGTTTGATACAAGGAATCCAATTTTGATATGTTCTTCTTATTTTATGTCCATTTCCATGTAGTATCATAGTCATATTTAGCTCATAAACTGTCAATATCTCTGAAAAAGTCACATTGAAATATTCAAGTCCCTAGGTAGAGTAGGCCTATGCTTTTCTTTGTTGATTGGACAGGTCACTATCACTACAGTGTCAAAAATCACATGTTGTGACCAAAAGGACCATTGTTGAGGCCTTATATAAACAGAACTTCCGAACTATGCCACAGTAAAAAGTTATATTAGGCTTTTCACCATGTTAAGGATCAATATTACATTTTAGTAGCCTAGAAATCTAGACGCAACCTAGCGGCTAGTCTAGCAACTCTTCGTTGGCTTGTTGTGAGCTCGAAAAATTAAACTTCTATCAGGCCAATTAAATCGTGTATAGAGTCGTTAGGCGCGCTTAACATAATGATTGATGGCAGAGTTGCAACGGTTTGGCTTGAATTCCCTGCTACTTGAAAACAAAGAAGATGGATGTTGCTGTTGGTGAACAGTGTGACATGAGTTAAGCTTTTTTTAAGTTGGCAAAAGTTTGAACTAAAAAGTTTGAATTGCCAGTCCTGAGCAACAAACCTACTGACCTAGAAGCATTGTCACCATGTCAAGAAGAGGAAGGTCATCAATCTGTTCCAGGAGTTAGGCCTCTCAGAGCTGTGGATTGGATTTGGATCAGGGAAGGCATATAACGATATTCCAATCCACCACATCTCAGAAATGCTGGGACCTCAAAAAAGCCAAGCACTGCCCCTCTTCCACGCGTTCACACCAACACCCTCATTCTGATCACCAAGACCCAACCAGCCATACACTGGAATCAGTGCACATGCAAGTTCTCAAATGCTGGACTGTACTCATGTATAGTAAGTACTGCGGTGTCGAGTCAGTCAATCAAACCCGGAAGCTTCTTTTCACTCATGGGCTCAAGTCCCTGGATTCAATCCCCCTGACCCATCATGCCTTATTTCAGCATGGAAAGCGTGCCCTGCACACTGCAGCTTTTGTCTGGAAGCAGTCCTTCTCCAAAACACCAGAGATTCCAGACCCCAGTGAGTGGGGCTGAGAATGGAATGACAGAACCAAAGTCTGGGTGCCATATTGGACAGATCTGGAAGATGCCAGCAAGGGATGCTCACTCCTCCTCAACTGTGGCTGTGTGGTTGCCTGTATGGGCAACTGTAAGTGCCACCGAGCTGAGGGGTATTTCACAAAACCTAGATACGGGATTAAGCTGGGATTTTTAGGTTATCCTGGATGAATTTAGCCTTGACTTGGTTTCACAAAAGAGATGGCACATAAGTTACCATGGGGATTTATTCTCTGCACCTAGCCTAGTCCCGACCAGGCTAACAGCCAAGCTAAGTTAATTCTAATGGTAATTATGTCGTCTTATTGGTTCAGCTAGCTGTCATTTACATCAGACCTCCGTGCTAATTTTTAAGGAGCTTTATTCCATTTATAAACTATTTGCTAAATGTGTTTGCTCGCAAAACAAAACAGATTGTCTGTCTACTCCCATATAGTTATTATTTTAATTGTGATAGCCTTATAATTATTAACATAGGCCTAGGTACTCTTTGTTTGCTTATTTTATTGATAGACGTTTGATGAATTACCTACTGTAGTTGATTGGAAGTGGAGGGGCCAGTTCTCGGAGGTATTATAATATTAAGGTATATCATATGTGCATCTTTGCAGAAGCAAGCGCTTTCTTAATGACGTTGCGTGCCGAGACAAGAAAGCACTCACTCACACGTGGGTGCATACGTAAATTTGCATTCAGTTGGTCTACCACGCATACTCCCGCTGTTTTACAGAAATAGCCATGATTCCCCATTCCAAAAAGGACAACTTTACTTCATTATTAGTCTATATCAAAAGCGGTTGTTCACTTTGTGTGAATGACACTATTTTCCGCGTCTTTTTTATTCCAACCGTGGGCATTTTGGAGCAGAAACGAGAATGCGCAAACATCCTGAATTACTTGGCTTGACATAGTTGCTCCTACTCATCTTGGATTGGAGTTAGTGAAACGAGTTTAGCTAGAATGACCAGACAACGCTATGTCAAACCTCGCTTTATCACTTATCTTGGATGTCTTAATTCTGCCTTTGTGAAATACCCCTCTGGACTTTGCTGTACCACATTGTGCAAGTGTGAGGGAGGCTGTCCTAATAATGATGAAGAGAAACCCAAATTCTTTGAATAAATACATAATGTTTAAGCAAAGTCCTTTTAGGCAAGTCCCTCTACTCGGCGGCCATATTGCAACGCTTTTTGGGCACTCATCGGGCATCCATTTCGGCAGAAATGCGCGTGCGCAAGGCTTCACAACACCAATCTTGCTCCAGCGGTGAGATCACAACACATGATTGGCACGATGTCTTCACAACACACCACATTATTGGCTCAATGTATTCACAACAAAGCACATGATTGGCTCAATGTATTCACATGTCAACATTTTGCAGCGGAAAGGGTGTGATTTGCATAGACAACAGCCATATTGCCGTCACAAACTAAGCTCATGCATTTCTATGGAGGATTTTTTGAGTGCTGTTTCTCCTCATTAGAAAGTCTCTGGTTTAAGTATGAATTGGTTTTTTTTTGTGTTATTTGACTAAAATATATTGTATAGCCTAATATACTGTAACTTTTCACTGTGGCATAGTTCTTAATTTGTGTTTATTTAAGGCCTCAACAATGGTCCTTTTGGTCACAACATGTGATTTTAGACACTATAGTGATAGTGACCTGTCCAATCAACAAAGAAAAGCATACCTTGGAGGTAAAATATGGGTCTAGGGGCCTGAGTAATATTTCAATGTGACTTTTTCAGAGATATTAACAGTTTATGAGCTAAATATGACTATGATACTAGATAAACATGGAATTGGATTAACATGGAAATGGACTTAAAATAAGAAGAACATATCAAAATTTGATTTCTTGTATCAAACAAAGTAGAGAAAATACATTATACAACAATTTAAGACTAAATTAAACTGAGATATAAACTTTTCTCTTTTCGTGGTGTTCGTTGATGTTCAAAAACAAGTAGCGTAGCGAAATACAGTTTCTGTCGTGTTTTATTTGGCATTTTGTAAAATCCCATTGATTTCTGTTGGAGGACTCATTGCACGTTGATAGCTGCGCCACTGTCTGCTTCAGGTTCAAATATTGAGCGGTTGTGAATAGTTCCACAATAGCAAATAATACGGCTGGAAATCATACATTGCGCCGATATATTTGCTTTTAATAATCAACGAACACCACTAACCACTCGGTGAGTTGCAGTTTTGAAAACGAACGTTAATGGTTGTTTTAGGACATGTTTGAGTAGCCAGTATGCCCATTGCCAGCAACCCTAAGAAGTCAAAGGCGATTCAAAACGAGTCAGAAAAGTCGAGACAGGACCAATCGTCAAAATGTCGGTGTCCACCACTCTAGTTCATCCAAAACAAACCAGAAAAGGGCCTTAAAGTGCTAAAAACTGGAATTTTCGTTTAACTGGGGTGCCCGTCCCAAACATCATCACTGCTAGCCTGTGTTGTCCTTAACATAATAAAAAGGCTTCTCACTCCAGATGCCCTCATTCTCACCTGTTCCGGGACAATTGTGAGAACCCAAATCGAAACCCCTACAAGGCTTAATTAATCGAGGTGTATTTTTGTCTGTCCTGATAAAAACAACCTGTCTAATTTATGCTAACAGAATTGGATTAATTCGATAAAATGGCGCTTATTCAAATTGCGTTTTAGGTCCTCCCCAACATGATGAATTTCCCAACACAGACGACACTTTCGGCAAGAAGTTTATTAGAACCTATTTTGTACAATTTGTACGCTATTGTCATTTGTATAACATTGGCAACCTTGTGATATGAGACGCAATATAACTAAAATACGACTAAATGAAAAGATTAGGCCCATCTTGCATACATCAATCTGACCTCATCGCTAAGTAAAGTTGAGCGGAATGTAACAGCTTTTGCGGCGTCAGTGCTTAAGGAAAGTGTTCAAAGCAAAACATGTCTTCTTAATGTCAGTGGCGCTGTAAAAATCACTCTTCAAAACCCTCCACCGTTGGGGATTTCCACGGCCTTTCTTGGGTAGGCCCAATGCCAAGCCCGGCTGAATACTTTTCCATATGGCCCGGCATACCTCTGGAATCAGCATGGATATTGTGAGCTGTTCCAGTCTGTAATCAAGTGATAGAGTATCCAGAAAGCTTCCATGTGCCAGGAAGTGCAAAGTCAGTGCAAGTCTCTCATCAACACCAACAGGTATGCTCTGGATGCTCTCGTGGGTGATAAATGGAGTGATGCGACAAACCAATTCATCAAACTTCGCAACAGACATACGGAAGTACCCGCGGTGATGCTCATCATCATCATCCTGCTCTCGGAGCTCTTGTACCAAAGTTTGGAACATTCCAATCCTGGCTTTTTTTGGTGGTGGCAGTGACTCAGACATTCTTCTCTTCCTTTGCTTGTCACCCTGCCCAGGCGGGGTTGCCTGAGGAATGATTAAGAATTATATTAAAAAAAAAAGAGGCAGTTTCAGTTTTACAGTTTGAGCTCTGGATTGCTATACTGAGCCTGATCTATTTGTACCAGAGATTTTCTTACCTTTTCGAAAAATGTCACCTGGGGTAAAACTCCCCCCGCAACCCTGATTTGCATTTGTATAGCTCACAGCATTTTTATTTACATGTTAAAGCCTCCCCTAGAATTAGGAGGAGGGGGGTCATGGGGGGACAACTGCCAAGCAAGGCCCACGTCAATTTCTGACAATTCATGGCAGTTTTCGACGTTGCCTGCAAATTACCGTGAACAGCCGTTAACCTGAACTTCCACGACAATCTACAGTGCCGCATAGTGACGAATATCACACTTTTCATGCAGTGGTTATAGGAATTAATGGACTTGGGCGGACACTGCGCTAGTAATGGGGACGAGACCGCCTATGCCGAGACCGTCAAGACCGAGTCTTTGAAGGGTCGAGACCGAGTCGAGACCGAGTCTGTTGGTTTTCAAATACAGTCGAGTCCGAGTCAAGACCGAGTCTTTGAGGAAGCAAGTCCGAGTCGAGACCGAGTCCTTTAGGAGTCGAGACCAAGACCATAAAAAAAATTCAGTTTTAATATTCATAATTTAATATCACCCCAGTTAATAATCAACAGTTAGGCCTACAGACTAAGCTAGATTGGGAATTGTTTAGAGGAGCAGTCTTAACGTCTTAATATGGACTATGCTGACCTACAGACACTCACCGGCAGCAGAGCCATAGAGATAAATAAACGGCTCTGACGGCAGTATCTTTGCATTGCACCATGGGATGTCATTTTCAAATAATGCTGGTCAACATTGCATTTTATTATTATTGTTGTTATGTGTTGTCTGTTTTTTTATATGAACATAAAAAATGCGTTGGTCTCGAGGACTCAGTCTGAAATTACGAGTCCTTCTCCTTCCACTGTGGTCCGAGACTGAGTCAAGACCGAGTCTTTGAAGGAACGAGTCCGAGACGAGACCGAGAAAGCAGAAATTGGTCTCGAGACCGTACTACATCACTACACTGCGCATCAGGGAGTTATTTTGCCTCTCGCCCTCGTCCATTAATTCCGTATAACAGGAAACCTCTGTGGCCGTTATTACTTACATAAAGTATTATTCATAAGCAGCCCAACATTTGTAGGGTGGAATACAAACGTGTTCTCAGAATGACTGAACCATTAAAAATTTGTACGGGATTTTCATTGATTTTCTACAAGGCCCTAGATTTGAAAAAAAAAAAAAGGGGCAAAAAGACTGACATTATAATAAACTTGTTTTGTATGCATTTGGTATCCTTATGATTTTCAGGATTTAACAAGGAGAGGTTGTGTTTTCCGGTCATTTTCATAGAATCAAAATTGTGTGTGTATGGAGTTACATTTGTTACACTTTTATGAGCGCGCCTAATGAGCGAGCGGAGGAACAGTTTATGTGAGCACGTACAGTGAAACTGAAGGAAAGGGGGCTGATATTGCACATACAAACATATTGATATTAGCAAACAGGCAGACATTTGTGGGTACAACATAGATTCCTGTTTGCTCAACTACCAAGTTTTTTTGTGCTCAAGTTTAATTTTTCCTCAAAATATAATTTGTGTGCTCGCTCAAAATATTTTTCTGCGCTCAAATTGTGCTACTGCTCGCTCATAAAAGTGGAACAAATGTAACTCCATACTCCTCAGGCTGCCACACAGCATAGCATTTCAGTAGATCGTGAGTAGAGCACATGTGAAATCATGGGAGCCTCCCTAGCCTGAGTCATTGAGAACTAACAATTAGTTTGAACACACACACGAGCACTATGATAAACATTACGCCTATTTAGCAACCCAAACAAAACTTCATTATGCACTTGCATATTACTGTTGTGATTTCAAAGTTAATCATCACTGGGTTCACTGGGATTACTACCAGAGAGCAACTAGCTTTCACTCGTGGTAAATTAACATTAGCATTCACAAATGCACCAAATATTAAACATACAAATGTCTTACTTCAGCAAAACAGTCTAAACATAGGCTACTCCTTAAAGTGCTATCAGTTACCCAGTAAATCGTTTGCCATATTTCATGAGATGTTAACATTAACCTACCTGATAAAGAATGATATAAATGAGAAGATATATACAAGTTGCGACATGTGGATGCAATAGGGCTCTCTCACGTGGTGTTAGGCTTCTGTTTGGCTCGTCAGGAGGGGAGGACCAGGTCAGGACTGGAGGCTTCGCCGTCACTTAGAGCCGTATATTACTATTGGCATAGCGCCATCTACAGGTGTGGTGTTAAACAGCGTAGTAAGCGCACAACTAGACAGATTAGAATAATGAAAAATAGGGATGTCTGTTTCTGTTTTATAATAATAATAATAATAATAATAAAAATCAGTCATATTGATACAGTGAATATTGACTCCAACTTCGTCATAAAAAAAACATGTAATGTTTTCGATCATTGGCATTTAGTTTAAAACTGGTTCAGGCACCAGCACCGTTTTAAAAGTAGGCCTATCAATTTAGCACCGTATAGGATTAAACTCAAATGATACCAAATCCTATTTATGACTGTATAATAATATTATCATTAAATGCTTAGCTGGAGTGATTTTCCCCCATCATTTTAAAAAAGCAGGTCTTTTCCCTTTATTTTTTTCTCGGAATACAGCTTCATTACATCAATTCTTCTCTCAACCTTTCTCTGGTTGCCATGATACACACCGACTAAAATTCCAGTGAAATAAGTTCCCTCAGAGCCTGGTTCCCTGTTCAAATTATCCCTATGTTAAACCATCATCTGGACTTGAAAAAACAATAAACCACTTGACTCACTACAAATGTCAATATCTGTAAATTGTGTTTTTCTCAGCCAGTACTCAAAATTCCACTGTGGACATTAATGGGTTACATTGCTAATGTGGGGCAGAGGACATATTACTCCAGAGACCCTGATACCCCGGATACCCCTGCATACCTCCTATGAGCAGTGGAGCAGAAAATCAAAGCCTTTCTGACCCTTATCAGAGTGTCAGATCAAATCTCAAAACCCCCAACCAAAAAGATTAACTGGGGTACCCGTCCCGACATCACTACTAGCCTGGTGTGTTGTCCCTAACATAATTAAAAGACTGCTTCTCACTCCAGATGCTCTCATTCTCACCTCTTCTGGGACCAAATTGAAAACCCTACAAGACATTTTTGTCTGTCCTGGACAAAACAACCTTTCTAATTTACGCTAACAGAATTTTATTTAATTCACATGCAGATTTATGTCTTCCCCAACATGATTTCACAACACAGACAACACTTTCGGCAGGAAGTTTATTAGAACCCATTTGTACAATTTATAGACTATTGTCATTTGTAAAACATTGGCAATATTGTGATACGAGACTGGCAATATAATCTCGCACACGTCCATCTGACCTTGTCACTAAGTAAAGTTGAGCGGAATGGCGTCAATGCTTAAGGAAAGTGTTTAAAGCAAAACATGCTTTCTTAATGTCAGTGGCGCTGTAATAATCACTCTTCAAAACCCTCCACCTTTGGGGGTTTCCACGGCCTTTCTTGGGTAGGCCCAATGCCAAGCCCGGCTGAATACTTTTCCATATGGCCTGGCATACCTCTGGAATCAGCATGGATATTGTGCGCTGTTCCAGTTTGTACCTAGATGATAGAGTATCCAGAAAGCTTCCTTGTGCCAGGAAGTGCAAAGTCAGTGCAAGTCTCTCATCGATACCAACAGGTATGCTCTGGATGCTCTCGTGGGTGATAAATGGAGTGATGTGACAAACCAATTCATCAAACTTCGCAACAGACATACGGAAGTACCAGCGGTGATCATCATCATCATCATCCTGCTCTCGGAACCGTTTCACCATAGTTTGGAACTCTCCAATCCTGGCTTTTTTTTGTGGTGGCAGTGACTCAGACATTCTCTTCTTCTTGCGTTTGATACCGGTACCAGACGCAGACGGGGTTGCCTGAGGAATGATTAAGAATTAAATAAAAGGGAAGCAGCCGTACACGTTACTAGCCCTTGAAATTACTTCAGTTTTATAGCTTGAAAATCACATTATCTGGGAAGCAATGTCTGGGCATTAAAGCGCAACTCACCAAAATGCAACCGAGGGTCTTTTTGTGAATGTACCCAAGTCAAACTTTCGTTTAAAAAAATAATTACGTTGGAAGCTTGACCGTATTGTCGTTTTGGGTCAATTGGCCTTTTGAATGGGAGTCATAGGGGCACTACTGTTTTGATGCATATCGCTATTTTTAAAACACTGAGAAGGATCGACACAACATGAAACTTTGATTGAAGTATCACCAGTGTCTCTACACATGAACTCAAGCATTGAGAACATTGTTTGTGTACACAGAGTTTGCTAAAAAGAGGTTTTGGACATCTCACTTCTTAACTGGCAAGATGGCAGCGAACAGAAAAACCAAGTAAGTTGTTCAAAACCTTTCTTTTCTTAGGGATCTGACTGGTGTATATGCAATGAGCATGTCAGAAATGTAGATGTGAGCTACACCCATCAATGATTTAAAAATAATTAGAAGTATTTTAAAATCAATTCTTTGCTTTACTGGGAGCTAATGGAGTGATGTTGATACTGGAGTGATGTGATGACATCTTTGTGTTCTGGATAGTACTCTGGCTGCGGCATTTTGTATAAGCTGGAGTTTGTTTAGGGTCTGTTTTGTCAGTCCAGCAAACAGTGTGTTACAATAGTCTATTCGATAATATAAAGGCATGAACCTGCTTTTCAGAGTCTGCATGGGTTAAAAAGCACCTCGTTAGCTCGTATTTGCTAGGTGTATGTTTAGAATGTCATAGCCTACACCTACTGTATGGAGTCATAAGTAGTTCACGGTGTTTGATCTCATTTTTGTATCCACATGGCACCCTTTATTATGTTGTCTGCAAAAACAATACTTTATTAATGTTGAGCCAATGTTTGAGGTATCTGTAACACATGAAGATATTAAAGCAACACCAAAGAGTTAACTTTTTTGTACCTTAAAATAATGTTTCCAAAATCGTTTCAGTGGTTCATCAACTTGTAACAGGGTGAACGGCACTTCTGCATTCGCTTCACAGCCCTCTATCGGCTATAACCGCACTATGTAAGTTTGCCAGATCGGGTAGCGGATCTGTAGTTCGATGGAATGAGACATAAGAAACTACAAATTTGACTTGCATCTGATGTCGCAATACATCGTACTTTCATAAATCGTGCAACATTTTCTACCTTGTCTGTGGACATCGTTATTTGCAAAGCCGGTGCTGGATAAACAAATAGTGTGCGTGCGACAGAGGGAAAGTTCTTTGGTGTTGCTTTAAGGAGAAAACAAAGTGTGATTCAATTATTTTGTTCATAGGACTAAAATAGCATGTGGGGTAGCTAGTAGGAACACGAAAATCAATGTGGGAATAGCTCAGTTTACAGGCATTTTGTTTAGAAAGTTCCAATGTACCATGTTTCATTCATACATAAATACACTTGCATTGGGTATCTATGTGTTTTCATTCTTGTCTTTGAGGCAAAAAAATGTTTGACTACTTATTTATCTATTGACACTTTGTACACTATATATGCCCATACACTGAGCTACTTTCACATACTGTCTATAAAACCATGTGAGAATGTCAGAAATGTAGGCGTGATCTTAGATGCTGATCTTAACTTTCAGAAGCACATATCTAGTATTTCCAAGACTGCGTTTTATCTTAGAAATGTATCAGCTTGCAAGACCCTGGATATCACCAGTTTTGCATTTTGTTCCATATCTAGGGCCTTATATAAAACGAATGGTCATGCAGTACAAACTTTTACTGGTCCAATCATACTGAGAACATATATATGTCTGTATTGTATCTTACAAAGGTTGGGCAGACTAGGAATAATACTTTTCAAGATATTAATGCCCAAACATGGCCTCCAAGATAAGGCATTTCTGAGGGTGTACAAATCATACAAAATCAAAACAATTTATGAAAACGTAATTTAACAAAAAAAATTTGCACCTCCAACAGGCATACCTGGTTACCGCCCCAAAACGCCCACATATGCCCGTATGTTTGTGTGAAAAAGAAATGGCCCTAATGTAAAACTTTCGATGACTGAATAGTAAGTACAACATTCAAATAACAATGCTTAACTCATTGGTAAGAAACCACTTCTAGTACTGCTAGAACTACTACTAGCAAAGATTGTTAAGGCGGAGCTACTAGGCTATGCTGCACTGCTGGTATGGCATTTCAGGAGATCGTGCTAGGGCCTATAGCCTGAGTCGCCATTTGAGAACCAATTAGTTTGGAAACGAACTCTACGATAAACATTACATATCACAAATGGCCCAAACATCACATATAAAACTTCATTATGCACTTGCATATTACTGTTGTGATTTCGAAATTATTCTCATATGCTCACTGGGTTCAATAGCTTTTACTACCAGAGCAACTACCTTTCATAGCTTTTTCACTCATGGTAACAGCATTACATGCTGATAACAGCATTCACAAACGCACCAAATATAAACGTAATACAAAAGTCTTACTTAAGAAAAACAGTCTAAACATACTATAGTGCTATCAGTTACCCAGTATACAATTTGTAATATTTCATGAGATGTTAACATATTAACCCACCTGATAAAGAATGATATAGTGAGTAGAAGCAACCATCTAACACGTGTTAGGCAGACGGGCCTGTCTCACGTGAGCGGTATATCACTATTGGCATAGCGCCATCTACAGGTGTGGTGTTAAACAGCGTAGACAACCTTAGCACTAATGTTCTGTAGTTAAGCACGCAAGGAGATAAAAAAAAAATCTAATCTAATAAAAATTATTATTAATTTCTAGGCTATTACATGTTGCTCTTCTTATAGCTCAAAGTGGGTCGGTACCCATTTTATAGTCCAGTGGGTGTGGCTCTTCCCCAATGAATGTCAGTGAAACTACGGGTAAGCCAAAGCTGTAGGGTTCTGTGATCAGAATTGAATGTGAATTTAATGTGTTAATGTGTCTCACATTGTAGCATAATATAGCCTACCACAGAAGTCTGAAAAGCAAAAAATGTCCCTCATTATGGCAATCCACCCTAGGCCTATCAATTTTGCACCGGTATCGGATAAAAAGTATAGTCTATATGGATAAAACCCAAATGATACTTAACCCTATTTATTATTGTATAATATTCAATATTCATTATTAAATGCTTAATATCTGGACTGATTTTCCCCACCATCCTAAAAAAGCAGGTCTACCTCCGGGAATGTATAATGTAAATGTTGTCCTCTCTCTTGATTTTCTTCTCGGAATACAACAGAATGCTTCATTTATTGATTTCATTCTTTCTTTTAAAATTACAAAAATTCTTCTCTCATGCTTTTAGGTTGCCATGATATACACCGACTGAAATTCCAGTAAAAGAAGTTCCCTCAGAGCCTGGTTCCCTGTTCAAATTATCCCTGCCTTAAACCATCATCTGGACTTCTGCTTCTCCTGGACCGAGGCTACCTATTTTAAAAGGCACCTTGGCCTTGAATGGAGAGATAATACCTTTTAAAAAGAGTGTGTACATCGCAGTCGTTAATTCATGCACAAGAACTTTGCTCATATAGGCCGACTCTGCACTTTGTCCAGCATATAAATTGGGGCCCCTAGGACACAAGTGCTAACCTTGAGCGCTAACCACATTCAAGTAAGTATTGTGCGCATGTAACTGTGTGCAGAAACCTAAGTGAAACTATTTGTGCATTACAATTAATACAGCATTCATCATTAAGTAGCTACTTACACCAATTGCATCCTGAACTTCATACAATGCATTCTGGCATTGTGTGAAGCCCAGCATGCATTGCGTTAAGCCAGTCCTGTCAGCAGCTATTTGGAGAAAGCACCCATTTGGCTATGGTCATGCCGAATGGACGAAAAAAATCTCACTCAGAGAATGCTAATGACCAGGTGGCAATCTACACATCCCGAGTCATCATGGAGCAGACGTGGTCTCAATATTCAGTATGTGGATCCTGGTTTAGTCCTTTCTGAAAACTTGATACAGTAAATAAACCATTACAAGACCCCATACTCTGTGTGAATGTCATGTCTGTACAACCCACAGTCCAGTTACAGCTATGTTTTTAAAGCACAGATCGACATAGTGTCAACGGAAAAAAAACTTCATAGGTTTATTTTTTCAGCAATAAAAACACAAACACTTACAACTTACAAAAATATTAGAACAAATGATTAATTTGCAGATGAACTTATTTTATAAAATTGATCATAAAGGGAATGGTCTGTAACTTAACTAAGGCAACAACAGAGTATAAGGGTGGTGTACAATCTAACAAGTTAGTTGGGGGGCGGGGGGCTAGATGAGAACATGCAGCCAGCCTTGGGAATCCCCTTGCAGCAGTGCTCCCCTACTGGGGTGAAAGGCCATGACTGAGCACACCGCTGTCAGGTAATCTGGGCTGTCGAACACGTGGACCAGATGGCCGCCCTCATGAAACACCTTGATCTTGTTCACCTGCTTCGTAGTGCTCACCATAAAGCAGTCCTCCTGCTTTGGGTCCCACAACGCCT
Source organism: Alosa alosa (assembly GCF_017589495.1). Taxonomy (NCBI): domain Eukaryota; kingdom Metazoa; phylum Chordata; class Actinopteri; order Clupeiformes; family Clupeidae; genus Alosa; species Alosa alosa. The sequence continues at coordinate 3,999,296 of NC_063210.1, forward strand.
GCCGCTGGGGCCCGCGGGACGCCATATTCTGCTGGTAATCAACACTAACGGTACACAGGTTAGATTGTTACAATGTACGTCACATTTTGCCTCTAATCAACACTACACAGGTTAGATTGTTACAATGTACGTCATATTTTGCCTCTAATCAACACTACACAGGTTAGATTGTTACAATGTACGTCATATTTTGCCTCTAATCAACACTACACACACAGGTCAGATTGTTACAATGTACATCATATTTTGCCTGTAATCAACACTAATGCACACAGGTCAGATTGTTACAATGTACGCCATATTTTGCCTGTAATCAACACTAATGCACACAGGTTAGATTGTTATAATATAGTTAAAGATACCTACACACACAGTTTAGATTGTTTTGTTTGACAAAATGGAAAAACAAAAGGGCCTGTAGGCTTTGCAGAGACTTCAGTGTCCCAGCCAGCCTATTAAGGCACTTACTCAATGGAGGTCATCAAAGGAGTTGAGGCCAGATGTGATGCATCAAACACCCTGGGAGACAACAGAAGAAAATAGGTTAGGTGCTAGGGCTGCTTGATCAAGGCAAAAATCAAAATCACAATAATATTGGTCAATATTGACCAGACAATTATTTAACATGATTTTACTCAATGATTCTGGAAATATCATTAATGTTATAAAAAGAAACAGCAAATTAAATTGGAGTTTGAATTGGGATATAAAGTATACAGCAGTTGACACTGTAAAGGGTCATTCACACCAAGAACGGTAATGATAACTATATAACGATAACATTCTGTTTTGCAACAATGCTCTTGGTTTGTCCAACACACCCCTTTTTGGCCTATTCACACCAAGAACGATAACAATTTTTATCGTTCTCAAAATCACTCTGAAAGTGATCCCCAACGTTATTGTTCATGTCGTTATCGTTATAGTTTATGTGTGAACGTGGTCATTCATATTAACGAGAACGATATTTGTTTATAGTTATTGTTATTGTTCTTGGTGTGAATAGGCCTTAAAGCAAAGGGGTGTGTTGGACAAACCAAAAGCATTGTTGCAAAACAGAATGCTGCAAAATAATAATATTTCTTCAATTAAAGTTGTTTTTATAATTGCTAAGTGTCTTGATTTGATTGATTTGATTAATTGCATAGCCCTATTAGGTACAAGCAACAGATTATTTAGGGTCTGGCAAATAATGCAACGCAAATAAATAAAAACACTGAATGTAAGAAAAAGCTATTCATGGCCATGTTGGATTTAACTTCAAACACTGGGTAACTATATGGAAACTATATGGGCTATACCACTACTTCTGCATGAAGTTGCATTTCAACTTCTTTTGACAAAGCAGTATGAATCAGAATGTAATGTGTGGCAGGTATTCACCATATCCTCACAACATGTCTAAAGTTGTTCATGAATGTGGTGAACAATATTTTCAGTCACGATCATCACAGCAGCGTTCCTCTTTTGGGCTATGATGGCCCCACAGCAAGCCATCCCACTTCTTACACCATGTGTAGTTAAGGGAAAGAGTAGTCACACCATCCTAGCCCACTCACACACACACCTGAGTTTGTCAATGCTGGTGGTGAGCACTCTGTTTCCAGTGTCTGGGGAGAAATAGGCTGAGAACACACGGCGGGTGTGTCCATCCAGCACTGACACAGGCTGGGTGGACTCCTTCAGGCTCCGCACATCATATATGCCAACTCCACTGTCAACACACAGACACCAATACACTAGAACCCAACCACCACAACTTCACAAGTGATATCTAGCAGACAGCTCTACAGAAACTTTCACTGTGTGGATATGTACAGGTGCATCTCAAAAAAATACACAGACAACTCGCCTGACCTGAACTCTTCAGAGAATTTATGGAGTTTTGTTTTTAGAGGAAAAAAATGGTCAAGACACCAGACCCAACAATATCCAAATTAAGGCCACCATCAAAGCTTCCAGAACACCTCAGTAGTCTCAGGCTGAATACCTTCATACCACACCATTTTGATGCAGTAATTTGTGTAAAAGGAGTCCAACCAAGTATTGAGTGAATAAATTAACAATTTCAGATTAGTACATTTGTTTTCAAAAAGGTCGTAAGGTCGTCAAAATTTGTATACCGGTATTAACCTCTTTATTCTAATATTTTGAGATACCGATTTTTGACTTTCATGAGCTGTAAGCCATAATCATCGAGATTAAAAGAAAACATTCATAAATATTTCACTTTATATGTAATGAATCTAGAATATATGAAAGATTCACTTTTTGAACTAAATTATGGGGAAAAACTTTTCCACAATATTCTAATTTGAGATGCATGTATGCGGAATTGATAAATGTAGCAATCACCCCACTCCAATTCATTAGTTGCAATTCCAATGAAACACAGCAAGTTTACTTATAGCACAATGAATACATATTGGTTATTCAAAATACTAAAAATCCTCTGAAGAGTTCTTATTATTCAATTCACACAGACAGGTCCTACAGAAACTAAGGGGCTTTTGAAAGAAGTGCCTGATTTAGTGCAGACAAAAGGCCATGAAGAAAGCTCCTTCAGAAGAAGGGTTTAAATTAAACACTACACACACACACAGACTTTTTAAAATGAAACACACACAAATAATAAATACTAACACATTTAGTCATCCATACCTGTCCACAGCTACCACAAAGTACTGCTTCTGCACGGGGTGGAGGTGGGCACTGTATAGAATCCCTCGTCCAAGAGTATGGAGAGATTCATGAGATGTCCTGTGAGAACACATAGTAGGAACACATGAAAGCTGGTGCAATACCTCTTGGGACAAGTGGCTACACATCAGTGTTGCGCAGAATGCCCGAAATTGGACGACCGCGGTCACCCACGGTTACTAGTCATAAAAAAATATTTTAATGATATTCGGATCATAATTGTGAGCGACGTGTTTTTGTTAAAATATTTATTTATTTATTTATGAGATTTTCCTCAAAATAAATTTGCTTCCCTTCAAGGTTGGACTTTTCCTAATTGTTTTCATTGTGAGATTACAATAAAATCACCAACACATCATTTTTATGCATAGGTGCCAGTAATTCTGGAGGGTACTGTATTTGTGTTTCAATCAGATAGAACTTCAAGTTATTCAATGAGGCAGAGGACAGGACATATTTGAGTAAATTCCAGAGACTCATACCCTGGAGTCCGTGTGTCAACGATGGCAATGTCTCCATGTACATCTCCTATGAGCAGAGTGGAACAGTCATGCGACAGGAAATCAAAGCCTTTTAGCCTCTTATCAGAGCGGTATACCTAAAATCAAAGAGGAAATAAGTGATTTAAAAGGTGGTTCATCTAAACAACAATCTTAGATGTCAAATATTCCAATATTAAGTATACATTGAATACATTTACATTTTTACCCTTTTATAAAATGCATTTCCTTTTCATCTTACAAATACTACATAGAAAAAAAGCATTTGGACGCCTGCCATTACACCAGCAGGACCTTCAATGACATCCCACTCTAAATCCATTGATATTAACCAGGAGTTGGTATAGGCTATAATAGCTTCCATTCATCTGGGAAAGATTTCCACAAGATTTTAAGAGTGAATGAGAATTTTTGTCTATTCATTCAGAAGAGTAGGTGAGGTCAGGCACTGATGTTGGACAAGAAGGTGTCAAGTCAAGTCAAATTTGTTGTCCTTCTAGCTCACAATCTCTTTTCTTTTGGATGAGCTAGAACAGACATTGTGAGTCAGGCCTTCTCATCCAACATCAGGGCCTGGCCTGGCCTGACCAATGCTTTTCTGGATGAATAGGCTGGCAAAAATTCCCACAGTCCCTCCAAAATCTTGTAGAAAGCCTTGTCAAATGAGTCGAAGATGTAACTCCTATCCTCTAGTATCAGTATTGACAGATACAGAACTCCTAGCTATATTCTCTTCTGCACTGTAGTTAAATGTTATTCTAACACTGTAGCCCTGTAGTTTAAAAGTTAACTTAGCTTTAATGTTAATAGCTTAAAGTTTATATTCTATTGCTGTAGTATAGCTCTGTAGCTTACAGTAAATCTAAATGTCCACAGACTAGATGTTATTCACTGTTGTAAGTCACTTTGAAGAAATGTATCTGCTAAATGAATACATGTAAATGTAAATTCCAAATGCTGATGGATTTAGAATGGGATGTCACTGTTCATGTGGATGTATACTCTGATTCACTAATGCAGTTTCATTTCAGCTCAAACCTCATCAAACACAGCTCGTTCCATGTGTCCTGCCCGTGCTGTGCCATCGTAACTGGTGGTGATCAAGGTTGAAGGTCGTTGCATGGAGAAAGCCATGTGGGTGACTGAGCTAGTGTGAGGTTCAAACTGTAGAACTCCATTGTCACCCCAACTAGCCCCCTTAAAGAGCAAAGTCAGATCAAGTTACCAATTTTAGATTATGAAAAGATTTGAAAGACTACAGTCGCACACCCTTTCACATCTAAAGACAAGTCACATATTTTATAGTCACAGACTATGAATTTACAACGACTAGGAATCTTGCAGGGTCACTATTTACAAGACGGCAACTAGACTCCTTTAAATTATTTCCCATCGTGCTGAAGATATCAACAGGAACTCAACAAGGCTTATGTAAACGATATAGCCTATTCATATCAGTCAGTCGAGTTTCTGCAGCATTTTTTCATGTGTGACATCCCTAACCTTCATATGCATGAGCAGGTGAAGGTGAAGTGTTTTCTGGCAGGTCATTGGGCTATAGAGTCATTTGGTCATGTGGTATAGCCTACTAATCATTTATAAGAAACAAAATAATCAAACAAATAATCATATAGGCAACAGCTGTAGTCTTTTTTGCTCCTTCCTGTTAGGTGCTGGAGAGAGCTCACGATTGGTTTTTATATCGTTCATGTCACTATTTGCTTGAGCCAAGACAAAATGACTTGCAATAATATCAAACACGTCTGATAATGTAACGTCAAGACTAGAAAGACGACTCGGACCGACTTGAATTAGGTGTATACACAAAGATGGTACAGAAGCTTGTGTGTATCTGTGCCAACTGCATGAGATGTACTAAAATGCTTTGTCAGCTTAGCCTGGAAGCCTGCCTGAATTTACACCGCCCACAGGATTTGAATTTCAGGAAATTCAGTCTTGAGTTGGTCCATTGAGGTATTTTCCCCCTGTATCAATTAGAACATGCTCCATAATCAAATCCAAATGCACTGACACGAGACACAAATTCTAAATAAAATTGAGCCTGGCTACGTCTCAATTATAAGCTATAAACATGAGTCTTTTCAATGAAGGTGTTTTTTTAGGTGCGGCTTTGGTCTGTAAATGAATATACAGTATGTGTGAGCATACAGTGTGTGTGTATCTGAGGGTAGCCTGTAGAAGCTGGATACAATACTTGTGTGTGGCTGACTAGGTCCCCCTCACCAGGTTGCAGAGGCCTACTTGGCCGCACTTGTCCCCGGCGGCCATGAGGAGACTGCTGGCACACGGGTGGAAGGCTGCCGAGTAGATCCACTTCTTTACCACCTTCACCACTTGCTTCTCATGTTTATGCGTGTTCTGCAGGCCCTCCTTGTACCTAACACAGACACAGACACCACACACACACAGTGCAGCAGTGTTACTGGATTTTACCAGCATAGTTATGTAAATATTGAGTCCCAGTAGACTTGTCCTTTGTGTTTGTCAACCTACACCTGCAGGTCCACTTTCTTCCACTCGTACTGTATAGGTTCCTAGGAAGACAGGGTTGAATAAGAAATTAAATCGACTGAAATATTGAAATCTACTCAATAGTGTACAAAGATCACACACCTCAGTCCACAGATGGAGAAGACTCTCAGGGAGTTGGCTGTCCTCCTGCAAGTTCACTGGGCACATTGGTACAGGTACCTTTAAACTATTCACCACCACCTACAGAAAAATGAACATATTTGTGATCATTCTACTGCTTGGTTGAATTTCCCCATTGTCCTGCGTAATTTAGAATGTGCATTAGTCGTATGTTATTTGCACACCTATGAAGCAGATCCAATTTGCTGGTCGTATCACACTTGTATATTAATTACAGCGCATGAAAATGCACTGTTCTGTTATCCGAAGTCGTCTTCTTCTTATTATTCTTCCCACCAAATTTCTGCGTCTAATTCAGCTTCAACCGTTTAACGTCGAAACTTCGTTCAAACTTTGTGATGTAGGTCTTGAAAAGGAGACTTGAGGAATGTATTTCATTTTTGTAAACTTTATACTTTGAGATATTAATAAAAAACAAGCTTATTTTTCCCCATAGACTTTGTATGGGGACTATGACATCATAATGGGCTAATTAACTTGATTTGCACCTGTATCAACTTCCAGCTGCTCAACTAGGTCCCATCAAAAAGCTAGTTAAACTGATTGCACCTGTATCAACTGTTTTCTGCTCAATAGGCCTTTATCACGGCAGCCGAAGTAGGAAGTGAACAGCCCTGTTCCTGTGTGAGCACAGGTGTTTCTAATTAAGTGTCAGATTCGGCCACAGTTACTTCAACCAGAGGCCTCGTTAATGTTTTTAGGAACACCTGTGGTTTGTTTGCCAACAGGAAAGTGAACAGCCCTACTTCAGCTGCCCGTGGGCTGCCGTGATAAAGGCCTATTAGGCCAACTCTCTCTGTGTATCTCCATTCACAATGGACTAATTAACTTGATTTGCACCTGTATCAACTTCCAGCTGCTCACTACTAGGACCCATCAAAGGGCCAGTTAAACTGATTGCACCTGTATCAACTGCTTTCTGCTTAACTAGGCCAACTCTCTCTGTGTCTCTCCATTCTACAAGGATATAAGGCACATTCCATCCAACTTTCTATCCATTCATCCTCTTCAAACCATTCACTCATTAAACTATACATCAACATCCATTAAACAATCTGCCTATCAACATCCATTCAACTTTCTGTCTATCAACATCCATTACACTATCTACATTCAACTTTTAAACTATATACTCTGTCTCAGGCTTTAAGCATCTGGCTCTCTTAAGACTACTATTTCCTCTGCCCACAACTGTTTCAAAATACATGTCCTCACTACAATAATTCACTATTAAATAATTTAACTATTTAAACTACTCAACTATTTAACTGTTCAGCTATTTCAACTGTCAGTTGTTATCAACTATGACTCCTGCCAACTGTTCCCAAATAAAAGTTTGTTTGGCATTTTATGTTAATATACAGTATGTTTATTTTCATGCACTGGTAATTGGGTCATTCCACGTCAGTTCAACCAGGGCCCATGCACTTAGGTCTCAAAAAATTCTGAAAAAATTACCAGGTGTACCTATGTTACCCAGGAGACACACTGTAAAATTACTCTTATGTAAGATCAATACTTTCCAAGATACAGCCAGTTTTATAAGGGGAGGGGGTGTCGATTTTGCTCGGCCTCTTTTTTTTGTCAAAGTTCACAAGCCCACAGCGCAAGAACTAAACCATGTAGGAGGCTCAAATTGTGCATGCTGGTACATAAATAGGAATAGTATGTGGCAAAAGAGTCACATTTGGTCTGTATAATCCTGCATGGTCATAGCTGTCCCTCAAAGTTGATACAAATTTTATTGGAGTTTTTGGCTGGGCTCTGTTTAAGCCTTCAGAAGACATATTTTTACTCAACATAAGCTCTTGATTTATTTTTCTTACTGAGATAAGTAGAAACACTCTCACAAAAAACAATGAACAGAAAATAAATCCCTTCAGGGTCTGAACAGCAGACCTCACAAGTCTGAAAAATCATTTTGGTTCTCATTTTCAGAGAGTAACCTGTGGTAGCTCTATACAAAACATATTGATGTCAATGGTGCATTTCGCCCATGTTCAGAGTGGATAGTGAAAAAGAAAGATTTGCATAAGACAAGTCAAATTGGTGTTTTTAAAAAGAAAAGATCATGGAAAATAAAAGAAAAAATATTTAAAAAATCTTTGTATATTCCCACAAGGTGTTTAGGTGCTCTGAAAATGAGAACCAAAATGATTTTTAGACTTGTAAGGTCTGCTGTTCAGACCCTGAAATGATTTATTTTCTGTTCATTGTTTTTGTGAGTGTTTCTACTCATCTCAGTAAGTTTGTTGACTCATCTCAGGCTTAAACAGGAAAAAACTAAAAAATTTGTATCAACTTTGAGGGACCTATGCAGGATTATCCAGACCAAACGTACAAATATATTCCTATTTATGTCCAGCATTCTGGTTTAAGGGGCTTGTGAACTTTGAGAGGTCCAAAATCACACCCTGTAAAACTGGCTGTATCTTGGAAAGTATTGATCTTACATAAGAGTAATTTTACAGTGCGTCTCCTAGGTAACATAGGTATTAATTTTTTCAGAATTTTTGATACCTAAGTGCGTGGGCCCTAATTGGCCGGGAATGACCCAATTTCCTCGAAATTACATTTTCTAGGATGACATGTCACATTGCATCCAAGGTGTAAAATGCAGACGTTCAGAACATAGCAACATTGTATATTTGGATTATAGCTAGTTGGATGACATGTAGGTTAAGTAACATAGCGATGTTTCAAAGCTAAGGTTCATCAGAATCCTGAGATATGCCTGCTTGACAATGGCAGTTTGTCCTGCAAGTTGAAAAATTAGTTGATATGTGGCAGAAAGAAGTAGTTCTACAAACAAGATTAAAACGTTTACATTGTAACAGGACATGAACACAACGCAAGTGCTAACAGTGGAATGAGCAGGATGATGGACTTCAAGCCGTTGGACTATACAAAGTTAATACACTTTTGTGTATTAACTCGGCTTCGCGTCAGGCCGTTTTGCCATCTAGAACATTTATTAACTTTGTATAGTCGAACGGTGTGTCGTCCATTATCCCTTACTTTTCAGATTCAGCTTTACCATAGATTCTGTTTTTTTCTTCTGTAGACGCAATGATTTCCTTACAGGAAGGATCCCTTCTTCTGGCCTTTTCCTGCAAAGGTGAACACGATGATAGACTAGTACTTTCCAATCCTTACTCCATATGCAAGATAAGATTCAGCAAAGCTATACTTGAGCCCTCAACCTTTAAGTCACAATTAATGTCTAGTCTGCCCACACCCATTATGATTTATTTCAATATATACTTTTGCCCCAAGTAATAGTATAACATTATATAGCTTGTTGTACCTTTTATATATACACTGCTCAAAAAAATTAAAGGAACACTTTCACAGTGAAAATACATCATGCTGGATCCACCATCACCACATGTGGCCGGCCATTGTTGTGCACTAGGAGGAACCCAGGGCCCACTGCACCAGTACAGGGTCAGACAATAGGTCTGAAGATTTCATCCCGATACCCAAGAGCAGTGAGGGTGCCGTTGTCTTGCCCGTAGAGGTTTGTACATCCCTCCAAGGATATCCCTCCCCAGACCATCACTGACCCAGCACCAAACCGGTGATGGTGAATGATCTTGCAGGCAGCATAACGTTCTCCACGACATCTCCAGACCCCTTCATGTCTGTCACATGTGCTCAGGGTGAACCTGCTCTCATCTGTAAAAAGCACATGGGCGCCAGTGGCAGACCTGCCAATTTTGTACTCTATGGCAAATGCCCACAGTGCTGGCCAGTGAGTACAGGTCCCTCTAGAGAGGCCATCGGGCCCTTAGGCCACCCTCATGAAGTCCATTTCTGACAGTGGTGTGCCATTCTGGAGGAGTTGGAATACTTGTACAACTTTTGTAGGCTCCAGGTACTGGCTTATGCTACCAGTAATGACACTGACCCTAGTCAAATGCAAAACTAGTGAAAAATCAGTCAAGAAAGGTTAAAGATGGAAAAATTATTAGTTGCCTTCACCTGTAAAACCATTCCTATTTTGGGGGTCGTCTCATTGTTTTCCCTCTACTGCACCTGTTGTTAATTTGGTTGACACCAAAGCAGGTGAAACTGAGTCACAACCACCTCTGTTACACAACTGGCCAGATCAATATCCCACAAGTTTGATTGGCTATTGACATAGGAGAATAGCATCAAGTCATTCAACATACCAGAACCATTGTCTATATATTACAACAGCTGAGCACTGACATAATTCAGTCTCCAAACAGCTGGACACAGGCCTTGACTGACTGGTTACATGTACCCACAGTCATGCCAGTATAGGCTCTGTGCACTAGCTTACTTGAGGTCGGCAAACCGGTTTCCTGTTTGTTGACAAGGCTGTCAAACACCACCTGAAGATGAGTGAGCTTTAGTTAGATCACGTAACGTAAGAAATACAATGTAGGCATACCCGAGTCTTAATGTCCATGGGCGGCTCTAAGAAGCACTGCTGTGTGCCACTC
>NC_063210.1:4010140-4070140 GCF_017589495.1 Alosa alosa
TTTGTTCTCTCTCTCTGTGTCTAAGAGCCCGACTTTGCTCTTCTTGTCTCTCAAGGCCTGTGTCTATTCGACTTTTGCTCTCTCTCTCTCTGTCTCTAAGAGCCCGGACTTTGTTCTCTCTCTGTGTCTAAGAGTCTGGACTTTGCTCTCTGTTCTGTGTCTGTGCTGTGTCCAAGAGCTCCGGTTTTGCTCTCTCTCTCTCTCTCTCTCTCTCTCTGTCTCCCGAGCGCTGCCGGAGCCTCATCCAGGGACTCTTGCCTGCCTGCCTGCCTCTGCCCCCTCGCTACTGGGACCGAGGAATCCAAGGAATCCCAAGCTTCCCAGAGTTCAGAGCCCTCAAGAAAAATAGATACGACAGGCTACAGGCACCGGCAAGCTTAACCGTTCAACACACCCCGTTCGGTTGCCTCTCACCTCTGGTTGTGCTTTACAGACTTTATTTTAATGTCTTTTTTATTTTCAATAATACATTTTAAATGAATTTAAAAAAAAAAAAAAAAAAAAAAAACTCTTTTACGGTTCCAAGGTACAAAGCAAAGATTACACCCACGTTGCTGAAAGTTCCAGAAAAAACAACTCCCCCACCCCTTTGTATGATGTCATAAGACAGCCTACAGAAATAAAGATCTCCCCATCATGACGTCATAAGCCACGCCTACAGAAATAAGACTTACCCATCATGATGTCATAATGCTTTACAGAAATAAGACCTCCCATCATGATGTCATAAGATAAGCCTACATCTGCATTGATCAAGAATGATCTGGAAGGTGCGCCCCCTGAATCAGCGAATTTATAATTTGACCTTTGACCTCAATTAGGGGACCCCTCATCAATCATCTTGACATAAGGTGGATGTTATATCTCTCTCGTGGAGACTGTATTTTTCGTTGATCAACCACTATATCTTGCTCCGGTGTATAGCCCCAACAACGTAGTTAGCGAACCCGGAGTTTATTACAGAAGACTAAAAGAACACTTACCAAATGTCCTCCTACCAGCTCCTCTTGAAGGAAAGTCCGTATAAGGCATTACCATCCAGCAATAAACGCCATGCTCCGTGTGAGATCTCAGTCTTCTGTGAGATTAACAGTCTTCTGTAATAAACTCTAGGTTTGTTAACTACGTTGCTGGTGCTTCGTTTTACATGAAGGGACCTTGAGCAAGCTACTGACGAGGTTTGATGCTGTTTTGAACAATATTACTAAAAAATGCTATTTTGCTCATGGTCCTTAGCTATGGCCCTTGATGTGTTTTAATGCAGAATTACACTTTAATAAGTCATGTTATTTAATTGTGTATTTCAGGTAATATCAGTAAAATAGCAGTTTGCTGCAGTTGTTGATTGAGTAGGCTAAAGATACATCAGTTAACAATACCCAACTACATTTCCACTGAAATTATTAACAAAATTAAAACAATGATTTATGAAAATTCATTAAAATGGAGGATATAGCGTTTTGGAACCAAACTCTTCAAGCTGTCTACCTGGATAAAGCATAATGTCAAAGATGGCAATACTTTTTCCATAGAAGTGTTTATTTATCTATGTGGATGTTTTTATGTTTATGTTTTATTCATTTAAATTGAATGATTTGATGTTTCAGTGACACATTTTAACTACTCACAGTTAAAAGTAGGCTACTATAATTATGTCAGTCCATTCTTGGATCAAAATTGTTCTTTGATATAAGGGACAGATATAGGCTCAATGTTGCGAGCTTATAGTTAATGTTTAAATATGCCAGATACTTATATGCTATTAACCACAGTTGCTTATATGTCCCAGTGAATATGACTACCGGTAGTACCTGGGGTACAATCCTGGGCCTCATCAATAAAGATGACGTCGTAGTGTTCCATCTGGGCACCTTCCAGCTGCCACAGTTTAAGGTATCCTACAGAGGAGCAGAGGGCAAGTTAACAGTGCCAGGTGCTGGATGTTGCTGTTACATCTTTTATAATGTGACAATTGTCTTTACCATCATGATACATGTGATAGGCAGACTCGGATGTTGGCTCAACCTCCTTCATCTTCTCCCATATGTGCCTGGCGTTTTTCAGTAACATCTAACCGAAAGAATAGGAAATTGGGCTGGTGTAACTACAGCAACAAAGCCTCACTTTCACATAAGCCTATATAGGTACAAAAAGGAAATGTCCAGGGTAAATGTGACATAAGGACTTGACTGGAAAACCATTCTGTACCTCTCTCTGTTCTTTATTAGGCTGCTGCATGTTCCCATGGTTGTTCTTGTACCATTCGGGCACATGCTGGGTGTCTATGTAAAGATCTGTGGAGGCCCAGAAGTTGTTGATGATCTGGGTGACCACCTTGGCCCACACAATGCTGCGTTTGCCATCAAGCATCACGTCGAAGACAGAGAAGAGGTTGAGGCTAGAGTGCTTCAGTTTTTTGCATGTTTTGTATCTGGGAAGATAGTAAGGCATAAGTATGTCTGAGAGATGAAGATCGGCGACGTTTGTATAAGTTTATTTTAAATTTAAATTTGTAGTAAAAAGTGAAATTGGACCTTTGCCCTACAGCAGTATGGGCAAGACTGTGAATGGTCTTGCAAGTGACGTTTGTTTTAGGAAATATGCGTTTAGCCTTCTTTTCCACTTCCTTGTTGAAGACAACATAGAGGAATTTAAGTTCAGGCCTCTGCGTGGCATACCATTTCAGTGTTGTAGTCTTCCCCGTACCTGAAATACACATGCAGAATCATTAAAGCTGTCTGCATTCATTCCCACATTAACTATAACATGAGCCTAAGAAAGAGGAAATACTATTACACTCTCACCAGCAAAAGCCATAATTTTGACAACATGGTCTGCCTTTGGGTTATGATTCAGAATCTGCTGTTGTTCTGGGGTCATCTGAGGAGCATTTGCCCTTTGTTTGCAGAACACATTGAGTAAATAGGTATATGCACTCCAAAAGAACTCAATGAGTATACATACTTGTGGGTGTATCAGAGAGAGGGAGACAGAGAAAGAGCTCTAACCTGTCTGAAGACATGTTTGTGGGAGGAACGATGTTCTCGATAAGGTGCAACACATAGAAAATATTATAGTGCAACCTACAGACAGACATGAAAAGAGAGTGAGGGATTAACAATGAAAATGTAAGCTTGTGCCAAAATCAGCTGTAATATCATAGGGATCAGGCCTGTCATATGTGCAACTATACTCTTCCTGCATTAAACTTCAGATTCCTAAGATTTAGGGCCCTATTTTAGCAATCTAAAACGCATGGTCACTAGTGAATAGCTTAATTAAATTTAGTGGGTTGTCCAGTCCACATTGGGAGTGATTTTGTTATCAAATGTTATCAAACGTCGGGCGGATGGTGCAACAAGGCTTTCCTTAATCAGTCATGGGTGTGTTCTGTCATTTCCTTTAACAGCAAGCAGTGCATCTTCAAACAACGCATCAGTATTTTGATAGTCAGCGGCGCATTAGAAGGAATCTGCTTGCATGCGAGACAGTATGAAACAGGTATTCCACTAAACCATGCTTTACTAAAACCTAGCAAAGTATAGCCTACACACATCTGCACTCGTCTATTGTTTGAAGTCATTGGCAAAGTGAAACTAATTTCACTGTGGTGTCATAGTCAACAACAAAAAAGGTAATACACAGTTCATTACTTTCACTACTGACTGACAATGGGTTACCATCGTAACTTAACCTGAAAAAAGCCAGACTTAACCCAATAATGTGCGAATGACTGAATCAAAAACCTAAGGACATTTCTTCTGCAGAGAAGTTGCTGTTTGCATCTTGTGACAGTGCGTCTTCAGCTGTGCTTCATAGGCGTCTTTCACTATAGAGCAGGTTTTTCTTTGTCAGTGGCGTAATGCTTTTCAGATAATGCAAAACTCGAGTGTAAAATAGGAACAAACTTGTTGCGTTGGGATGATAATCCGCTTTGCGCTAGGTTTTGCGTTGTGAAAATAGGGCCATTAGAGTGAGAGACTGTACTTTTCATATCACCACTGCTTAAACCGTAGACAAGCACACCCTTTCACCCTACAACTCTCTCAATACACATACAGACAAGTGGATGCGTGTCTTACCGGTTGCTGATTTTGACTCGTTTGTCTGCCATGGCACGCAGCAGAGTGGCGGAGCACCAGAGAAACTCTGAGAGCTGCTCAGGGGTCAGAGGGCTCCGTAGACTGACCACCAGCTGCCACACCTCTTCCACCCCGTCAGCCAGAACTAGCATTAGAGCCAGAGATGACCACGGGTCCTCCTTAACAAACAAGAAACCAATCATCCAATAAATCAACCAAAAATCATGCATTAAAAAATGACTTCATAAACCTTTCTTTTAAAGTTATTAAAGAACAGAACCTATAAAGCAGACTAAACTGTAAAAGACACAGACTCTAAAGCAAGCAAGTTCTTAGTGCTGCACAAATGATAGTGCTTCTATGAATCTGAAAAAGCAGTTACCTCAGTGACGGAACAGAGTAGATAGCTCTAAAATACAATTAGGTGCATAGAAAGGTGGCCTTCTGTAGTGTCTATAAAAAGTATTCACCCCTTGAATATTTGCCCTTTTATTGTGTTAATAAATGTAATCAATTTAATTTGTAAATCAATTTAATTTGATCTTTTTTTCACAAAAATACCCTCTTTAATGTCAAAGTGAAAGCAAATGTCTACTAAGTAATGTTAATTAATTCAAGATATATAATGCAAAATAAGTGATTGCATAAATATTCACCTCCCTTAAAGTAACTGACCTAAATTAACAGCGGTCCAGCCAATTGGTGCTAATAGTCTCACTGTTAGAGAAATGGAGATCGCCTGAGTGCAGTGAATGTGTATAGTATTGTAATATAAAGACACCTGAAGGTCCAGTCACTGGTCAATCAGTATTCCTGGCTATATTTCCACCATGAAGACAAAATAACACTCCAAACAACTCAAAGAAAAGGTTATTGAAAAGCATAAGTGAGGGGATGGATACAAAAAAAATTAAGTCACTGAATATCTCCTTCAGTTCAGTGAAATCCATCGTTAAGGAATGTAAGGAATATGGCATATGTGCAAATCTGCCTAGAGCAGGCCCTCACCAAAAACTGTGTGACCGTTCAAGAGGAATTAGTGCGGGAGGCCACCAAAACACCTATGACAACTCTGAAGAAGTCAAAAGCTTCAACAGCTGAGATGGAAGAAACAATGCATATAGCAACTTTTGCCTGAGTTCTTCACTAGTCAAAGCTCAATGGGTGAGTGGCAAAGCTCTTGTATTACAATTCGACTAATGTTCACCTAAAGACATGTGGGAGACTCCAAGGTCAATTGGAAGAAGGTTCATTGGTCTAATGACTTGACCCAAATGTAGCTTTCACAATTTCATTGCCGTTTAAAAAAACATAGTCCAGACAACTTCATTTTAAATTTTGAAAGAAATACTGGACTATGTTTAAAAAAAAAAAAAAAAACAAAATTGTGAATTTCCAGAGCGTGTTAATCCACACTCAGCAATCGACTCCTACGGACTTTCCCCTGAAGATGGCAGCAAAGATGGCAACATTTCCGGAAAGGTACTGGCTTGATGAAATTCATTCTGGACTCTCTATCCGACCACTTAAAGACCTCGGGATACTTCGGTTTGGCTTTAGGGACCCTCTCACTACCACGTAAGTGTAATGTTGTTTGGAACTGTAGAAGAGGTATAAAATAGCGTTTTGTATGCCTCGGTCACTTCCAGGCTAACGAAGGTTTTGACTAAAAACGGTAAAATCGAACTTTCTCAAAACACATTCGAATGACATGATTTGGATGTCAACTCAACGTATGTACTCCCAATCATCCGTAAATTGATCTAAAGTGCATTTTACTCCGGATAATTCATTTAAGATTGACCTGCTGTGAATGAAGACTGACTTTTTGTGTTTTCATCTGTTTCCTCTCTGTAGTGTCAAGTTGCCTGTGTTCTGTGTTTCGCTTCCCTTGTGTTTTGCCTTTCTGAACTTTTTTCTGCCAGAAGATTTTGCCTGAGCTATTTTTTCTTTTTCTTTACCTATTTTTGTGTTATACTTCCGAATACTGCCTTTAGATGAAGATTGGCCTTGTGTGGTTTTCTCTGTGGTTGTAAGAGTTTAGCTGAAGTTTCTGATTTGTTTTTTACTTTATTAATAAACTTCCTCTTTTGAGCCAATTTTGGTCGTTGTAAAATGTGACCTGGGATATTTGCAAATGTTGCAAAAATAAGGTGTGAGCGAAACAACGGCAGTAGAAAAGCTAGGTATTAGGTTTGATGAGTTAAAATATATTCATCATTTGGTCTTTTGTAACAAACTGTTGTCTTGTCTTGTAAAAATAAAGATGTTGCTACCAAAATGCTAAAGAAAAACAAGTTTAAATTTGGGCTGAAAGACCAAACGTTTGAGTCAGGAAGAAAAAATGTATACATCAATTTGTGTATCCTAGCCTGGGAGAACCCAGACTAACCTGTTAGCAAATTTGAGAAGCGGTTTGGTGTTAACCAGGCTAGTATCCGTCCACAAAATACAGCCTAAATACAGACCCTGTACACAGCTGGTAGTGGTAGTTATAGGCACAATGGAGAAGTTTGCCTCGAACGTCGACTTCCAGGCTGCCTGGTAGTTAATTGATACAACAAGACACACCCTCTGCATCATGTTCTCTGGCATGCAGGCTCTGGCTTGTCCATAAAGGCGGTGACCTCTAATGCACTCCAAAATCCTTTCCTCTCTTTCTTTCTCCAAAACCATTGTCCTGCAGTGGAAGGTCTGACACATATACCTACAGATAGACAAACAAACAGAATATGAATGGTACAGACTATAGTTCAGCAATATCTGAGAAATTTTAAAAGCATTTTAAAAACTAAAACATCATAAAAATGATCAGAAATGGTGTAGTGCAGTAATAATGTTGTACATGACTATTACAGATACTTTGATTTGTATATTTTTTGGGCTTTTTGCCTTTATTCAGATAGGATGGTGAAGAGACTGACAGGAGGCATGTGTGAGAGTGATGGCGCTGGACCCGAAACCGAGTCCACGTTTGCTAATTGCAAAGGCTGCAGAATTGTGTAGCTTGCAACTCTGTCCCAATGGCTAATCTTGTCACATATGATTTTTTTTATCCATATCTTCCTCCCTAATGCGACGGACACTCGGACAGTGAAGGTCACAGCTAAGCTATCAGGAGTGCTGTACTTCTCATGCACTAGGCATGCGCTCACCAATCAGAAGTGGCCCAACTTAAAGTGCAATTTAGAATATTGAACTGAAGCTTGAGTTTCAAAATTATTGCAAATCACAATATCTGAATCCCAATTTGCCTTATTCAGGCAGCGGGGTTGTGTTCTATGCATTTGCCAGTAGGTGGCGAAAATGCATTAATGATATTAATGATATATATTAATGATAATCATTCGTTGTCTGCCAATCGCCATAAAACAAGACTTTCTCCTTGCAAGATGGGGGCAACTTGAAGAAGAATTTAGGCAATGCACTGACTGCACAAACAGTCCTTTTTATACCCTTTCTTTACATTATCAAAGGTAAAAAATACTTTGGTTTGTCTGTGTAACCTACGTTGTATTGAACCTGCATAATTCAGCCCTGCACACCGACCGACTCGAACCCGCGAAACAGCAGCACCTCGGATCAAGAGTCGAGCGTGCTGACAATTGACCTAAAAGCCCAGGCTACTAGCTTTCATACCAGCAGCACTCTTGAGGCGTGGGGGTGTGAGGTTTACCAACGTGCCACACGCACTAAGTTAGCTGGCATCTGTTACATCCGCAGGGACCTTCTCCATAGTAGCATAGAAGTGTAATGGTATTTTGAACCTGGTCAGTGGCTTAAAATAGTAGCAAAGTCCTTATAGGCAAGTCCCTCCACTCGGCAGCCATATTGCAACGCTTTTTGGGCACTCATCGGGCATCCTATTCGGCAGAAATGCACGTGCGCAGGCTTCCGCGACACCAATCTTGCTCCAATGGCGAGTTCACAACACATGATTGGCACGATGTCTTCACAACACACCAATGTATTCACATGTCGACGTTTTGCTGAGGAAGGGGTGTGATATGTGTAGTAGACAATGACCATGTTGGCGTTACAAACTAGCCCCATGCATTTCTATGGAGGATTTTTTGAGTGCTGTGTCTCCTCATTAGTCTCTGGTAGTAGTAAGTAGTTCAAGTAATGAGTTTCTTTAATGTAGCATGATTGCCCTCAAGGCTATATGCTATTGCGTTGTAAATACTGTACATATTCCAGTCTTAGAATTACTTCAATTAATTTGGTCCCCAACAGAAATGTACACTTGTTATCGTCTGTAATAAAAGACCCTAGGTTGTTTTTAGATCGGATTTATCCTTTAAACAAGGAATGCTATCACTCTCCATGCAATCTACTGTGGAGCCCCATCATGGAGCTGCATCCCACTGCTCCAAAATTACTTTATCACTAACTAAACTACAGGAGTCTGTACAGTTGACAGAATCACAGTCATACTTTGCCATGTTTAATAAACAGAGGTTGTCATCTGGGATCATGTGGTTTTCCTGCAGAATGGAGAAAATCTCTTGCCTCCCTGCTTCCTGGCATTGGTAACGGAAGTACCGCTTCTTCCAGCGACAAAACTGTGTAAAAGATCATAATTTATGGTGAAAAACTCTTTCAAAGCCTTGTGTGTGTGGATTGTGTGTGTGGGTGTGGTGCACATGCACTAAATAATGTGCATAAAAAATTATGTTACCTCCTCCTCTGAGATGATAATCATCCACTGTCTGCAAACCAGATTGGCCCGAAGGAACAGGTCTGAAGCTGAGAGCATGGCCAAGATGGCCCTCAGCACGGTTTCAGGCAGGGCATCGATACCTGTGTCTGAGGGAGGTGGAGGAGCCTCCCTTGGGATTCGAACACTCAAAATGTCCTTCACTGTGAAGTAGTCTTCCACTTTCCTCTGCTGGGAAGTACCTGATTGCATTTATGAACAAAAACACAGAGAAGAGATTTGAGAGTAAAGAAAGACAGGCTAATACATAGGCGTTCAAAAAAAGTGGTACTCCTTAAATCCTACTCCTTAAATCCATTACCTGCAAGTGCACCTCTACTCCTGCGATGGGTTGTGTATGGCTTTGGAGGGCATCGGCCCACTGATTTCTGGCGATCTACGGGCATTCTTCTCTAAAGACAAGACAGAGATCAGTGCTGAATTATAGAAGTTCCTGGTATGGATGCACACATGCAACACAATGTAACAGAACAGAGACAGAACGCACAAGCCACTGAGACAGTCTGAATAGGAATCATACGGAATGTATAATAAGTTTAGATTAAAACAGATTACCAACAATACAGACAAAAAAGGTGCCGTACAGCTGGCAGGGAAGAAGGAATCTTGAATGGCAGTGTGCAACAGCTGAACCTTGCCTTGTCCGTTCTCTTTGTATTTTAAGGTATGTGTCATTTTATTCTTAATGTTACCATCTAAGGTTATTTTGTAGAAATTGCTGGTTAATGTGTTGAATGATCCTGATATGATTCTTATTAAATTGAAGTAAATGTTGATTCAAGCAAATGGTTGTTGCCACCATTAACCATGTGGCCATTGGCTTTTTAGTGGGGTTGGAGGAATGAATTGGTTGCTAAATGTTATGTTTATTCTCACAACATGTATATTCTTATGAAAGATGTTAATGTTTTTATGTGTGTGTTGATCGATTTAATGTTCAGAGTGTATCTGAACATTGTTGGACATGTTTGAATATTTAAGTATTTATGCTTAAAGTATTTTATCTTAATAAATGGAATGCCAGTGTGCAACACCTGAACCTTGCCTTGTCCGTTCTCTTTGTATTTTAAGATCAAGCAAGAGAACGTGGTTGTGCCGTGCCCCAAGCTCCGACTTGGAGGCCGGTAAATACATGCATATATAGACTTTGCCTGACCAGCTGGCTAGTAATTATGACCGCCCGCTGGCGGCTGGCGGTCATATAGGTTTAGTCAGATTTTTTTTTTTTTTCTTTTTCTTTTTTAGCATGCCCAAATTTCCGTCAATGATTCCGGGACACTGAAAGACCGGGGTACACCTTGGTGGGCATGTAACCCACATGGATAGCATGGAACCATCGTTTTTTTCGTTTTGATCTGTAGCCCCCGCTGGACTGCACCCCGAAAGGAGGGTAGGGCAGACACAGTTTTTGTGAATATCTCGAAAACCGTAGGGTTTAGGAGGACCATTTTTTCTTTTTGTATGTTGATCTCAAGGGGCCATGTCAACCCATTCCATAACCACTCATTTCATGTATAGCGCCACCTAGTTAAACACAAAAAAGTAAAAATGAGGTGTTGTAATTGAAGGTATCTGTGACCTAACATAGTCAAAACTGCACGAAATTGGAAGTGTAGGATCATTATGACACCCCTCTGTATGCACGTCAAGTTTTGTGGAATTCCGTTCATGGGGGGCCACACAATAAATTAATTTATGTTACTATACACCAACTGGCCTGTAGGTGGCGGAGACAGTTTTCTGTGAATATCTCGAGAACCGTAGGGCCTAGGAGGTCCACCTTTTTTTATGTATGTTGGTCTTAAGGGGCATGTCAACCCATCCCATTACCACTTATTTCATGTATAGCGCCACCTAGTTAAAAATTAAAAAGCAAAAAAATTAGGTGTTTTCATCACAATATCTCTGGCTGACAAAGGTCAAACTGCACAGGAAATTAAAAGTGTAGGATCATTATGACACCCCTCGAATGCATGCCAAGTCATTTATGTACTTTCGTTCATGGGGGCCTTTACAATAAAATTATTTATGTGTACATTTAGTGGCCAACACCAACAAGGATTCCGGGACACTGAAAGGCCGGGTACACAAAACTTGGTGGGCATGTACCCACATGGATAGCATGGAACCGTCATTTTTCGTTTTGATCTGTAGCCCCCAAGCACTGGACTGGACCCCAGAGAAAGGAGGGTAGGGCAGACACAGTTCTCTGTGAATATCTTGAGAACTGTAGGGCCTAGGATGAACAATTTTGTCCGTATGTTTTGCCTCCAGGGGTCATGTTAACCCATTCCATGTGCACACATGTGCATAAACAGATACACACGCACACACATACATTTACAGTAATCATCATTATGACACATACTCACACAGTAGGCATATGTACGCATGCATGCACATGCACAAACACACATACATGAGGCAAACACACAAAGCACACACACACACACACACACACACCCACACATAAAAATAAACTTGTACATGCACACATGCACACAATTCAAGAATTTTTCCGTCATCTACTTCCTGAATTTTTGGTCATTGATACGGGACACTGAACCACCCGGGGTACATGAAATTTGTGGGTATGTAGCCCCACTAGACTTTTACGGAAAAATTTTTATTTCGTCCCCGGGGACCACCATCCCCCCTGTGCTGGGCCCCCCGAACTGCAAAAAAAAACAGTTTTTCCTAAATAACTACCTGAACCGTGGCATTGAGGATGAAGAATCTTTTATGGTATGTTGGTCTCAAGGGCCCACATCAACCTGGCTCATAATCACTCATTTGTGATTTGCACTTGATGCATTTGATTTTACATCTAATAAGGATAGGACGATGTTCACATGAAGTGTAATTCCCATTTCTTCTTGAAGCCGAAATAAATCTGAGGATGTTTATCGGACATGCTTGGTTTTTACTGCAGGTACATTAATCTTGTAATATCAATAAGGGCCTAGGTAATGTTACCGTTAGCGTTGGTTGAGTGATGGAGGCCCATTTGATTGATTGCATTGTAGAAAACTATAAATGCGGTTATACCAAACAAATTGATAGCAGCACTGTTTTATCTTTCGACTGTCATTTATTGCCGCGTAATGCGGTGTTCATTTTAGGACATCCTCAGACTCAGGTGTCAGACTCAGAAAAACATCGGTCATCTTCAGACAAAACTGCCTCAGCGTCAGAAAAACCTCTGTCATCTTCAGACAAAACTGCATCAGCGTCAGAAAAACCAGACTCAGGAGTCAGACTCAGAAAAAACATCTGTCATTTTCCAGACAAAACTGCCTCAGCTTCAGAAAAACTTCTGTCATCTTCAGACAAAACTGCCTCAGCGTAAGAAAAACCTCTGTCATAAATCAGATAAAACTGCTTCAAACCAAACTGCCTCAGAAAAACATCTCCTAAGGAGTCGGGTCTCAGAAAAAGCGCTGTCAGAAAAAGTGGAGTCAGGTCTCAGAAAAAAACGCTGTCAGAAAAAAAAGTGGAGCTGTGGTCTCAGAAAATCAGGTCTCAGAAAAGTATTAAGTATTAAATAAAGACAAATGTGCTATGCCATGATGTAATACCATATAATACCATTATAAAAGCGTTAGCAGTTGTCATTGTCATTGCACAACAATAATAGACAGACATAAATATAGACAGGTACTTTGAAATGTAATCCCAGGGGGAAAATAACTGCAGCGTTGTTGAATTCATTTGATATGGGATGTTATCTTAACTTATTTAGAGAAATGTGCCTTGTTGTTGGTACCTGCTATTTCATGTTTTATCATAATGGTATTATATGGTATTACATCATGACATAGCACATTTGTCTTTATGGGGTTTGGGAATAATGATGTGATGATAATGATGCGGGTTTCTTACTGGTAGGTAGTGTACATGTAAATGTTTAACCCACTTTTCCCTAGCTCATTGAATGTACCGTAATCCCCTACGAAAAACAAATTATTTTGCTGTATGTGTAGTGCATTAGCTTACTCGAATGTGCCTTACAGCAGCTGCTAATGTTACTAGCGAAGTGAGGTTAGCTAAGTTACATCCATGGATTTCCTACAATGTGTTTACCATTTTGGATAACTTTCTACCTTTACTTATAATTTCTACATCTAACCAAGCACCAAATATAACATGCCAGTGTGACCAGGCTTGGAATTTCACCATTCTGGGGGCAAGGCCACTTGGCCTTCAGTTGGGCATATTTGGTGGGGGCACAAAGGCCCACATGGGCACCAAGGCCAAAGTTAACTATACAGTAGTAGGCTATAAAATGATCAAAGTTATATTTAGCCTATTCACTGCAGTAGACCTGCATCATTGTATGAAACATATCAAAAACATGAAACATGACATATTACATATAACTGTAAAATCATCTGATCATCTAATAAAACCAGATATCTAGGCTATATATAACATTTATTTTATATTTGGCCTGCTATGAAATCATGTATTGAACAATTTAAATTTAAGCACAGCTCATCTTTAAGAAACTCAAATAGCCTAGATGCATGCTTAGCATTTTGTGATCAGGCTACTTTCATAAACTCTTAGTCAGCTGTCCTCTGATTTACCAATATCTAGGCGATATTTGTAACATTTATTTTGTATTTGGCCCGTTATGAAATCGTGTGGAACAATTTAAACACATTGTAAAACTTAAAGCCCAAATTTGGGAGACATCAATGCATGTCAAAATTTTGCAAATTCAAAACTGGATTACTCTGGAACGGCTAACTGTACAGGGGACTGCTTTACACCTTTATGTTCGGTAAGGTCTGCTGTTTATTCTGATATGTGGTTTGTCATGTGTTAAAAGAAGGGTTCGTAAAGTATTCCACCGAGATGAATGGGTAGGGAGATCATGGACGCAAAACCTTCAGTAGAATGTATGATTAAATTGAATTATATTATTTACTTTTCTCGCGAACCGTCAACACAGCAATTATCGGCTAACATCGTTTAAAAAGCTGAGAAAAGCTCTTTCATGTATCATCACTTGTGATGTCTGTGTGATGAATAGGCTACTTCATGAGTAGTTCAACTGAGAAGAATGGGTGAATTTGGACACTTTCTTGCGATGTCACTTTCTCCACTAAAAGACTAAATTAATTTGCGCTGTGAATGCTAAGATTATTTTTGACAGGCCTCAGGATAAATAAAATCGCTATTAGTAGGACACAAAGCAGAATATTGAAAGGGGGGCACCAAGGCCACCGTGGCCTGTAAACCCATGATTTTCAAAAAGGGCTTCACGGCCAACATAAAGGAGCTACCACGGCCGTCGTGGCCGCCCGGGTGAAATTCCTACCCTGCCAGTGACAGAATAACGTATTAAGCATAATATTAAACTCACCGTTCTGTATCCGTCGTCTTCTTCTGTCCCCACAATAACTTTTCATTTGAGACTTTTTTAGTCTGACTCTGTTTTTCTGACAGCGTTTTTTTCTGAGACCTGATTTTCTGAGACCTGACTCACTTTTCTGACAGCGTTTTTCTGAGACCTGACTCCCACTTTTTCTGAGGCAGTTTGGTTTGAAGCAGTTTTATCTGAGGGATGACAGAGGTTTTTTTTTACGCTGAGGCAGTTTTGTCTGAAGATGACAGAAGTTTTTCTGAAGCTGAGGGAGTTTTGTCTGAAAATGACAGATGTTTTTCTGAGTCTGACACCTGAGTCTGGTTTTTCTGACGCTGAGGCAGTTTTGTCTGAAGATGACAGAAGTTTTTCTGATGCTGATACAGTTTGTCTCTGAAGATGACAGAGGGTTTTCTGACGCTGAGGCTGTTTTGTCTGAAGATGACCGATGTTTTTCTGAGTCTGACACCTGAGTCTGAGGATGTCCTAAAATGAACACCGTATTTGCACGAACAATAACGGACAAAAGCTCTTCAACTTTGGCCCGTTAAAATGTGTATGAACAGTCTAGCGACGCATTTCATCAAGGCCCATTTGGACATGTCAGTTATTTGCACCACTGGTTAGATGTAAAACAGCATTTCGTTTCAGACTACTGTTACTTAATTTGTGCATTAACAATAACGTTTCAGACTACTGTTACTTAATTTGTGCATTGACAATAAAGTATTACATGAACTAAAGATGACTAAAATCTTATGTAGAAGAAGAAACATTCAAAAAAAATCCATCCATCCAAAAAAAATGACCTTTGTTTTGATAGCTGTTGAAAACGGCATGGAACTGACAGAGATGTTTTTTTGTTTATAAATACATAAAAAATAAATATATATATAATAAATAAATAAATAACATTATGCTGATACCTTTTGCTTTTCCCAAATACAATGTAGCCTACAGGTGTAAGTGACCTTTCATCAATCCAGTTGCAATGGATGAACTGTGATGTTTTATAACAATGCTACATCTTCTTTGGCTATTCTACAATCTATTCACCTTTTCAGCACCAGTAGGCTACTTTCTGTGCAGCCGCACACACACACTCAGGCATGCCAAACAAGCATACCCAAAAGTTTCAAGAGTGGGGGATGGAGTAAAATATGGAGACAAATTGAAGTGTGATTTATTTTCGCTTCCAGATTACAGACAAAAGTGGCAACTGGTAAAGAGAGATAGCCTATAGGCAATGATTATTAGCAATGTAATTGGGCTAATATTGGACGTTGTAGTGTTGTCAAGCTATTCGCAAGCAACAAATTAAATTACTTAAAATATTAGCCTTTTGTATTTGATTCATAGACAGTTACATAGCAGTATGCAAATATTGATAACAAAACGGAAGCTTGATCTGTGTAGGCCTATTCGGTAAAAATTGTAGCCTCTGAGCTCAACCAGTCGACCACTGAAAATGATGAGCCCGAAATTAGTGATGAGGAGGCCATGACTACAGGGACAAGTAGAGAGGATAAATTAAAGTTATTTAATGTAAGAAAGCGCAATTATACTACATGATAAACCCATATGCCTTGTTTGCTCAGAAGACGGTAAAGGAGTAGGCTAAATCACCAAATAACAATATAGCCTAAGCCTACCCATGCAAAAAACATGTAGCCTAAACATTAGTTCAATATGTTTTGTGGAAGCGTGGGATAGGCTTTCAAAGGCTTTCTTTCTTTCTTTTTTTCTGTTTTTGTTAACTTGTGGAATAGTGAAATATTTTTGTTAACTTCTCAGTTGAAGTTAATTATTATATAACCTTTACACATTTGTTGAACCATGGTACTAAAAACTACAGGATAAGAGCTGAAATGTTGCTTCATTTATCCAATTTCCACCACTATGGAAAACGTGGGCCGGTCTTGGGCCTGAAACTCCCGGGCTGAAAAGTGGCCCCACCCGGCCCTGCCCCTCTGTATGTCAAAATATACATAATAAAAATCCTTAACCACGCGATCACTTAAGTTAAATTTAAACTAGTTTGTGTCTTTCTTGAAACAAAGTATATTCGTTTTTATATAAGCCAGTAGGCTTACTAGGCTAGTATAACTGGTTGGACTACAACATTTGCAAATATTTGACAAGCTAAACTTTGATCGCAAAGGGTCAAAAAATGGCTCCAAACAGGAAATATTAGAAAGACACACCCTATACATTTACATAAACCTTTTCATTTTCCATTCTATGTGCCCATTTTAGGACACTGTTACTACATTACTGTACAAAGCAGCTCTTAAAAATAAATTAAACACAAACTATTGTAGCAATATCATCTATGATCTATTACGGACCAGAGAACTCTAAAGGTTCTCAAATAACTATATAGGCTATACAAAAACATGACAAGATGATAACATGATTATGCTCAAGCTCATAAATCTGAGGTATTTCAAACTTAGTTATATAATATTATCTTTCCAATTCCATCTTCATGATTCTGTAGTACTAACCTATGTAGTCACCAACAGCTGCGCAACGTTGGCGCGCCGAATCCCAGTCTAGCTTTTACGCACCATAATGTAGGCCTATGCATTTCAGGTAATTAGCAAAAGTGAGGTTTTACCATAAATTAAGTCATCCACTGTGTTTCCAGGTTGTACAGGATGCCTCGTTCATAATTCTGTAGTCCTAATCTATGTAGTCACCAACAGCCGCGCGATGCGGCGTGCCAAATCCCAGTCTAGCCGTGTCGGCTTTGTATCTTGCCTTCCGTTTGAAAGAGGCGCGAGTTGAACAAGTCTGGAATTATGCACCTCCCCTTATTTGGAAGGAACAACTCATATGGTCATTGCCTCAGATCTTTGGTTAAAACATAGTTCCCAAGTCATTTCTAGGGTTTTGCCCAAAATTGCACTGCGTCGACTTGTCCCTGGATATTTTGTGAGCTCTTTGGAAAGCCGACACTTAAAAAACGAATGTGTTGTCCCTATCTGGACACAGAGATGTGTTAAAAAGCAATGCAAGTTGTGTTATTTTCAGCACATTTTGTGTAACAAATAAAAAAAGGAAAACAACACAAACGGTGTTTTTTGCTAGCTAGACAAAGAAATGTGTTAAAAACAATGCAAGTTGTGTTGTTTTCAACGCATTCGTTTTGAGTGGAGACCCTGTTTCTTAGGAAACAATCAGAATACAGAGTTACAGAGGCTAGAATGTTGTTTTTTCTTTCTGCCGGATTACAAACATCTCTGAACTGATCACATGCCCTAGATAATTTTTCCCTCTTAGAAACACAACTGACCCTAGCACCAGATCTTGTGAAGATGTGTGTAAAAGTATAACATATAGTATAATAAAATATGAGTATTTACACCATTATTTGTGTAAAGGTATGCCCGTGTTTTGCTCAATGAATGGAGAGTCCACATAGAAACTTTTGGTTACCCAAAATGCATATTGCTAAGGATATACAGTACACAAGGGCAAGTAGGGAAGCACCAAGGGAGGGGTGCATTTTAATTGAGACAAAGTGAGATACATTTGACAATGTAAAGCATACATACATACATAAAAGCATACATATGACATATTCTATATTATATGCTATAGCCTACGTATGACATACATAGATTGTATGGATTCCCAAGACTCCAAGCTTTCAAACAGTGTTGTATAAAGTACTAGAAAGCAATACTTGAGTAAAAGTACAAGTATCGTACTAGAAAAAGACTTTGCTAGAAGTGAAAGTTGCCTTTTAGAATATTACTTAAGTAAAAGTCTTAAAGTATCTGATATATACTGTACTTAAGTATCAAAAGTAATTTTCTGATATTTAATGTACTTAAGTATTTGAAGTAAAAGTAAAAAGTAAAAAGCAAGCAGTTTTTATTTTGAACTTTTATTGTAAACTTTATTTAGCTTTCTTATAGTAAAGCATAAAGCATATTCAGGGTTCCCATATCTTCTTAATCTCACTCATCAAATCAAATCACATTCTTTTGTAGGACTTTTTAGGCACAATTCTCTGAAATGAAAAATAAATAACTTATTTCTTTCACAAAAAAATGACCTGCTTGTAGGGAGAACATTTTGGTCATGTGGCATGAGCATTTCTAGGGCTTACTCCCCAGGTCACCGTCACCACACACACACACACACACACACACAGGCCACCTATGTCCAGCAGCTACTAATATGCCAGTCATTAGTTGAAACTGAAAAGGTGTCTGTTCATCTTCAAAAGAAGCTGGTTTTCAAAGTTGCCAGAATTCAGTGCCCGGGAGTTTCAGGCCCAAGACCGACCATAGTGGTGGAAATTGGATAAATTAAGCAACATTTCAGCTCTTACAATCCTGTAGTTTTTATTAGTACCATGGTTCAACAAATGTGTAAAGGTTATATAATAATTCACTTCAACTGAGAAGTTAACAAAAAATATTCCACTATTCCACAAGTTACCAAAACAGAAAGAAAGAAAGAAAGAAAGAAAGAAAGAAAGAAAGAAAGCCTTTGAAATGTAGCCTATCCCATGTTTCCACAAAGAGGCATATTGAACTAATGTTTAGGCTACATGTTTTTTGCATGGGTAGGCTATATTGTTGTTTGGTGATTTAGCCTACTCCTTTACTACACCCTCTTCTGAGCAAACAAGGCATATAGGTTTATCATGTAGGGTAATTGCTCTTTCTTACATTAAATAACTTTAATTTATCCTCTCTACTTGTCCCTGTAGTCATGACCTCCTCATCACTAATTTCGGGCTCATCATTTTCAGTGGTCGACTGATTGATCTGCTGCTCAGTCTCTCCTGGCCTCTTTCTACCCTCCATCCTTCCTGACGCTTGTGTCTACTGTAGGGCCGGCTTGGCTATCTGTATCTGAGAAAACTTTTTGGAAAAGACGGGCTATATGGACCCAACCAACTCTTTTTGGGAGGGGAGAACTTCAACTCCCTCACGTAGGCTACAACCCATGCAGAGGCATTGCATTGGTGTCATGCACAGAATGCGGAACGTGTCCTACTTTAAGAAAAGATAGACTAACGTGACAAATGTCAATATTTGTTTCCTCGACCGGGCCAAAAGTGAAGCGGCCCACCGGGAATTCTCCCGATTACCCACCCCGGGCCTGATTCAGTCTTACTCTTCTTGGACTGAAGACAACTCCTGCAATGCTATGGATAAATAGCCTTTCACAGGCCGCTAGGGCAGGTAGCTGATGTACAGAAACATTTCTTGCAAATACGGCCACGTGTGTATGATGTTATATTCACCACTACCCTGTTCACTGAGTTCACCACTATCGTCGGGGTGGTCTTCTATGATAACGGGAGGTCCTCCAGTACTCGTGCTTCCATGGCGGTTTCAGTTGTGCGTCCTCCTCCTTTAGCAACAAACAAGAGCTGAAATAGAGCGTGCAGCGTGCGCAGCGTGCGTAATGCAATCTAGGAGCAGTGATTCGCCAAACCTCCATTATTGCAGTCGCACACATTTTTTCTAATTTATGTTTCAGTAACGAGTAACGAAGATGCTTAGTGGAAATATAACAGAGTAAAAGTATACATTTTATCTAGGAAATGTAGTGGAGTAAAAGTGGAAGATTGGACATAAATTTAAATAGCGAAGTAAAGTACAGATACGTGAAATTTCTACTGAAGTACAGTAACGAAGTATTTGTACTCCGTTACATTACAACACTGCTTTCAAATCGTATGATATGACTTTGCTAATGCTACATAACAATGTAATGCATAAAGTAGGACTTTTGTGCTTTCAGGAGATAATGGCGTTCAAAATATTTAGCCAAACGCACACAAAACAGAAGACCTAATGAGCTAAGTAACTTTTCTGTTCACATTCAACTAAGTCGGTACTCATCCCACAAGATTTCGCGCCTTGAAGAGGCGCGTATAGCCAACCCCACCGTTAAAACACCGTTATGTTGTCTATGTTAAAATGTAATTGAATGATTCTCTCAGTCACAATGTAATACAGTATGATTCCCTCAAATAAGATATTTTGACAAGCATTTACTTTGGAAATTGCCTCCATGATGAGAGAATTAAAAAAACAAACGTCACCATCATGCATATATTTTTTATAAATAGGCAAATTAAGATTCTGCTTCTAGGCTACTATACATTAAATCGTCGTCTGCATTCAGGGATTTTTTCTTCCTGCTACATCCACATTGCATTGATTTCATCAGATGGAGCAGATTTTCTGGTCACTGCTAGAGTTTCGTTTTCTGATAATTGAAAGTCAGACCAAAGGTCGTTGTAGAGGGAGAGCAGATAGCTAACAAACGTTCAGAAAAAGTCCTGTTGGCAAATTTGAGGAAAAGTCGGTAAAGGGGCTATTTCACACAATTTGAGGGTGCTGAACTCAAATATTTTGTTTACCAAGCTCAATTTTGAGTTTTAAGCAGATATCCTGGACCACCAACACTGCATCACAAACGCTTCCTCGCGGAAACTCAGAAAAAGCCATCATGACCACATTCTACCGAGGCACCATTGCATCCTCTCCAGCAAACTGAATACAACAGGAAAGCCCTGAGGAACAAAAGTCCCCGGACATTTACACCACCCTCACCCGGGGACCTATGCAAGTTCACAATCTGTTTGATCACAATTACAGAAGGGTGCTGAACTGTGGGATGCTGAACTCTCTCCCTCTCTCCCCCTCCAAGCTACAACATCCTTTTGTTTACCAAGCTTGTCACAACTTGGTGTTGTTTTGAGTTTTATGCCACTTTTTCTTCAAACTACCCAAAGCCTCTTATTGGCCTGACTTTGCACTAGTTTTTTATTGACTGCACAATTTCAACAAAATTTTGCTGCTCTTATTTTTCATTATTATATGTGCCCTCTTATTTACTTATTTATTACTTTTTTGTTTACTTGAATGTTATGTTTGTCTGTGGACTTTTGGTAAAATATTTTGCCATTCGATCTCTTTGTATGTCTGGAACATGTGAAGAAATTGACAATAAAACTTTGAACTTTGACTTTGACTTTTTGGTTTTGCCATCAGATATCATAGGAATTGCAAAAAATAAGGCATTTACTCTTTATGTATCAGATATGTTGTAGGACAGGACAGGAATTACCCCAATGACCCTCAAGTAGCAAATGAAAATAAGATAAAATTAAAATATAAATTGAAATAATAGCTAAAATTCAGTATGACGTTTAGAAGCAAATTAGATTCCTTGATAATAAATTGATCGAATAGTAGGTGACTGCCTGTTTTTCTGTAGAAAGTACTTTGTCACTAACTATTATGACGAGTTGTCAGTCTTTACAGAGGATTTACACTGTATTTTTTTTACTGTAAAGGCGACTGTGCTTGCCTAGTTAAAACATCTCACTGGTGCTCTTTCCTATCATTCAAATCCCAGCAAAAAAATGGAAGTGTGCATGTTTGAGGGTTGCTGAAGAGTGCTATGGAGATTGCATTATTTGCAAATAAAAATAACATTTAGACAAGATATCCTTTATAGTGCAACAAAAAGAAACATTCTCCAGTGCATCATTACTGCATATGATGCTGAAAGGGAAGTGGACCTAGGACAAATCCTCAGCTATGAACTGATTAATGTCCCTGTACTGTAGCTATTGCAGATAGTGATGGTTATTTGTGAAGTGGAAATAAGTCATCCTCACTGAAGTGCTGTCTAGCAATGTGTAATGTCCAGTAGTGATCACTACAAAAACTGCTTATTCAACACTGGTAATAGATGCTCAAGATCTAGCTATGTCTTTAGGGCACCCATCTGACTGCAGCACATTAAAGAAATATGCAGGAAAGTTTGTAAGAAACTTTTGTATTGTTATTTGGTATTTGTTATGTGGTAGCAAATGATGTTGACTATCAAAGAAATAGACCTAATGTAGGAATGCACACAGATATTGCAACAGATACGCTCAGGCCAATCCAAACTTTTCTCATCTGTTGTTCCTCGTTGGTGGAACACACTGCCAGTTAAGGGCAGGGTCATCCCTCTCCATTTTCAAAAAACTCCTGAAGACCCAGCTCTTTAGAGAACATCTCCTCTCATAGCACCACTTACAACAAGTCTTGCCGATCCTAGCACTTACCAGCCAACTTGAACTGACACTCAACTGTTTAAAAACAGCACTCACTGATGCACTTATTCTTACTGTACTCTACCGTTTTTAAATTGTCCTAAAATTGTTGAGAGAATTGCTTTAAAACTTAACTGTTACCATGTTGTTAGTCGCTTTGGTTAAAAAAAATGGCCAGCCAAATGTAATGTAATGTAATGTAATGTAATAATGGTGTAGGCATATCTGATTAAGACCCAAAGAGTGGTTGAAACGTACTTATTAAATTACACTGGAAGCAAAGAAGACTATCTTCACTTTTTTCCCTTTGCAACTGTCAAAGAAATCACATAAACACAGGAAGGCCTAGGGTAGACTACATCAGATGGCCTAAAGATTAGGCTCTTCTGCATAGCATTAAGTGATTTGCATGCAGTAATTTAAACACTGACCTTGATCTAGCCTACTTTGGCTATTTAAAGGTAATTTATTGCCAAAACATCACACAATATAAATGAGCTATAACAAACAATAAAGGACTTAATCGCAAAAATAATAATTATGTAGGAAGGTTAGAAGTTTGAAACCCAGAATTGACCAAAAGTGCACCAAATTCAACATAAATGACTCAATACACTTGGAGGAGGCCTGTGTCCTTTCTTTTCCAGATATTTTAGGATTTGGATATCACTTCAGTATCGAGTATCAAGATATTTATGGCAGGTATTGTATCGAAGTCATAATTTTGGTATCGTGACAACACTATGCCAGAGCCACTCTGTTTTCTAGATGTCGAGGATCGGAGGCTCTACCACCAACAAGTGATGCTGCTCAATGGTATATTAGAAGAGCACATTATCAAGCTCTAGTATGGAGGCAAGCACACATACCAAATCCAGTGTTACTAGAAGTAAAATGTTTTTTACTTGACGGTTGTTGCTGACGGTAGATGCAGTTCTGCATTAGGCTTATTCCCGCTATCTAAGTTCATATGTATTGTAGGATATATTCTGAGTTGAAGGTTATCTGTGCAATTTGTTATTGTGATGAAATGCATTAAACACCACGAGTGACTCACTATGTTAACAATAAAAATATGGTTGTGTAGAATTTCCGAGTTTATTACATGTTAACTGTAATCATGTTCCCATTAAATATGTTAATAAACTATAGTATGGCTTATTTAATGCTCAAACATGTATTTAGAGAACACTTTTATTTGGTTTTAGTGATTACTTTTGAAATCAACCCAATTTAGGGAAAAATAAGCAAAAATAATCGCTATTTTATGTTAAAATGCTGATTATGCAGCTTAGAACTCAGAATTGAGCTTGGTAAACAAAATATTCAGAATCAGCACCCTCAAATTAGGTAAGAAGGGTGGTTTACCAACTTTTCCTCAAATTTGCCGTCAGAAGTTATCTTCTGTGAAGCTGCTCTCCCTCTATTGATAGCTTCCGTAATACTGTCTATGGTTAATACGCCGTGCTTGGAGGGGACGTCTCCGTTCAACGCTTATGGCAGTTTCTCTTTGGTTGAGCTCATCCTATTTCTTTATATACCGTAGCCTAGGCCTATACCATGAAAACGTTTAAGAAAAGACCTATGCAAGCTATTCAGACACCTATTCAGGAGGCATCAGTGGCGGTTCTACAAGGAGGCCTAGGGTGGCCCGTAGACATTTCCCTGGCCACCCCTAGGAGCAACTATGTCAAGCCAGGTGTAAGTAATTCAGGATGTGCGTTCTCGTTTCTGGTCCAAAGAACTCACGGTTGAAATAAAGACGTGTTAAATAGCGTCATTCACACAAAGTGAACCGCTTTTGATATAGACTAACAATGAAGTGAAGTTGTCCTTTTCGGAATGGGGAATCATGGCTATTTCTGTAAAACAGCAGGAATTCGCCTTATTCACCTTGCGGCCAGAACGAGGCTAAAGGGTACACTTGCCATTACACCTCAGTCCAGCAGATGGTGGTGGTAATGCACTCCATTTGCAAACTGCCAAAAAAACTCACTGAAGAACAGGCCAGTGAACCCTTCTTCTAGCCTGGCGGGCCATCCTAGATCATTGAAATGTATAGTCTGGAATCGAACCATTTACCTCGCTTAATCCAAGGGGCGGGCAGAGAATTGTCTTTCAAACTGCCTAGGCATGCAATAGGCCAGCGCCACGACCATATCCATTATCCGGGTCGGCAAAACAGCAAATACATCCTTCTTAAAGGAATTACTTAAGTGCATTGTGTTGCTCAACTTTCAAAGAAAAGCACAAGTCCAACTCCTCCAAAGTTGACGCCAACGCCGATTCAAACAACCGCTCTTCGTTAGCCATAGCCACCTTCATTGTTGTTCACCGTCACAGGACTGTCGTTATGCTGTTAAGCCCGCCTTAAGACTCTCTAACAAAATAGAACGCTGTGATTGGATGAAGTCAGCCAATAGAAATCCCTATGGTTTGATACTAGACGTACAGGCTGAGCAAATTAATTTGCTGCCGCTAGGGTGCGTCTAGATTTCGGCTACCGTTCTTCTTTTTCAGTGAGCTTTTTTTGGCAGTTTGCAAATGGAGTGCATTACCACCACCATCTGCTGAAATGAGGTGTAATGGCAAGTGTACCCTTTAGCCTCGTTCTGGCTGCCAGGCGAATAGGCGTGGTAGACCAACTGAATGCAAATTTATGCACCCACGTGTGAGTGCTTCCTTGTCTCGGCACGGAACGTCATTAAGAAATCGCTTGTCACTGCAAAGATGCACATAGTATGATATACCTTTTATATTATAGGCAGGTCTGATTTGAATGACAGCTAGCTGAACCAATAAGACAACATAATTACCATTAGAATTAACTTAGCTTGGCTGTTAGCCACTATGGTACGACGCAACTTGCGACCAAACAACGACACTGTTACACCTGTTTCCAGAAAGCATCGTACCTGTGTTGCAATTCGCTACCTCTGACGTTCGAACACCATAGTTCCAACAACGTTGTTGATGATGCAGCGATACATATCATTGGTGGAAACAGTGGCAACGTGTAATACCCCACCCCCTAGAAATGTTCTGTCACGGCCTATGTCGTCATGTTTCTAATCTAAACCGAGTGATTAATGCTGGTATTGTCATTGCCATCAGCCAAAACCTAAACCTATTGCAAGCATATAAAACAGTTAACTTAAACAGACCAATATGAGTCATTATTTGTGTTAAATATCTAGGTGTTGGAAAAAAAATATAGCCTGGATAAATATCTGGGTATCCCATAGGTTATCAACTGTCTCGGGTTTAACGGCAGCTGCTGGTGCACTTGGCCGGGCCGGAGTTCACATCCTATCTCTTCTTTTCATCTCTGAGTCAGAGTAGGCCTACAAGACACAACAATAGGTTTTGACCATACATATTTATGTATATAGTTACTCTACATCGAGAGACCATAGGTACAATACATCAGTCAAAAACAATTGAATCTAAGTGTCACACTAGTTCACCTGCAGTGAGAAGCAAGAGGACAGTCTCGCATCATAAGAAAATTGAACCTACAACGTTGGGATAATAAGTCATCTGCTTTAGCCACTACACTATTTAACACTGCTGTTGTTAGGGACTGTGAAGATTATAATACTAAAAGCAAGGCAATACTTTAATTAAAGGAGAATTCCGGTGTGATATTGACCTAAAGTGTATTGAAACATGATACCGAGTGTGAACGTATGTCTCATAGCCCATCTCGCTTGTCCCCTGCACTCCAAAATCTGGCTTAGTTAGCTGATGCTACCAACAGCTTTTTCAATAGTGGTGCTTCGGCATCGGGCTAGCCATGCAAATAAATCACTGTTTTACACCCATTTACGAGGCTCAATATACTCGAGCAACGAGTAAGAATGAACAGGTATGATAAGGGATCAGATTCCAAAAATAATTCAGTGGAAATGCATGGATTCCAGTTGCTGAAGAAACTGGAATCCATGCATTTCCACTGAATTATTTTTGGAATCTGATCCCTTATCATACCTGTTCATTCTTACTGCGTTTGACTTATCGCGGACTAAATTCAAGATGGCTGCAAACGCTTAAACTGTTGAAGATACTGTCTGTATAAATCGTCTTGTAAGTAAACTACCAGTGCTTTTTCAAAGTTCTCAATGTCTCGTTTTTAAATGTCAGGGCCCTCGGAAGTCTACCAATGAAGTGTGGAGATACATTGAGCCTCGTAAATGGGTGTAAAACAGTGATTTATTTGCATGGCTAGCCCGATGCAAGCACCACTATTGAAAAAGCTGTTGGTAGCATCGGCTAACTAGCGCCAGATTTTGGAGTGCAGGGGACAAGCCGAGATGGGCAATGAGACATACGTTCACACTCGGTATCATGTTTCAATACACTTTAGGTCAATATCACACCGGAATTCTCCTTTAACATAAATAGCAAGAATAAGCCAAGTAGGGGAGCAGTGTCTTAATCAAAATTAAGCTACAGGATAGATCAATCATTGAGTCACGAGATAAACATCCACTTCGCAAATGTTGGTTAGGCGGTTGTGATTTTTGGTTAGGCCCGACACCAACAGGAACTACCAAGGAATCCACACAAGTGCGACTGCCTAGGGGCAGTAGTTCAAAGCGACCAAACTTTAAGGTCCTTGTTTTGCGATTGAGAGTTCGAACTACCCTTTATAGAAACACCAAATCCAAGAACGATGAAGCGTACTACCAAGGTTGCGACCCAAGTTAGCAAACGATGCTTTCTAGAAACGACCCCCTGGTTGGGACCAGAGGGGTATTTCACATAGGCAGAATTCTCATAGGCCTATGTTAATAAGTATAAGGCTATCACAATTAAAATAATAACCATATGGTAGTAGGCAGACAATCTGTTTTGTTTTGTGAGCAAATACATTTAGCAAATAGTTAATAAATGGAATAAAGCTCCTTAAAAATTAGCACGGAGGTCTGATGTGAATGACAGCTAGCTGAACCAATAAGACGACATAATTACCATTAGAATTAACTTGGCTGTTAGCCTGGTCGGGACCAGGCTAGGTGCAGAGAATAAATCCCCATGGTAATTTATGTGCCATCTCTTTTGTGAAACCAAGTCAAGGCTAAATTCATCCAGGATAACCTAAAAAATCCCGGCTTAAACCCTAATCTGGGTTTTGTGAAATACCCCTAAGGCTAGGTGCAGTCGGAGAATAAATCCCCATGGTAACTTATGTGCCGTCTCTTTTGTGAAACCAAGTCAAGGCTAAATTCATCCAGGATCAACCAAAAAATCCCTTAATCCCTTATCTAGGTTTTGTGAAATACCCCTCAGGTTGCGGGGGTTGTTGGCACGATGTATTCACATGTCAACTTTTGGCGGCGGACGGGGCGGAATATGTGTAGATGACTTGTGTTACAAACACTGACACTGACTGATGTGGCACATCTATTTAGTTGCACTTTATTCAGCTAGTTGAACAGGTATGTGAGATAAGAGGTGAGCAAAAGGCTTAATGTTCCTTTATTCCCTTTCTCCTCTCTCTCCGCTTTGAATTATGCAGCCAATGTCGTGTTGTGTTTTCTCACTGCTCCCTGGAATCTCCCTGGGGATTACAGGAAGCAAGCTGAAAGGATGGTGCTGTAAAATAGGCATGAGGCATGATCTGACTACAACTTAATTTCTGAGCTTGCAAGTTTCTTTAAATAATTGCACAGAATCAAAGAAATAAAACAATGATCAAAGTATAAAACGTATTATGCACAATGAAGGCTACAGTCCAAAGAAAACATACTGCACAACACACCAACAAAAATCTATTTTATTTAAAATAATTTAAAAGTGATGATCCTGTGCACAGGTACACAGAGACAATTTGTATAACCCCCACACACACACCATTATCTCTAGCAAGCTATAATTTCTTTTTTTTTGTACAAATCCTTTTATGAA
This sequence comes from Alosa alosa, assembly GCF_017589495.1. NCBI lineage: Eukaryota > Metazoa > Chordata > Actinopteri > Clupeiformes > Clupeidae > Alosa > Alosa alosa. The sequence goes on from NC_063210.1 coordinate 4,038,310, forward strand.
TTGCCAGGAAATCTAAAAATCTACTCAAATAATGGTTGTCCACAACCCAGTACTACATCATGATCAAATAAAATACTGTTTTTTTTTATTGATTCATGCCCCCAGAGTGCAACACTGGGAGCATTAACATGGGGGCTCAAGAACATGCCCCCAGAGTGTTAGTCTAGCTATCACCAGACCAAGCTCAATCTTTTAAGAGACTGCTATGTATTTTCTACTGCACAAGAGGCGTGATCAACGGGTATAGTTCAAATGACTCTGTACGCAATTGGATAGTCATTCACCAATCTGACCAACGAACCGGGTGACGTTGCAGAGCTAATGCGAAAACTCCAGGCAGGAAACTTTCTGGAAACTTGTCAACAAACGTATCGTTCGTTCAAAAATTCTAAAACAAAGATGATTTTTAATACTTCAAAATAACATTTGATAAATGAACCTTACATTTTTCAGTAGCCATGGGTGTGTAGATTTTGAACACAATCTGGTTTGGTTCCTAATGGGAGCATTTACTGCTTTAAAAATCTGATTTTGTTTACAGTGCACAGAGTTTGGTGCTGGGCTGGTGGGTGCCTTATTTCCGCCGTACTCGGCGAAAGAACTCTCGTCGTGAAATCAAAATTCCACTGGAGATCCAAGCGGATAGACCTACGCACCTTTACAACACTGTTTACAGCTCTTCGAGTCACGGTAAAATGGCATTTTTGGTACATAGCTAATTTAGATACAATTATGGGGTGGGGGCTTGTGTTTCTTTAGATCAGATCCACCGTCTTGGTTTGTATAGAAATTAATATTAAGTGACACATACACGAAATAGGTGACGTTCCATTTATCAGCGGTTTGCAGAAGCAGCAATGGCATCGAGCGATTTTTGCAGGTTGTGCAAAAAAAACATGAAAGTGAATGGTATTTACACCCACTCGATCGATTTGTTTGCTAACCTAAAAAAGACATTGAGCCAACGTCGAGAGGGTAAAGGGAATTGGATTGACGGTCATGAGAGAGACTTTGCCGTCGCTCTGCTATCGTCATTGTTTTAAACCTGCCAGTAGCGCGCCAGGTGGATAAGCCAGCTTGTGATTGGTCCTGGCAAAATTGTAACGGAAGCAGCAGAAAAAGATGCACGGGTTTCCAGCCTGAGCTGCAGGGCGAAAAAGAAATTGCCGGCAGATCAGGCTGGGTTTACCCAGTCTACCAGAGTGTAGTACTGTAGCTGCCTGGCTGCTCTAGCTGTTGGCTGCAGCAACTCGAGCTAGGTAGAACCGATTGTTTTCTTTTTTTGTTCTTTTTTTACTTTGTCTAGTCACATTTTTCAGAGTGCGAACCACTCATAGCCTCTTTTTTTTCTCGTAACGACAATACTTGGTGAAGAGAGATCTAATTGAAAAATCGCCAGAATTCTTCTTTAAAGGTGCCATGTGTAATGTCCCCCAAAAAATCAATTCATACTCCACATTCCATAAAAGATGGGGGCAGTATACCTCCAGAAAGTGAGTTGGTCTACCCTAGAGTAACAACCGAGACCGTGTATATTGGTTTGGCTGGCGGTTATGTTGCCCACATACCGCCTCCCATGGCCGAAACTGGTATTATGACACCTGTCGGGCTGTGGCTAGTAATTTAGCATGCTAATTCAGGTTGATATCTCTGCAGCACTATACCTTGTCATTTTTTTAATGACATCATCGCCCTTATTTCTTCTCATTCTTTTGATGTGTGTAGCTCATTTTTTGGATATTTTTACCTCAATTCTTACACATGGCACCTTTGTCCAGTTGCTGGAATTTTATGTCAAAGAGCTATTAAACGCACAGCTTTGGAAAATGCACATAAATACTTGCATTTTAATGCGTTTAAACACATGGTTCTCAGAACACATGTAAATGCTGAATGTCATATTTCATTTCAGTGGAAGATATTTTCATTCTGAATAGAAGAAAAAAAACCTCATTGTAAACTTATTCAAAAGAATGATGAAAACAACATCCACCAATACAAATTGCAATATAAAATTAGCTAAAATTGTGACTTTTAACTGCTCTGCCCTTGGCAATGACTCAGCTTGCACCTTTCTGCAGATATCCTTAGGGTGGCCCCTAGCCTCTGGTCATGATGAATCACCTTTGCCTTCCCCTTTGATATTCTACTACTGCAGCAACATCTACACTCCTTCTCTGGGCTGTTAAGGGAAGGGGATTTGCCTGATCCCTGGGCTCATCAGAAATGCCAAGTGACCTGCTATTCTGTTAACACAGGGCAAACACAGAGGGCCACCTTTCTCCACACCATCGACCTGTAAAACACAAACATGGAAACACAAGTACATCATTTACCATCATGCATGTACAGTTGCCCAAGACAATATGTTTGAGTTAATATGATCAAACAGTATTTGATATGTCACACTTCTAGAATAACACACTGTTACTGTACATATACAGACATATTGTCATGTCACATACATGGCCATCAATTTCATGGATAGAAAAATGCTCACATATGTGATGGGGACTCTGTGCATTCTAAGGCGGGTATTTAGATTAACATAGTTGGAGCATCTCGGAGTAGAGCACTGGAGCACAGGATTCTCTGCTGGAACTGTAGTCAACTCTGACCTCAGGAAGTACTCCTGCAAAGATAAGATATGCTTTATGTGACAATGTGCTGAAAATAGTATTTTTGGATAAAAAAAAACATAATTTTGAAGGTATAGATTTAAAGGTAGTAGGTTGTCTGTGTCACATTAGAAATATACAATAACACTAGTGCTTCAACTTTGTATCGTAACACAAATAGTCTCTTTGAGTCATATTGACAACTTTAGGCTTGGCAGGATAATCAGTGAAGTAGATAGATATCAGTGTGTACTGGTCCATGGATATTTATATCTATTAAACGTAAATTAACTTAAATAGCTAAACAGATAAATGTCACAGAGATGGAAAGAGGAAGAGCACTAACTCCTGCACGGGCAAGGATATTGGTGATGGTCCTGGTTATGAACACAGTCCTCTTTGCACGGGTTACTGCCATATATATGAGATTCCAGTCATCATCTTCAATGATGCTTTGATTTCCTAAAGAAAACATACATCCTCAAGACATGCTTGTAAACAGAATACTTTAAATATGCATTCTTATTTATTTATATGAACAATATGGATAAATCCTTGCTTTCTCTATGAATGCACAAATATGCACATTAAGAAATTGACACTTGCAAATACACACACCACAAGCTAACTGATACAATGACAGACTAACCTCCTTGTTCCTGAGTTGGCAAGGCCTGGAGCGCTCTGAAGTCATCTGTGATGACAACAGTATCAAATTCCAGTCCTTTGGCCTTGTGCATCGAGCCCAGAATAAAATCTGAGAGCAGTAGCAGAATTAGAGAAACAAAGTGTGCAAAGAGAATATACACATATCAAAGGAGTTAAAGATTAGTCTAAAGTTGCTGAGCGAAAGAGAAAAAATACTACATGGGAGTACAATGCCAAAAACAGAACGGGTCTCTATTAGTGGAGGTTTATGATTCAGGGTCAAAGTCAGTTCAGAGACTGAGAGGTTTGTCCATAATGAGTGATTTTGGGGTTTTTGTTTAAGTCAAAACAAGAGACAGACAGTGAGATATGCACTGTCTGTCCCCCCGCAGATATCTGTCTCTTCCTCATGGCTTACCTGCGTAGTGTAGTCTTGCCTGGTTTCTCCTACGAATGCGCTCCACTAGCTCTGGAATGCGCTCTCCATATTTGTCCACCACGGCAATCTTCCACATCATCTCCTGATCCTCTGTCATTTCAGCATACTGGCACAGACCTGGATACCCATGCAGCCCTGCCACTCCACCCTCACTGAATCGCCGGATGAAAGAGTCTTCAATCGGTAAATCTAAGTGTGCTGACAGTGAGGAATATAGGGTGTAGGGTTGCGCTGGGTTTTACAATTGCATCGAACATGACTCAGCCAATCATAATCAAGGACCAGGACTATCCGTTAGTACTATCCTTAGAGAAGTGAAACTTACCACGATGTCTCTGCTTCAGGACCCAAATGTCATGAATTTTACTCAGTCCAAATGTTTTTATACCCTAAAACAGAGGACAGCACAGCTTATTCCTGATGAGAGTATTGAAGGTTATACCTATTCCATGGAGAGTACAAAAGTGTTTCTAACAGAACACATTAGATAGTATGGATACATAGATTGCTTGTTGCCGTGGAAATCAGTAAACAACTGCATGGCCTTGTTAGTGCCGCTGATGTCTGCTACTATGTGGCGACTATCCCACATATCTCTCCACACAAGAGATAAGACAAGATTTCCTTATTGTCATTTTACAACATACAACAAAATTCAAGTGTACTCAAGAACCAGGCTCAGTATAGAGTAAAATAGATCAAGTAAACAAAATATAGTAAAATAGATAGCAATTTCGATAGTTCCGGTCCTTGATTGTGATTGGCTGAATTGCGTTCGATGCCGTTGTAAAATGCAGCATGAACATACACCTTGACCGCATTTCGTTCTATATTACTGCGCTACCATAATTTGATACAAAAGTTAAAGCTGCTTCTCAACGTTGCTTGGCAACCATTTAGATAGAGGAAATATATTTCTTGGCGGAAGAATAATTATCTATAAATATATCGTTACATTTCTAGTTGCTGCGCCTTCACTTTATGAAACTTTGCCAGGTATATTTATAGTAACAGTTTTAGAAAAGCAATAAGCTCCGCTAGCGCGTTGTGCCTAACAACGCCCCTTAGCTGTTGTAGAATCACTGTAACCGAGCGGCCTCTCGTGGCTTATTGCTTATATAAGTAATAAGATAATAAAATAATAAATACTCTTCCTCCATTTACCCATCTTCCCTCAACAAACAGCAGAGCACAATATGTACTTGTCCAACATGCACTTACAAGTTCACAATAGCGGTAGTATCCTATATAAAGTAATGTGACTTAAATGTACTCTAAGCAATGTTGGGTAACGTCACTTCTGTTGGCGTTCAAACAAAACCAAGAGCTAGCTCGCTACTCCCTCCCCCCTCCCTCCCGTGCATGTGACAAAAAATGTTTTAGCTTAGAAACCATGTTACATCGCTTAGAGCACCTTTAAAGGTATACTATGCAGCTTTAGGTATTTTTGGCTACTGTAGAGGTCCCTCTAGAGTCGCGATATATTTATATTTTACTCTGCTGTTGTAAATAGCAAACTTCTCGTGACTTGTCCCAACTGTACACAATGAAAATGCTTTTGTTGTGGAAGTGAAGGCTGAACAACAGGCAAAAACTCCAAAGAGCTACATCTACTAACGAGGTAATGTTTCATAACGATTTATGATTTGTCGGGCCGCCGTTCTTGAAGATGCATGGCTGGTTTTCTCGATAGCGACTCCCTATGTCTATGCTGTACAGCTATGCAAGATGAACGATTTGCCTATTACAAGTTCCTTTACCATCAAATTAAGTACATATATACTCTTTTGATCCCGTGAGGCAAATTGGCTTCGTAAAGGTTATATTAAGGTGAAAATCTTGCAAAGTGCACCTTTAAATGATTTCTATAGCGCACCATTGTGTTCATATCCTACATAGTGTCTCTTTAATGATTTCTTATGATCAGTTGATTGAGGTGGTTGACTCACGCCTATGATGTAGATTCGGCTGGTAGGGTTGAGGCCTGTAAGCCTCACTGCCTCATGGAAAATGGAGGCGTTTGTGCGGCTGAGGATAGCCAGCCTTCCATCAGCTCCACCCACACCCGTCAGAAACCTGCGCCGCATCTCAACATCCTGTCCTCTCACAGAGTCTGTTACACACACACACACATATAAATCTACTGTCATATAAACCATGGCAGAAAATAATGTCTGTCTCCAATGTTAGAAATGCCGCACCTCTTTGGTTTCCTCCAACCATTGTCTTCTTCACACCTTTGCCGACTTCAAGTATGGTTGCACCAACACAGGCGATCTCAGGACCAAATCTGAAACTCTGAGAAAGCAATCTCATCTCATCATCTACGTAAGGTTAATGGTTAATAGTAAGTGGACGTCAGTATGTATTACTGGAAGTCTTCATGTAAAACAGTATACCGGTATGAGTCTGGTACCTGTGTCAGGTAGTAGATGTGTGTGTGTTGGATTGTGTTCAGGTTGTTGATTGCTCCTCTGAAGCTGTAAATCTGTTGGTGAGGGTCTCCCACCAAGATCTTTGCACATGGTTGAGACAGCAAGATGTCCATGGTCACTGGGGATGGATTATATAGTCTTTAGAGCTGTTTGCAGTGGCCCTTTAGTTTGATCTAGTCTTGAAAGTGTAACTAAGCTAGACTGATGAATTCTGGTAAATCTTATGCTGCAGACAAGATGGTAGAGTTCTGGAATTGGTATTTGGTTACCGCGCTCAGAGTTTAGTGCTGGCCTGGTGGGTCGTCTACTTCCACCCTTTCAACGTTACATGAACGCAAGGGCGTAGGTTTGGTCTGAGACCAAAAAAAAAAGCCACTCAACTCTTTCACCAGCCACTATAGATATATAAAATGATTAAAATGTGCTACTGTCCAACTACTATCCGTGATTAAAATGTGCTACTGTCCAACTTGATCTAACTATACTATGTAGCCTACATAATCTATTTGGTCTGTTATGAAATCATGCATTGACCCATTTAAGCACAGCTCAGTTTTAAGAAACTTAAATACATGCATGCTTAGCATTATGTGAAAATAAATCATTAAGGCTACATTGACAAACTCTTAACCGTGAGCTGCCTATATATTCTCTGATTCTAATATTTACAGATATCTAGGTGATGTAAGCACAGCTCGGTTTTAAGAAATGCTTAAAGACCATGTTGAATTTTGCTACAATTTATTTCAAAACCGGATTACTCTGGAACAGCTAACTATACACGGGAATGCATTACACCTTTGTGTTCGGTAAGGTCTACTGTTTATTCTGATATATGGTTTGTCCTGTGTTGCGTGAAGAGTGTGTAGGCCTATGATATTTCACCGAGACGAATGGATGTGGAGATGGGCACAGAGAATAATTATTAAATCTCTTGAAGTTATTTTTCTCGTGAACTGTTTATCACAGCAAATAGTGGCTAGCTAGCACCGTTTAAAAGCTGAGAAAAGGCTCTTTCATGTGACACATGTGTGAGTAACCTACTTCTCGAGGAGTTCAACAGAGAAGAATGGGTGAATTTGGACGCACTTCAAATGCCTTGTAGTGAAGTGATGCTGAAGCGCTGCTCCAATGTGCTGCGCAGGAGACTGGTAGTTCTGGTAGTTATTATAGGTACTGTAACTTCAAATCAGCGCGATTTACCCTTATAGGCTACTGCACATTACAATATCTGTACGAGATGATCCGCAGCACTGAAGTGAGAACTGATTTAACTCTTTGTGTAGCGCATGTGAGCGCTTTTTTCCCCATTTCAACCTGAATATTGGTGGGGACATTTCAGTCATAATTTGACATTGGTGTGGACACGTCCTTCGGTCCCCACGCAAATCTACGTCCCCTGCATGAACGGTTAGACTGAGAATTCTCGTCGCTACCTCAAAATTCCACTGGAGCTCCAAGCGGATTTGTTCACACAGCCTTACAAGACTGTTTATAGCTCTTCGAGTCACGGTAAATAGGTTTTTTGGTACATAGCTCATTTAGATACACTTATGGTGTGGTGCTTGCGTTTCTTTAGGAATCCGCCGTCTTGGTTTGTATAGAAATGAATAGTAATTGACACATACACGTAAGAGGACGGAAACACGGGGCTGGTGGTAATAGGGGGCGATCCGATAGCAATAGCATAACAGCATTTCATACAGTGTTCATGTAAAAATCTTCCAATCTTCCAAATTTAGTTTATGTAAAAATCTTCCACATATGATTTGCACACCTGGGGTACAATCCTGGGCCTCATCAATAAAGATGACGTCGTAGTGTTCCATCTGGGCACCTTCCAGCTGCCACAGTTTAAGGTATCCTACAGAGGAGCAGAGGGCAAGTCAACAGTGCCAGGTGCTGGATGTTGCTGTTACATCTTTTGATGTCACATCTATCTTTTATAATGTGGCAATTGCCTTTACCATCATGATACATGTGATAGGCAGACTCGGATGTTGGCTCAACCTCCTTCATCTTCTCCCATATGCGCCTGGCGTTGTTCACGAACATCTGGCAAACAAAGAAGAAAGAAAGAATAAAAGTCAGTGCGGTGTAATTACAGCAATAATGCCACTCCCTGCCAAGTTTTGTATACTGTGTATTTGACCATGTGTATCTGTATTGCTGCAATTGCTGTAATCCTAGGATAAACGAGTCATATCTGAAATATATGTGACATGTATTGTCTATGAGCATGTCTTAGCCAGTACAGGCAAGCCCCTGTTTACCTGTTTCTGAGTTTCAGTAGGCCGCTGCATGTGCCCACTGGTGCTCCTGTACCATTCAGGCACATGCTGGGTGTCTATGTGAGGGTCTGTGGAGGCCCAGAAGTTGTTGATGGTCTTAGTGACCACCTTGGCCCACACAATGCTGCGTTCACCGTGAGGCAATACCCGGAAGACAGAGAATATATTCAGGCTGGAGAGACCCAGCTTTTCACGGTACCTGGGGAGACCATAGGGGATCAGCATGAGTGTTCAGATAAGAGATAAGAGAATAGCTAAGATAAGAGAATAACACTAGAAAGTTCATTTTAAAATGAATGTACTTCCAATCGAAGCATTATAAAGCCTAGTAAAACAGGAAGAAACAAACCTCTGTCCTACAGCAGCATGGGCAAGGGAGTGGATGGTTTTGCATGAAACGTTGTCAGGAAAGATGCGCTGTGCCTGCATCTGTGCAGGTTTATTGAAGACCGATAAAGCCGACATAAAAGGAACCAACATCTCTGCTCAACAACCTGAAGTGAGGGCCTCTGCTTGCCATTAAAGCGGAAGAGACGTGAACGGACCACCAGAGTGGTCGTCTTCCCTGTACCTGAAATACCCCAACAGTCTCACACAATGGCTGGCTCCAGTAAAAAGAAATGAATACATTTATGAAATTCTGGAATAAGGCCCTCACCAGCAAAGGCCATGATTTTGACCACATGTTCTTCCTCTGTGTTGTGATTCAAAATCTGCTGCTGTTCTGGGGTCATCTGGTTCTCGCTGTGTGGAGACAAATACACATTAATCATTCATTAATAAGAATTCAGTTTGTGTATGTGTGTGTGTCAGAAACAGAGAGAGAGAGTTCTGACCTGCCCTGATCTGCCTCTGATCTGTTGGAGGGAAGGATGTTCTCCATAATGTGCAACACGTAGTAAACATTATAGTGCAACCTAGACACAGACACAAGGAGACGAGAGTAATACGGAAAATGTAAGGTGTGGCAAGATCAGTTTAAGTTCTCATAGGCTAAATCAGTAAGACCTAAATAAACCATTCAGTAGACAAGAAACATTATACCGGTATGCATGCATACACATATAAGTAAACAATAAGTGCATCTCACCGGTTGCTGATTTTGACCCGTTTGTCTGCCATGGCGCGCAGCAGAGTGGCGGAGCACCAGAGAAACTCTGAGAGCTGCTCAGGGGTCAGAGGGCTCCATAGACTGACCACCAGCTGCCATACCTCTTCCACCCCGTCAGCCAGAACTAGCATCAGAGCCAGAGATGACCACGGGTCCTCCTTTAATTAATAAAATATTAACAAATTCATTGATGAACCATTCACTTCATTAACTGTTAAAGAATAGCTATGGCACAGTGCAGTGGACACACCGTCTGTTTCATGCTCTCTGGCATGCAGGCTCTGGCCTGCTCATAGAGGCGGTGACTCCTGATGCACTCCAAAATCCTGTTCTCTCGATCTCCCTCGGAACCCACAGTCATGCAGTGGAAGGTCTGAGACATGTACCTATACACAAACAGACACACAACCACACACACAATGACCAACGACTTAGCCAATACATCGGGGCCCACTACTGTTTGTATAATTTTTTTCTTTACTGAATAGGATACCAGCGTCACAAATTAATAGATTAACCAGTGGTACCTCTACATTTAAACTGCTACTTTATCAAGCAGTAGTGTGAAAATGTTCAGGATAGACACTTTTTCTGTGTATTGTCAGATACAGTTGACAGGATCCAGTGTTGGCCCAGATTACTTTGAAATGTAATCAATTACTGAGTACAGACTACGCACCAAGTTTTGTAATTAGTGACATGATCCATTGGATTACATTAATAATGCAATATAATTTGAATACTTTTGGCTTACTTCAAAATAAAATACTCAAAAATTTAATACATTAAATAAAGAAGACACTGATAAAAAAAAATCCTTTTCTTTTTCACTTTAAAGCAACACAATGTAAGGTTTTTTTTTTTACCTTAATGGCGTCAAGCTCATTTTGATACTACACTGACTTAAAATAGTATGGCAAATAGCACTTCTGACATTGCTAATGCATGCCCAGAATGCCTTCTATTACATTATGAAATGTTATTCTCACGGTTAGAAGCATGACCCTTTTTGTCTGTTTCAGCAAATGGATAGAGAGAAAAGTGTCTAGAAAAGGGCCTTGACTGTGTGCGTGTTTGCGAGTGAGTGTTGGGGGTGCAAGATGGCCTACTTGATGGGTAAAATACTGGCATTGTGTCTTCTACATTCCATGTTCATTCACTATTAACTACACTGTATATTGACTGCATGATGTAAAGCTATGTTATGTATTGAAAGACGAATCGTCACCTTCCTAAAATAATGTCATGAGTAATTTGTTGTTAAAATGTACTGTATTTTAGGAAGGTGACGATATTCAAAATGTATTCAAGTAATCTTGACATTAGACATTAGACTATAATCTTATTAGACATTTTTTATGTAATCTGGTCTGATTACAGTTACTTGTTTTTTGTAAACAGATTACGTAATTACTTGTAATCAGTTACTACTCAACCCTGACAGGTTCACAGTCATACTTTGCCATGTGTAATAAACAGAGGTTATTGTTGTCATCAGGGGTCATGCGGTTTTCCTGCAGAATGGAGATGACCTCTTGCTTTCCCACTTCCTCCTGCTGATGGTAGCGGATGTAGGACTTCTTCCAGCGGCAAAACTGTAACAGATCATCAATTAAATGACCAAATACGTCAATAAAAATTATACTCAATGGTGTTTTAAGCCCCCACTGTCGACATCAAGGCAGTGCTGTGACAGTCGACTTCAAGGCACCTAACCATAATCCTTAACTCTAACCCTAACCCTGCAGCGCTGCCTGGAAGACGATGTTAGGGGCTTAAAACACAAGTAACAAAAATTACAGGAGGTGTGGATGTATTTCCATCTGAGTGTGTGTGTGTGTGTGTGTGTGTGTGTGTGTGTGTGTGTGCGCGTGTGTCTGTGTGTGGACTACTATTTAGTGTGCATAGTCCCATACCCCTTCACTTGAGATGATATTCCTCCACTGTCTGCAAACCTGGTTGGCCCGAAGGAGCAGGTCAGGAGCTGGGAGCATGGCCAAGATGGCCCTCAGCACGGTTTCAGGCAGGGCGTCGATACGTGTGTCTGGGGGAGGTGGAGGAGCCTGCACCACCTCTGGCTCCCTCTGCTGGGGAACATTCCCAGTGTTCCTCCCAAAGTAAGAGTCCAGTGTTCTCTGCTGAGACGTACCTGCTGGTTGCACTGATAGACAGTCAGTGGTTTGAAGGCAAACTGGATATGGGTGTCAGGTTAAAGCTCTCACTTACAGAGAACTCATATACATACATTGAGAAACACAAACCAATTTCTTAAGTGGAACAAGGCGATGTGCTGTTTAGTCTCTTACCTCTCCTGCCTCTCCTGCTTTGTGGGCTGTATGGGGTGCGAGGGCTTCGGCCCGGTGATTTCAGGCGATTTGCAGGCATCTCTCTCTATGCACATATAACACAGAGATAAAACAAAACAAATAACTGCCAGGTGATTCACTGCATGTGTTTTCTACCTAACTGGAGGTGAAAGAGAGATCAATATTTCCCAACTAAATACAAACAGGTCACCCAAAACAGCTAGGCTAGTATAACTGGTATGGAGGCAACTGGTCTAGAAACATGATGGTGGCTGTTGACTACATGTTGTTGCCTCTACATGTTCCCTAGTCCTAATGCATAATGGGCTGCAGGCTACATGAGTAATTCATGGAACTGGGAACTCATTGTTGTAGGCAAACACTGTTCAGATGTTCATGGCTATAGCCTATTGACAAAATTAAAGAATATTATAAGCTTCTAATTTAAGAATATTATAAGCTTCAGAATATACATTATACCATAAAACCTTGCTTGCAACTGTTGATTGTATGGTGATAATAACTGTGCACGGTTGGGCAACCTAGCTATGAAATAAGTAGCCTAGGCTACAAAGGCCTAGATATTGAATGATATAGCCAAAACAGCTTATGAATATTCTTTTTATTATGAACTTAGTAGCTACATCTACTAACTACTAGTTAAGATGACAGGCCACACAAAAAAATCTGATTTTGACAACATAGCCTAACGGGTACGGAGCGCGCCAAAGAAGATGGTGGAAATTTATTTTGCGAGGGAATGCAAAAGCATTGTGAAGGAAGCAACGCAAAATAATCTCTCCCTTCGCGGGCTCTGTATACTGGTGCTCAAAATATTAAGCCAAAAAGCCTACAGAACAGAAGCTGTGACAGTGAGTTTTATTCTCTATGTTAAAATGTAATTTAATGATGTGCTCATTCATAATGTAATAGGCTACAATATGCTTCCCTCAAATAACATATTTTGACACGCATTTAGGTTACTTTGGAAATTGCCTCCATGATGAGAAATACAAAATTAAAAAACGTCACCACCATGCACATGTTTTAAATGAGCAAATTACGATTTTGTTTGTAGGCCTACCATAGTTTAAATCGCCCTCTGCGCTTTCAGGGATAGCTTCTTCCTGTTACATTTCCATATTGCAATGATTTCGTCAGACGGAGCAGGCTAGCTGGTCACTGCTGTAGTTTCGTTTTCTGAGAATTGACAATTAAGTCAGATCAAATTACGCAAGCTATAACAACCTTTGGCATAGGCTAGGGCTTGTAGTCCGGCAGCCAAATGCCATAATTTAGGTGAACCTGGTTTTGTGGGTTAAAGTTTTTTTTTTTTTTGCTGTTTCTTGTTACCAAGGGGTAACTCAATAAGATTAGAGAGGGTGCCCGGTGATATCCCTTGAGCAATTCTCGATATTAAGCCTTTCTTGTTCAATGTGTTGATTATAAGGCGAGGCACTGCAGGTGAATAGGGTAAAACAAATTAACTAGCAGATATCACTATGAAACTTCCCCAGTTGATTACTTACATTAATATGAAAAAAACCCCATGTAGGCCTATTGCAAGTTTTCTGTAATTTAATGTTCAAATATGCAAATTAGGCATGATCTAATTAAATATGTGCTGATTTGCATACACTTTAAAAAAGCTAAATCTGAACATTGGATAAAGCCAGGTTCAAATTTACTTTATCATTGTGTTGACATATTATATGAAAAGGAAATTATGGATCTCTTTTTGTTATTCAGTAAATACTGCCAGTAGCCTTAAAAAAAATATTTTCGCCATGTTCTTAGGAATAAAATTTCATAAATCAGGCTAGGAATAATATATCAACAAACCCCTCAGTAAAAGCCATCTGAATATGGTTAGGTATAAGACTGGAAAGTTTGGTATATGTAAGTGCTTCTGAAGTGCAGATTTCATTCTCAAAGTGGGAGAGGAAACTCATCCAAGTGCTAGCATCTCTCAGCACGTCTCTTAAGGTTTTGGGAGGGAGGTTTACTTACTACACAGCTATGTAACTGACTACTGTTAGCCTGCACTGCCCTCTTTTAGCTGATGTACTTTAGCTCTGTACTACTGTTCTAGTTTCCATAAAATATACATTTATTTTTTATTCTTTATCGCAGTATAGTCTATGCTCAGAGCCTAACCTCATCATTCAAAAAGAGAATATTCATTTTTAAGTATTGATCCATAGACATGCATTAAAATACTAATGCCTAATAATACACACAGGTCAGTCTGACTAATTAAAAAAAAAATATTTAAAAAAATTCCAGGCTTGATTTTTGATTCCACTCGACTGAAATATTTAAATTCCCATCCCTATAGTTGACATAGTATATATATACTTGGATATTAAAGTGAGAGTTTTTAGTTTGGTACAGAGTTCACAGTCATGGAGCCTGAAACCGAGGAATGCTACTTAAGTTGGAAATTCAACTGCCATTTGAAGAAGGATTCATTGATTCGTTACTGAGCCCAACCAGTCTATCAAAAAATGTCAAACTTGCACCAGACTCCCATTTTGGAGATGATCAGATGTGGCTGCAAAGAGTGAAACCCCTTGTAGCTCTAAGATTTTCGGGTTAATGGTGTGCCCTGCACAATGTTCTGTGCATGTTTTTAAGGTACTGTAGGATGTTCAGGAGAACAAATGAGCCAGAACTGCTCTAAAAAACTAATACTAAAGGAAATGTGTACATATTCCAAATTATTACAGGAGATATCTGAAATTATGAATTCATTTTTGACATAGAAAAGGGTTAAATTTTCCCAATTTGAATGCATGAAGTATTGTCTGAAAACTATCACACGGCAAACTGTTTTTAGTACATTCTATTTGAGTTGATTTGCTTTTGATATGTGTACTCACCTTGAAATGAGAGGTATTTCCTATTTTTTTTTCATGATTTCGCACATAGGGCTTTAGGGGTTAATATATGAAATTGCCCAAGGGATATCACTGGGCACCTTCCTAAATATTAAAAAATAAGTCAATAAGTCTAAGCAAAATAAATGAATAAATAACTGACAAAGCAAAGGTCTGACCCCATGACTACTGGACTACTACTGGCATTATCTGAAATACAGAAATGCATTAATTGGTATAGAAAAGGGTTCAATTGTCCAAATTTGAACTCATACAGTATTGTCTGAATAACTATCACACAGAACAAACTGTATTTTAGTAAATTTTATCACATGTTGATTTGCATTTGATGAGTAGGCCTCACTATCCCACCTTGAAACAAGACATATTTACCAATTTTGTTTTTCTTAATTTTAAGTCCATTGGCTTTTTTTTCATATTTAAACAAAAATTACAGAAAACTTGTAAATAATTATTTTTTCATATTAATGAAAAAATTATCAGCAAAATTTTGGAAATTGTTTATTTAGTGATATCTGCTAGTTACATTTTTTACCCTATTCACCTGAAGAGTCTCGCCTTATATTCAGCACATTGAACAAGAAAGGGTTAATATATGAAATTGGAGGATTTCACTTGGGCACCCTCCTAAATCTTAAAGAGCTACCCCTAGTCTACAAGATTCTGCAAAAACACTTTAACCGACAAAACCAGGTCTGACCCCATGGCTGCCGGACTATTGGCGGGGGTAGGCTGTACGCCTAGCCTACACTGCTGCAACGCAGAGGATCTGTGTGACGATGGCGTCAGTGCGACGCAGAGACATGGCAGTTTCTCATTTAAATCAAAAATAGAATGGTTGAGCTGTCATCCAGTTCCTTTATATACTTTCAGAAACCTTTCAATTATCCAACCGTGCATAGTAAAACATAGAAATTTAAAAGGTACCCCTAATGGCAAGGCCTAGGTCTACTATGTCAACTGTTCATGAGTGTCAAACTATGCTTCCGTGTCGATTATTTAAGTGTTTAGTCTAAAATATACTAATGCAATAACCTGATCTGTAAAATAATATCAGAAAGATTTAAATTACGCTTTAACATTTGCTTAGTGTTCTTCAGTTGCTTACAATCTAGTTGTGCCATCTGAACTGACACACTTCACTCAAAGGGTAGCTGTTTCAGTATAACACTGCATGAAAGAATACATACATACATGTAGCCTAACATACATGAAAACTTTGGGAAGTATTACATCCTCTACAATATTAGGCTTCTACAAATAACATTTAAACGATTTAATAACCAAAACATTATGAATATCCAGCAAAGAACACTGGGAAATTAACATTCAGCACCTGTTGCTATAGACCTGTGTGTGTAGTACAGGGTGTGACAGCCATCAGCCAATACCCTATAATTAAATTATATAGAACCTCATAATTAACATAGAGCTTGCAATAAATAAGTAGTCTTGTTATGTTATTTACAACAGAGATTACATTACATTGTAACAGGTAGAAGCATGACCCTTTTTGCCAGTTTTAGACTGATTGGGTACGCCCGGGTACCCAGTATGTTAAAAAATTGACGAAAAAGGGAACTCCGGTGTTGTTAAAAAATGTTTTTCTTTATTTCTGCAGCTTCATTACCCTGGAAATCCAGAGTTCTCGCGAGAGCACAATGGAATTGTCTCTGCGAGACACTCTGGCAAAGAGCAATGATGCACGTTACTTTCACCCCAACATTCCGGGAACCAGCTAAACTGATGAAGACAGCGCTGCAACGTTGGAGGAGAGTACACATTGGTCGTAGTCTTATCCGATTGCGTCGAAGTCCGAAATCATTCAGCGTAAACATGGTCTAGTGTTATCCAATTGCGTGCAGTGAGATTTTTAAATGCATGCTTGTTGCTGCCCCTCGAGTTGGGCCATTACATTGTTCTTTTCCAGACCCTTTCTATCTAATCTTTCTAGATTATCAGGGTCTGGATTTTTCAGGCTACAGCTTCATCTCATAGCACAACCCTTGAAACAGTTCAACTATACTACATTGAAATAATGTATAACACAGAAAAAATAGTAATACAGATCTCAGAAACAGTTCATTTATTGAAGACATTACATTCAAAACCAAAATAAAAAATATTCATAAACAGAGAGCAGGTAGGCAAGGAGAGGACTTAAAACAAAAAACAAAAGCAAACTTGCTTTCTGGGAGACAGTTTTTTACAAGGCAAGAGTATAGAGCACTGTACAGTACGGTGTGGTAGCTGTGGTGAACCATGAGATCATGTGAATGCCTTACAGAGTCTCCTTCTCTCCCATCCTGACCACTCTGAGGGGCATCCTCACCGTGGAGGCCGTGATAGAGCCAGCATAGGTGGGGGTATGGAGTGCTGTGCACCCTCCTCCCCCATAAAGAAATCGATACAAATGAAAGATTGAAAGCAACACTGAGCGCCCTGAGCCAACACTGTACCAAAACATAACTTGTGTGAAAATGCCAGCGCACCTTATGCCATTGATAAGCTTGGTTAGGAAGAGTGGGAGGGTATTGGGCTACCACCTCAGGTCAATGAGCACTTCTCTGCACAAGCACTACAGCAAATCCTAGCTCTCGCTCACACTGAATACAGGGGGCCGCGCTGACTGACGTGGCACATCAAGTTTAGTTGCACTGTTTACAGCTAGCCGGACAGGCCTGTGTGACATGAAGCCAGCAAAAAAGGGGAAGGGGTGGGGGGGGTTGGGGGGGTGGAACACCACTGAAGATAATATGACAACCCAGCATCATCTCTACCATTCACACAAAGAGCCCATACAAAAAAGCACAGTTATCAAACACTTTCATAATAATGATTTTACACAGCAAATGGCAAGTAAATCCCATGGTGTCTGAATCCGTTCAGTTCCAGTAGAGCAGAGAGCAAACCCAGTCACTCACCACACCACTCATCTTTACACAAACACCACTCATCTTTACACAAACACCACTCATCTTTACACAAACACCACTCATCTTTACACAAACACCACTCATCTTTACACAAACACCACTCATCTTTACACAAACACCACTCATCTTTACACAAACACCACTCATCTTTACACAAACACCACTCATCTTTACACAAACACCACTCATCTTTACACAAACACCACTGGCAGAAAGTACAGCTCTCCAACACACATACACAAAAGCACTTAAATCACTTTAAAACCCAGCACATCATCATCATTGTCAGAACAGGATATAATGACAGCACATTTTCTATAAGTCTCTCTCTATGTATAAATAAACATTTTAAATCTTTATTAATTTTTGTATAGGATAAATAAAACAATACACACACACACACACACAGTTGGCAAGGAGTGGCCAAAGGGATATGACTGGTTAAAATTCCTCCACCAATGCCCCGTATTTCCATTTCCTGCCAACACACCTATACTCATGGCCACACACGCACATAAAACAAGCTAATTACTTAAAATCAATCTGTTAATGATACATACAAGTAAGATTAATTTTAGACCACACACACACCTCCAATGCCAGGACAAATTGTTGACGAGCAGATGCTCATGGACACATAAAAGACGACAGTCCCAGATTCCAGAGGCTGACTTCACACTCCAGTTACAGTATTGGGTAGCGTGCGTGTGTGCGCGCGTGTGTGTTCATGTGAGTGTGAGACAAAGCCACAGAGCGTACAGTCCTCAGTCAGATCTTTCTGGAATCTTTTGCTTCAAACAGCTTCATTCTTTCCTGCACGGTCAATCCTTCTTTTAAGCTCTGAAAAGGAGAAGAGAGAGACAGAGAGGGAAGTTCTGTCATAAAATTGCACAAGCTTAACGGATCAGAATGCATTTGACCAGCATGCTGTTATTCATGCCATCATCATGAAGAAAAGAACAACTTTGTCATAAGCTTTAAAACACACATACAAACATACAAAACATACAAAAACACACATGAAGTGACATTAAAAAATGGAAAAAAGAGAGAATAAATTAAAAACATTAATTTGCATACGCCTTGATGACTCATGATAGGTAAGGGGGAAAGTACACACAGAGAACTCAGGTCACAGTACAAACACCGCACCAACCATGTGTAACAGACACAAACACACATACGTACTGTATACCATTTCTAATGACATTGGGGTAAGAGGAGAGCCCAGCAGCCCCATGCTGCTGTGGCCCAGTGGACATGCCAACAGGTCAAAGGTCAGGGTTCATGCAGCATGCACTGAGGGTCACACATATACCTACATCACAACAGGGGGTCAGCTATCCCACGCTGCCACCTCACTGACCGACTAACAAAGAACATAAGAGACGCTCTTAGACACAGAGACACACACACACACACACACACCTTTCTGACTGACTAACTAACAAACAACATAGAGTGCTTTAACACTTAGACTGGACTCACACTTCAAATCACAAACTTAGAGAAAATACACTAACACTCACACAGAGGTGATTGCTCTAAGACTACAGGGGAAGCTCAGCCTCCACTAAAATTTCAGAGAAAATTGCATTAAATAATACTGTATTACATTAGCCTACCATTCCAACTAGAACATGCTAAAAACATGTTCAACTTCATGGCTAGTGTGTTCCACAAAAAGGTTTTGCCGGTCATCTAGCGGGATTTTGCACCCCTAATACACTGTTGTGATGACACGATCAATCAAAAACCCTTTCAATGGCACTACAGAGTGGGCTGATCTCAGTGCAGAAAAGCTAGATGTTTATTGGACAAATGCCACAAAATCGTACTTTCCAGGGAAGCCCGGCGTCTCTGGGAGTGACTGAGTTACGGAGTTTGTGACTTGCTTTTGTTTCAGTTGTGTATTTACTGCCATGCTGCCATGTCTCAGAACTCTAACGTATACAGGTTGGATCATTCTGGGTTTTGGGATAATTTTTGCCCTTATCGAACAATATAGCACCTTACTAATATTAATTTAATAATTGGCCATTTTTTTTCCATCTTACACTATTCCAAAGAGCAGCAACCGCCACTGACACACAAACACACATACACACACAGAAAACATATACACCTTTTCCTTCGACTAGGTGAAAAAGTGATTATGCTGTAAATTTACACACACTCTTACACACACACAGACACTCACCTTGGATCTGACCCCTCTCTGACGGAAGCGCTCATTTTTCAGGAAATCAGGATTACTCTTCGACTTCATTATGTCTGCATCAAGACATGTATTTACAAGACACATCAGATGACATGCTTATACTAACATATAATATTTATACACACTTATATGTATACCATTATATGTATTTATACAGGTATACATACAGTGCCTATAAAAAGTATTCACCACCTTGGATATTCCCCCTTTTATTGCTTTAAAGGGGAACTATGTCGTTTTTTTAGCTTATCTGAACAACCTCAGAGTCATTTAAATGGTTATATGACTTTTTTCGGGTTGAATGGTGGCCGCCGCGCTTCCCCCTAGCTCATGTGAGCGGAAAAACCTACTTGCAACTTTGAGCCGGCGGCCTCGCGGCCTCAAGACGGAAAGTCTCGCAGCATTGTGATGTAACAAATTGCTTTGCTGCACTACACACATACACACCAGGCTCCGACTAGAACAAGGCAGTGATGGAGTTTCTCAGACATTTGTCATGGCAGAGCCGGCGAAAAGAAGCAGAAAGTGAGTAAACCGTTGTTGGAGGAACAGGGGAAGAGGAAACGGCAGACCGACGATTGAGGAGTGTTGTTAAATATATACTCTGAAGGGGAAGCTCTACTGAGAAACCTGCGAGCAAAAAGCGCGAAAACAGCGAAGAAATTGCCAAAACTGCATAGTTTCTCTTTAATAAATGTAATATTTGTCCATTTAATTTGGCCTTTTTTACAATAATTTCCAGTCAAAGGGTCCAGTCACTGGTCAATCAGTCCTCCTGGCTATAAGTCCACCATGAAGACAACTGAACACTCCAAACAACTCAGAGAAAAGGTTATTGAAAAGCATAAGTGAGGGGATGGATACAAAAAATGTTCAAGTCACTGGAGTTCAGTGAAATCCATCAATAAGGAATGTAAGGAATGTGGCAAATGGGCAAATCTGCCGAGAGCAGGCCGTCACTAGAAACTGACTGACCATTCATTAAGAAGTGGTGGGGGAAGCCACCAAAACACCCACATGACAACTGTATGACAACTCTGAAGAAGTTAAAAGCTTCAGCAGCTGAGATGGGAGAAACTAGGCATACAACAACTTTTGCCGGAGTTCTTCACCAGTTGAAGCTCTACAGGTGAGCGGCAAAGCTCTTATTAAGTTCGCCCAAAGACATGTGGGAGACTCCAAGGCCAAATCGAAGAAGGTTCTTTGGTCTGATGATGCTATGTTTGGCGGACATCAAGCACAGTACATCACCAAAAATGCACCATCCCTAATTTGAAGAATGATGGTGGTAGCATCATGCTGTGGGGATACTTCTCGACAGCAGGCCCTAGAAGGCTTGTAAAGGTAAAAGTTAAATGAATTTAGCAAAATATATGGAAATCCTGGAGAACAATCTAATTCAGTCTGCAAGAGAACTACGACTTGGAAGAAGATTTACTTTCCAGCAAGACAATGAGTCGAAGATTACAGCGAAAACTACACATAAAAGGTTTAGACAGCAAGGAGTGGCCGAACCAAAGCCCAGACCTCAATCCTATAGAAAATCTGTGGCTGAACTTGAAAAGGGCAGTCCACACCCGATCTCCTTCCAACCTGACAGAGCTTGAGCAGTTTTGCAAAGAAAAATGGAGTACAATTGCAGTATCCAGGCGTGCAAGCCTAATTGAGACCTATCCACACAGACTCCATGCTATAATTGGTGCATCTACTAAATGCTGACTTGAAGGGGGTGAATATTTATGCAAACGCTTATTTTGCATTATATATTTTTAATTAATTAACATTACTTTGTAGAAATTTGCTTTCACTTTGATATTATAGAGGGGATTTTTGTCAATTATTGTACAACAGGGCCAAATTAAATTGATCAAGATTCCATTTATAAAAACAGTGGGAAGGGGAAATATACAATTTTCTAGGCACTATATACAATTTTCATACATTATTTGTTTGTCAAACACATTGCTTAAACATACCGTAACCAGGGGCAACAGCTGAGCCATCAGCAGTCCTTTCTCCAAGGGCTTCTGTAGCAGCCAACAGCTTCTCCCGAAGCTTGCCAATGTCACAGTCAGCCTTAGCCTTCACTATGCTAAGCTCAGTATAGATGCCCTTGTACTTATCGGATGCATACTTCTTATCCTACACATTCACACAAACACAAGGACGTGTTAAAGATTCCAGAAAAATACAGGACAGCTTTTGGTGCATGTCCTTAAAGCAGCATGTCAGTTCAAAAACATCAGGAGACATAACTTGTCAGTTTGACTGTGTGCATGTGTGAGTATCTGCCTGTAAGGGTTGGGGAGGTGGTGTGCATACCCGTAAAGCGGTCTGTAGTTCATCCTTCAGAGAGCTGATCTCCTGTTTGAGGTACTGAATCTCTGACTCCTTAATGCGCAACAACACCTGCAGAAGGCCAAGGAAAACACAAGGATACTCAAAGCAGATATGTGTGCCTGGGTGTGCAGACTGTTTAATATTATGGTATGTACATGACCGGGTGTTTATGAGTTACCTCTAGTTCATACAGGTCCTTGCCCTGTGTGAGAGGAGAGGTGGCAGTTTCCCCACTGAAGCAAGACCTCATTCGTGTGATCTCTTCTGCTAGACGGTTATTCAGTTCCTGAAACACACACACACATCCACGACAATAAGTTTAAAGTCATCTGAAGTATAGCAAAAGGTAGGTGTGCGTGTACGTGTGTGTGTGTGTGTGTGCGTGCCTGATTGTGTGTGTGGAGCTCTTGGTTCTCCCTCTGGCACTGCTGCAGGGCCTGCCTCTCTGCCTGTAGAGCCTGGGCCAGATGGGCGTTCTCCAAACACTTCTGAGAGTACTGCTCAGACAGCACCTCCAGCTCACGGTGGATGGACTGCAGCTCCTCTCTAAACACACACACACACAAAGTTGTGAGCAGGTTTGACATCTCCAGAGAGCAGTTTCTGCTACATGCATTAGCTATGTATTAGTATATTAGCTACATCCATTGCCTGACATGGGCAGCTAATACCAGGTTATTACTGAGGGACCAGACATGTATAAATGGGACTCACTCATACTGCATGCGCAGCTCATCGATATCTGTACTGACACCACTCAGCTGAGAGCGGTAGGTCTTCTCCAGCTCCTCCCGGTGTGCGTTCTTCATCGCCTCAATAGCTGCAAATAAAGATCACCAACATTGTCATGACATTGCGACTAACTATTAAGTCAGATCAATATCTGTAACAGTAAGAGTAAGAGACCTCATAACAACATGTTTCAATAGTAGGATAAGAAAAGACCCATTAATAGCACGGTAAGAAAAGACCCATTACTTTTTTTTTTAGTAATGCTGCCAAACCATGTCAAACGCATACGTTTTTATTTATTTACAATAATCTGTTACAGTTATCATGTCCATGACGGCTAGTGCAGAAATATTACAAGGGTACTGGCTCCAATAGAGAATTCCTGTTTCTGTGAGAGGGTTGTGGCATGGACCTGAGATGGTGGCGGCCGTCTCCTCGGCTAGCAGCCTCTCCCTCTCCTCCAGCAGCTTGCTGACCTCCCGCTGGTGCTGTCGCTGCAGGTCCTCAATCACCTTCTGGTGAGTCTCCTCCATCGCGGCAAAGCCACGCTCACACGTGGCCTGCAGGGGGCAGCACAAGTCAAACATGCAAACAGTGTCACAGACAGACACAGATACACACACACACACACAGACAGACACACAGACACAACTAGAAAGACACTATTCACCAATTACCAATGTTCACACATTTAGATGCATGCATGAGCACACAGGGTGAAGCCGGGAATGTTGAATGACACAAGCATGCAGGGGTTAGTGATCATTGAATGGGCATTTGAGTGGGTGTAATGGCAGGGCAACCAAGACTAGGGAAGCATGTACAAATTGAGTCTTATTTTGTGCCCTCTATTCTACTTCACTAGAGGTGCTATGAATTATACCAACAGAGGACAGTGGGGTATGGGATATGTGTGTGTGTGTGGAGGGGGTGTGTGTGAAAGGGATGGCACAATATTAAATCCACATCACAACACCCATCCTACTTCAAGACTCAATGGCACTGAAGATGGAGATATATATATATAGGATCTTCTTGGATTCTAAATTAAGCACACACAAGACTCTGGTAAACTGGCCCATTAAATCCCAAACAAAGCAAGGTAGCCTAAAGTTAATTTTAAAAATCATTCTACAGTTTACCAGTAAAGTCAGTAAATCATCTGTAAACAAACAAACAAACAAAGTCACACAGCTACATGTCCATGTACTTATTTCACCAACTGACTAAGCTGAAAGGGACCCTGTCTCTTACCTTGCAGAAGCTGCCTCTACCCTCGTCCTACCCATGTCCAAGATGTTACTCTAACCAACCTGTGACTATACTACTTGTATTCTTTACTGTCCTGTGAACTAGTATTGGGATGAAATAAGGGCCATTCAAATTATGTAAACCATGAGTCGTGTATACACAATGTAGAAAATCCTACTTGGATGAGAAGCAAAGAGCAACAGCCCAGTGAATGTGCCAGCAATAGTCAAACTAACATTCATTCAAAACTGCACTGAACTTTTAAATCTTTTTCAATGTAGTTCTGAGGGAAAGTATTGGTGAGCTAATGTGCCATCAAATGTGGGTTTTATTTTGATTATTTATTGTATTACATCCAAGTGACCACTGTGTATTAAAACCAACTAAAAGCACAGAGGTTGCTCAAGGGTGCTCTCTGTTGGTGGGGCAAGTGAAAAGAGAGAAAGAGAAATCAAAAGAGACCTTCAGGCTGTCAAAGTCACGCTGGTATTTGTCCTTCAGGCCGGCCACGTCGCCCTCCAGCTGTTTGCTCTCCAGTTCGTCCCTCATGCAGTCCATCTTGGACTCCAGCTCAAGGACACGCCCCCTCAGCAGAGTCATGGAGTCTCGGCCCACTTTCTCCTCAGGCCCCTCCCCTTCCTCCATGGAACACGCCTCCTCAGACACAGGCTCCTCCCTGTGCTGCTGCTCCTCCCCCAGGCTGGCCCGTCGGTAACAGGCCTTGAGCCGCAGGATCTCCTGCTGGTGGTGCTGCTCCAGCTGCTGGATTCTGCCCTGGAACTCGTCGTGTGCTTTGCGCATGTGCTCCTCGTGCCTCTCCTCCAGGCCCTCCACCTCCTGCAGGAGGCACTCCAGCCTCCTCTGGCTCTCCTCCGTGCGCTCCAGCAGGGCCATCTCCCTCTGGGCCCTGCCTTGCTCCTCCTGCAGCAGCTCCTCCTGCTGCTGTCTCCGGAGCGCCTCGGTCTCCCGCTGGAACTCCTGCTCCAGCTGCACCAGCTGCTCCTGCTGGGCCTGCAGCTCCTGGAGCCGCTGAGACACCTCCGCCCGCAGGGCCTGGTTCTCCTCCTGCAGGGAGGCCACGGTCTGGGTGTAGGTGCGGCGCTCCTCCTGCAGGGAGGTGTGGTACTGCTGGTTGATGGTGGCCATGTTGAGGGCGTGCTCCCGCACGAGCACTTCCATGCTGCGCCCGGCCTGGCGGCAGAGCTCCAGCTCCCTCTGGTGGTCACCGCGCAGCTTGCAGGCCGTGTAGGCCACCTGAGCCTGGAGCAGAGCCTCCCGCATGCACACCGCTCCCACAGGCACCTCTCTGTACCCACAGCCCCAGCGGGCACGGATAGTGTCAGCAAGGTCGTGGAGCCTACCACCAACGTCTGTGCCACAGAGTACCTCCACGTCCTGGCAGAGATGACGAATGATGCCAGCCTGCTTCTGAAGCTCAGCTGCAAGCCTCTCCCTGCTCTCCTGTGACGACTCGACTGAATCCTCGCCAGACAAGGTCATCTCTATGGCCAGGTGTCTGTCGACAATCTCCTCTGCCACTTCCTGGGCCTCTTCCATCTTGATTTGCTCGAAGTAAGGGACAAGTTCAGGTGGAGTGATGTCCGCTAGAGTGGAATCCTCACAGATGCCCAGCTCTTGGGTCTGGATGGCCGACTGCAGACCTGAGGACCTGACCAGCTCCTGCACGGCTTTGGCTCTCTGCCGGAGCTCGTGGCCAGCTCGGGTAGCCACTTCCTGAAGCCCCTCAAGTCGATTATGGCTGGAGCTTCTGAGACTCTGTAGTGAGTAGGCCAACTCAAACTTGACACAGGCACTGTTTATGAGAGGCTGCTTCAAATAGCAGCTCTTCAGGGACCCCATATCTAGACATGGATTCTGGGAAATTCCTGAAGCCTGAGACTCTAATTTCTCCACTTCTGCCCAAAATGCCAACTCGGACATCAGCTTCTGGCTCAACATGTTGGCATATGTCGACATCGTAAAACTCTGTTCACTTTGTTTGATCTTGTCCATTTCGACACTTATCTCATTAAGGCTATGGAAGAGGTCAGCGTTCAAGTTTTGCAGAGAGAAAGCCATCTTCTCCAAAACTGCTGCCTCTAAAGCTAATGACTGGGAAAAGCACCTGACTATGGCCTCATCAGATAGGTCGTGCATGCTCCTGACCTCTGAAGCGGCCTGGGGTCCTTCCCCAGCCATGGCTACCTTTTTCATAAAGTTAGTGGCCTTGACCAGCTCGCCCTCAATCTCTGATAGGTTCCGGAGTTGCAATTCTACAGATTCCTGCTCCTGCTGAAGCCCAAGAATGACCCTGACTCTCTCCCTGCATGACTCTACACACACCAGGGCCTGTTCATATCCCCTGTTGGGGACTCCTGAAGTGCCCCAACAGTCGGAATCTGGGCTGGAGACGGACTTTCCATCAGGCTCTTCGTGTTGATGACTGGCCGGGAGTTGATCTGGAGAGTCCCAGGGGATGAGCGCGGCTCCCTCAGGCTGATCCTTCCGCTCTGGGGAATCGTGCTGGTCCTGCAACTTCTGGGTGAGCTCCCGGAGCTTCTCCTCGGTGGAGAGCAGCTTCATCTCCAGAGCTTGGATGATGGAGATGAACTTCTCTGGATCACTGCCATATTGAAATGATCCATCTGTAGAAACAAAGCTGAGGTCCGACTGGTCCATCTCTGACTGGGCGATTGTGTCCGAGGTGTCCGAGTGGGTGAAGTCGGAGGAGGTGTTGGTCTGTAGGGCCTGCTCTGAGCCCCCATCTGGGTGAACGTACCTCTGACACTGGATACTGGAGAAACGGATCCTCTGCCGCTTGACCAGCGAGGCGTCCGTCTCCGAGCTGCACCTGGTCAGGGTCAGGGAGGAGGAAGATGCCGACATCGATTCGTCGTGCCCCTCTCTCTCCATCATGTCCAGAAGGTCTTCCTGGGAGTGCCGACGCTGTTCCCTCCTGAGGTCAGCGTACCCGAGCCGGAGGGCATCCAGATGTCTCTCCAGCTCGGCGATGCGATCCTCCGCCACCACCAGCTTAGCCTGCAGCTCCTTCTCTGCTGGACACGGCTCCACCTCCCCGGCAGCGCAACGCCCTCTCTGGCCGAGCTGCTCCTCCTTCTCCAGCAGGCGCAGCTCCGTCTCCTCCAGGCTGCTCCCGAGGGCGGCCATCTTGACGAGCGCTTCGCTGAGCTCTCGCTCCTTCCGCTCCACCAGGTGTTGGTAGGTCTCCTTGGTCTGCCGCACCTCCTCCTCCTTCTCCCTCAAGACACTGCTGATGCGCTGGAACTCCTGGGACACCTTCTCGTAGGAGCTCTCCAGGGTGCAGTAGTCCGTCTCCTCGCTCTTAAGGCGGTCTTGGAGCTTGCTCACCTCTCGGTCGGCCTCGGCGATTTGGTTCAGGAGCTCCTGGCAGCGGCAGGCTAACCGATCCCGCTCCTCCTCCAGCATCCGGACGCTCTCCCGCAGAGATTCAGCCACATCTGTCTGCACGGAAAGCTGCTCGTGCAGGCACTGCACCTCCTCCACGGAGCCCCCCACATAGCCCCGTCCTCCTCTCAGCAGGGCCTCCACCTGCTGCTGGGCCTCCTGCAGCCGCTCCTCGGCCTCGCTTCTCCTCTCCTCGGCTCACCGGCCCAGCCCGGGGCCTGGCGCCTGGCCGCTCCGCTCTTGGTTCTCCTCCATCGAGCGCCTCTCCTTCCTCTCCCTCTGCTCCCTCAGGGCCTGCGCCTCCTCGGTGGCGATGAGGCGGCCAGTGACCTCGGTGAGACGCTCCTGCAGCCTCAGCACCTCCCTCTGGTGGTCCTTCTGCAGGGCCTGCTGCTGCTCCAGCCTGCGGAGCGCCTGGCTCCTCTCCAGCAGGTGAGCCTCCACCTCCCGCAGGCGCTCCTCGCTCTCGCGGAGCTGCGCTCTCAGCGCCTCCTCACTGCGGCCGCACTCCTCCTCGCGCTCCTGGCAGCGCGTCTGCTCCAGCTTCAGCTCGCTGCGCATGCGCGCCACCGCCTGCTCACTCTCCACGATCTCCGCCATGGCGGCCGACAGCTTGACCTGCAGGGCTTCCACCTCCACCTCGTGATGCCCGAGTGCGTCCTGGGCTTCGCTGTAGCTCCGCCTCAAGCACTGCACCTGCTGACTGGCCTTCTCATGCTTTCGCCGCTGGGACTCCAGCTCGCTCTGAAGGTCCTTATTGGCTTTGTGCAGACGTTGCCATGGCAATCGGTGAGGCCCAGAGGAAGGAGGGGTGGAGCCGGTGGTCTGGGCGGGCATGGCATTCTTTAAAAGATTGATGAAAAATGTCAGTTAAACACACTGTGATTTCTGTCTTTCCCCAAAGATACAGAGCGCCATATCTCTGGGGTAGATGGGACTATACCTGGGATTTGATACTTAATGAACCAAGACTCATTCAAGCTTTCCACTGTGCTTTTTTTCAAAGGGACATTGGAAAAGGTCTGAAGTGGGTAAAATGGGTACAAAAACTATGGATACTACAATGGGAAAAAAAAAAAAACAGAAAAGGTGTAACAAAATGGGTGATTCAAAATAAACTGAGCTAAGTATGTGATGCTAATATAGGGAATGGGTGTTTGGTGACACTAAGAACACATCATGAGAGTTGATGAACAGGATAGAGGAAGGCACCCATGTGCCAAGCCATAAGAAATGTTTAGTAAAAAGGTTCAAGTTTAGAAAAAAGAAATTAGACACACAAAAAAACACAAATCAGATGCAAAAAGCATGCAAAGAGTTGAAACAAGCTAGGAGGAGATGAGAGACCCACATGAAAGGAGAGAAAAAGCACAGCCCAAAGCTTGCCTATTATAGGAAGCACTTCTTACCTTTAGTAAACTAGCAATTTAGTCCAGACCAAATCATAGCCCAGAGAGTATGAGGCTCCGTAAACCAGTTAGTACACAAAGGCATGCTGGAAACGGCACTCCCATGCAAAACCCCTTATACATGTTAGTAACAATTCCAAGAGAGAACGCATAGTGCAGCTCAGTCCTAAAGTCATTTCAATAACAATGAAACTTGTAGTCCTTTCAGCACTGAGAAAAAGTATGCAAAACTTTTCCTAAATCATTTATATACTGTATTTCTTATGTAGAAACTTATACTATTCAAACTCTAACTTTAATATATACAATTACAGTTGTGTCTAAAGCTCTTCTCTCATGAGCTAGTTTTAATAAGATGAAATGCGTGTTGTAAATGCGTTGTGTGGGCGTTCTGGCTGCACCTGTAGCACGTAGCCCTCTCGTGCACTCCGCTCTCTCCCCCGCGCGTCCTGGAGCTGCTCCCTCAGTAAGCTGTTCTGCTCCTGAAGCCTGGCCAGCTCCTTCTGAGTGTATCCCAGCTGAAACACACACACACACACACACACACACACTTCATATCTGCGTGTACTTCTATGCACATACTAAAAATAAAGGCATTCCATTTTCTGCTTCATGTCTGTGTTTTGTGTTTCACTACTTTTTGTCACAAAAACACTTTTTGTACCTACTGATTCTATGCCTCATGTTAATACCAGATCCCATTACCTACAGTTGGATTATTAATGATATGCCTCTTTGTGCATGCTTGAGGAATCAAAAAGAATCAGTTGCATTTGCTCTTAAGTGATTTCAGAAATATGCACAGTCTTCTGGTTTCAAACCCTTTACACTCAATATTGTATACTTCAGGAGAAACAGCCCAATTTGTGGCCTCACCTCTTTGTCGAGCTGGGTGACCCGCTCCTGTGGGGGTAGCCGGTCTCCACTAGGGGGCGGTGTGGTCCCAGGGCCGGACGGACTGGCGATGGGCACCTGCTTCTCCTCCCGGAGGGGCGTCGTCTCCACCTGGTGCCAGCGCTGCTCGATCTCCACCTGGACGCTGTGGGTTTTGGGCGGTGGGTCTCTCTGGGACCTGGCATGGTCCACCTCCATCTGGTTGACCTCGCGCTCTGCCTCCTGGGCCCTAAGCGGCGCCGGCGCTGCTGCTGCTGGTGGTGACGCTGGGGTCTGCGGGACCCGGGGTCTCCCCTCCTGCTGGACGAGCCGCTCCTGCTCTTCCTGCGCCTCCAGGGCGGACTTCCTGTTGGGCAGAGCCGAGAGCGAAGAGGAGGTGGTCTGCGGGGAGGACGTGGGCGAGGAAGCCGGTGTTGAAGACGAGGAAGAGGAGGACGACGAGGAAGACGACGACGACGAGGAGGAGCTGGCGTTTGCAGGCTCCACCTCTGCGCCTTCTGATGGCTTAATGGTCACGTCCCTCTCCTGAGTCTGCTGAAACTCCGCCCAATCAAAAGTCTTGGAGCGGCCCTCCGCCGGTCCGCGACGGTCCGCTGCTCGGGCGCCACCGGGCTGCTCCTCGCAGGGCTGCTTTGACCTCTGACCCACATCTGGGCCACTGCTGGGACGGATCGGCTGGGAGGCAGGGTCAGGGGCCACCTGACCTCTGACCTCTTGGCAGAGCATCTGGGTAAGAACAAAGGAACAAGACATAGAAAGAGGGGAGAACATGTGGGCAAGGAGTCAGGTCAGAGAGCCACCGAACCTTCAGTCTTTCCTCTGGCAGAGAACTACTGTGTAAGAACAAAGGAACAAGACATAGAAAGATATGAGAACATGTGACTGGCAAGAGAGAGAGAGAGAGAGAGAGAGAGAGAGAGAGCTAAACAATGTGAACATATAAACAACGGCATTTTCTTCACAAATCTCATCCCTGGCCAGCTTCCTTATTACAGCCAAACTCCATAGTGTAGACGGATGCAGCAGATGGAATGTCAGGAGGCTTCTGTAGCCAGATTCTGGGCCGGACGTCTTGCTGACCGGAGGGGAGGGGGTGTGTGTGGGTGAGTGTGTGAAGCATGCGGTGTGTGAGATGGGCACAGCACAGGCTGGAGCGCTCCAGCAGCGGTGGGACATGCACACACACACACACAGTGACATGGGAGTGTGAGCTGTCCCATCACTCTAGCAGCCCGCACGCTTCCCAGAGGCCACACACACACACACACACACACCGGTGTCACATGGCAGAGGCACGGACACCAAGCCCCCCGGCAATCTGGACCCAGCAGTGTGTTAGAGCGGCTGACAGAGTGCTATGATGGATGTGTGTATGCGTGAATGCCTGTGTGTGTGTGTGTGTGTGTGTGTGTGTGTACAGGTATGTGCATATACATGTATGAATCAGGGTGTGTTGTAACTGCATGTTGGAGGAGAATGTGCTTGTCAAGGGAATGTGTTCACAGCCATCTCCACACTGTGTGGCATGTGATGCAGTCGCTCTCCCTCTTTATCCCGTGTGTGTGTGTGTGTGTGTGTGTGTGTGTGTGTGTGTGTGTGTACACATATGTATAGCAGTAGGGCTCTGGTGGAGTCTGACGCCATCTCCTATTTCCATCCCTTCACAAGATGGTGGGGGAGCGACTCCACGGCCTCCCGTGTAAGAGAGGAAGGAGAGGAGTGGACAGGGGGAGAAGAAGAGAGGTGTCTACATCGAATGACCAAAAATATCCCACATTCCGCCGTGACTGAGACAGCTTGGAGGCAGACAGCCCGGATCAGATAAACCCCCCCACACACACTCTTGAGACACACACACACACACACAACCCCCT